>NC_133659.1:281883631-282236031 GCF_037893015.1 Macrotis lagotis
ATGCATTTTCTGAAATGTCCCTCACAGCAATGCCCAAAGGATTATCATTATTATTTGGCATTTAATATATAATGCACTTTTAATTTTATACATATAAAGAAAAGGATTTTTTTTGCATCTGTAAGTTCTTATGCATGCAATTCCTTAGAGATAGCTTGGAGTCACCATCCTTTACCAACAGGTAGGTGTGTATGAGAGAGAGAGAGAGAGAGAGAGAGAGAGAGAGAGAGAGAGAGAGAGAGAGAGAGAGAGAGAAGAGAGAAGAGAGAAGAGAGAAGAGAGAAGAAGAGAGAAGAGAGAAGAGAGAGAAGAGAGAAGAAGAGAGAAGAAGAGAGAAACAGAGACAGAGACAGAGACAGAGAGAGAGAGCACATAGGCATGGGGTAGGTGAAGTAATTTTCTCAAGGTCACCTATTAGTTTTCATGAGATATCCAGAACATTGAGTGCTTGATTATAATTCCATCCTTGCCCTGTTTCTCAAATTTAAGATGGAATCCTGCTGAACCCATGAGGCAGAGAGCGCTGTATCTTCAGGGGACAGAGATCGCACAGTTCCTGACTCCCAAGTGTTTGGAATACTACTTATTAATATTTGTTTCACAACTAAGCTTTCCTGATCATTTAATTAGTAAGAAAATGAATGTGGTCAGCAGTAATCACAGCTAAAGACCTTCATGCAAGAAAGCCCCAATCTGGTGGGAAGAACACACAGTCCTTTCTCATATTCATTTCTAGACAGCCAGAGAAGATTAGCCCAGGCTGGAGAGTAATGGGCATCACCAGACCGAGTGTTTCAAGCCTAGTCTATAGGGTCCCTTGGAACCCATTTCAGATAAAATGAGAAGGAACAGTTCACATATGCAAAGAACTGACCTCCCTGGCTTTCATTAAGTTCCAACTAAGGTCCCTTCTTTTGCTGGCAGCCTTCCCTGTCCCTGATTAATTTTAGTGCCTTCACTCTATTAAGTATTTCTTTTTTAATCCTTCTAGTTGTTAGGTGGTGCAGTGGTTAGGTGATCAGGAAGACTGTGGGCAAATTCCTTAATCTTGTTTGCCTCAGTTTCCTTATTTGTAAAATGAGCTGAAGAAGGAAAAGGCAATATTTTTGCCAAGAAAACCCCAAATGAGGTTAGGAAGAGTCAAAAGGTAGAAACGACTGAATAACAATTTATCTTACTTGTAGTTTGCTTTGTATGCATTTGCTTGCATGTTATCTCCCTCATTAGAATATAAACTTATTAAGGGTACAAGAACTGCCTTTTTTATATCTGACCCATATTAGGTGTCAGATCAGTCTCAGTTTCATTATTTGTAAAATGAGAGGCATATACAGAGCAAAGATTACCTGATTTGGAGTCAGAGGAACTGTGTTCAAAGCCTCCCTTTGATGGGTAAAGGTCACTTGGGTGATCTTGGGTAAAAATCACTTCTCTCTCCTTTCCCTTCAATTTCTTCATTTATAAATTAGAGCACCACTGAATTTTTTCCAGCTAGAAAGTGAAGCTATTTTGACCTAAATGGTCTTGGACAAATTATTTAACTTCAGTTTCCTTAATTGTAATATGAGACAGTTGAAAAAGATGACCTCCAAGATTCCTCCCAATTCTGACTGTCTGATCTGAAACTGTATTTGAAGTCTTTCCAGGTGGCATCTCACTGGCTTTTAAGAACCCTCTGCTCCCTGATGAAGACTTGGAGACTTTAGGGGAAGATCTATCTTTACAACTGGATAATTGAATTTTGTGGAAACTGGGATGAGAAAATTTTAAAATAGAATATAAGTATTCAGTGACATAGTGACTTAGCTCCAGAATAGGGAGAGTTAAATATTATTTGCCCTACCACTCACTACTTTTGGCTTGCTTGAGCTGGGAATAGTAAGTTCTAAGGCAGATGGTGGAGCTAATGGCTGTTCAGGGCTGTGAGAAGGAATGGAAGTATAGATGAAAGCAGATTTGTATCAAGGTGATTCTCTGGAAATGCTAGGGTAGAGACAGAGGGAGGGAGGAAGATTGGGAGGGAGGGAGGGACCTGATATTGAGAGTTGCTATAAAGCAAAAAGAAAAAACCAAAAACCCAAAGAAAATCTCTGTACAAATTCTCCCCTAACAGAATTGTATAAAGAAAAATAATTTAACTTACCTAACTGTCACTATCATCCTCCCCCTGGAAATCTGGAAGGACAAAACTCCAATAAATGTAATCTTTGCCAGCATCTTTACATGATATTCTGGATGTCACTCTGCAGCCAAGCAGGGAACAAGAAGGCAAATCACCAAAGTTATTTTTGCAAACCCTAAAGACAATGAGACAATCACACTTGGCCTGTGGAACAATATGCCTCCCAAAATAGACCCCAAACATCACTGCCAGTTTTAAGACTGATATTTACTGGCTCTGAAGAAACACAGATGGTTCATAGTTGCATGGGGAGAGGTCTGGGGAGTATTTAGCTCAACTTCAAAAGGGATGCTGATTAAGATAGGGGTTGGCTCTTCTAGTTTTGCAGCATGGGGTCCATAGGCAAAAATAGAAGCACCGTTAACTCTCCTTCAAGGGTGAGCTCCAATTCCAACTTCTCTAAAAAGACCTTCATAGCACTTCTCTGTAAAATTCACATCATAACACTGCTCTTTATAATTCCTTTAAAAATCGATCACATATGACTGTATGGATTCTGTTGTTGTCTGTAACACCTACTCATAGCATAGTACCACAGGAGCACTCTCTCTCTCTCTCTCTCTCATTGAAAGGAAATTTGATGCCTTTATTTAGCAAAGAAAATGGGGGGAATAGAGGTCAATTGACTTCTCTAAGGTCACTCAGGTAGTAAGTAGTAGAATCAGAATTTGAACTCAGATCCTCTTTCTACCAGTCTAGTCATTTTTCCATTTACAGAGGTGGTTAGCCATCACAGTGGATAGAATGCTGTTAATCAGGAAGACATGAGCTTGAATCCATTCTCAAACATTTATTAACTTTGTGACCCTGGACAAATCACTTAGCATCTCTCAATCCTGTTTTACCCATTTGTAAAGTGGGGAATCATAACAACACCTGCCTCCTCGGGTTGTTTTGAGGATCAAATGAGATAATACTTATAAAATGTTTTGTAAGCTTGAAGTACTATATGTTAGTTTTATTATTAAAACTGTGAAGTTTTAAAAAATATATACATCTTGTGTTCCCAGCTAGATTGAAATTTACTTAAGAACATCTCTGTCTCTAGCATCTATCCCTTACTGTGTCTTATCCATGCCAAGCATTAGCTATTAATATTCTTTTTTAAAAGTTTATTTATTTATTTTAAAATTTTATAATTTCCCCCCATAATCTCACTTACCTCCCCCCCCACAGAAGGCAGTCTGTTAGTCTTTAAATTGTTTCCATGGTATACATTGATCTAAGTTGAATGTGATGAGAGAGAAATATCCTTAAGAAAAATAAAGTATAAGAGATAGCAAAATTACATAAGATAATTTTCTTTTAAATTAAAGGAAATAGTCTTTGGTCTTTGTTCAAACTCACAATTATTTCTCTGGATACAGATGGTATTCTCCATCACAGATACCCCCAAATTGTGCCTGATTGTTGCACTGATGGAATGAGCAAGTCCATTAAGGTTCATCATCACACCCATGCTGCTGTTAGGGTGTACAATGTTCTTCTGGTTCTGCTCATCTCTCTCAACATCAGTTCATGCAAATCCTTCCAGGCTTCCCTGAATTCTCATCCCTCCTGGTTTCTAATAGAACAATAGTGTTCCATCACATGTATATACCACAGTTTATTATGTCATTCCCCAACTGAAGGACATTCACTCAATTTCCAATTCTTTGCCACCACAAACAGGGCTGCTATGAATATTTTTGTATATGTGATGTTTTTACCCTTTCAGGGTATAGACCCAGTAGTAGTATTGCTTGATCAAAGGACATGTAAATTTTTATTGCCCTTTAGACATAATTCCAAATTACTCTCCAGAAAGGTTGGATGAGTTCACACTCCACCAACCATGTATTAGTGTCCCAGATTTCCCACATCCCTTCCAACATTGTTTTTTTCTGGTCATCATCATTAATATTCTTAATGCTTATTCCTATTGGATCCACTTATTATATGCAACTGACAATGTGGTACTGTAATAAAAAGTCTGCATTTTTCTCATGATTCTGCTAAGACCCTGATTGTGAAATGAGAAAGAAGTTGGTTAAGGTTTCTTAGCAGAATGAATTAATGAGGCACAGCTAGGTGGATAGAGCACCTGCTCTATCAGGAGGACCTGAGTTCAAATGTGACCTCAGATATTTAATAATTACTTAACTGTGTGATCTTGGGCAAATCACTTAACCCCATTGCCTTGAAAGACCTAAAAAAAAACGTAAAAAAGGAATTAATGATATTTCTAAAGCATAGATCTTATCCTGTCTTTCCACTACTCAAGAAACTACAAGGGCTTCCATTTATTTCTAGGATAAAATGCATTTGTGGATTACTTGTTTTTATATTATGTATGGTTTAGGTTCTCAATTGGTCTGCATGTTTTTAGTACGTGATGCATTATCTTTTACCTCTATGACTTTGAATAGGCTTATCCCAATAGATTAAATATATTTCCTTCTCATGTCTATGTCTTAAAATTACTTTCTTTCTTCAAGGCTATAAGTTTCTCCTGATGATTCCTATTTGGTACTATCTTCCCTTCTCCAGAAATTACTTTGGATTTTCTTTGCATGCATTTTTTGTTATTTTTAGTGTTCATGTTGGTGTTCCCAATACAATACATTCTACTTACAAACCTATTTCAATTTTATCTTAGAATTCCTAATACTTAGTAAAGGGTTTTGCACTTAGTACTTAACAAATTCTTGGTGAATTGAATTGAATCAATGAATTTAGAGTCAGAAGTCCTGGGTTTGTATTTCATCTATTACTTTACTAAATAACCTTGGTCAAATAGATTCTTTTCTCTTGGCCTCAGGTCTCTCCTCTGTAAATGGAGAGAGTTGCAATGGATCATCTCTAAGGTCCTTTCTGGCTTTCAATCTATCATAGTTACACAAAAAGGAATAGCAACTAAACCCACTTATTTAAGCAAAATAGCCAATAGTAATTGGAGAACTTCTGCAGACTAGAATATATCTGAAAATAAACAAGAGTAAATGAGCTCTTCTTTTGAGAGTAAAGTAAAATCTCATCTCAAATTCAGAGAAAGACTGATCTTTTTGAATCTCTAGGCTTACTATGTTGCTATGTTTCAAACACTGTGATAAATACTGGCAACACAAAGCATTGTAAAGACTAACCTTTTCCCTCAAGTGATTCACATCCCAATGAATTCTATAGCACCTAGATTGCTGCCTTGTTAAGTCAGAGGGGCTCAACGTCTGAATGAATGATTATAACTTAGTAGCATCTATCTATGAAGGACAATATATTCCTTGTCTCTCTGAACATCATGGAGACTGTCAGTGGGTCTCAAGATACTTTGGTATTCTGACTTTTAAAAATAAAGTAATGAAGATATGCAGAGGTTATGACTTTAAAGTCAAAAATGCAATTAGAATGAAATAACTCAAGAGTAGCTTCCCGTCCAACTCTGGCATTGTAAAGCTATTCACTCAAGAGTTCATGATATGTGACCATCCTTCACTGATCCTTCACTGCATCCCTGGGATTACAAACTGTCATCTCTTATAAGTCTGATGGTGAAATGTAGACTCCTTCATCTGAAATCTGCTTCCTGAAATTGCACCTTTGGATCACTGTTGGATTACAAATTATATTTCAGATCAGAAAATAAACATGCTGGAAAAAAAGCTCATGTTAGTTTGGTTTACATTTACAGAATGTAGGACATTTGTATTATAACAGATGATTGTGAGGATAGGAGGGACCTTGAGAGGTCATTAGCTTCATCCCTTTACCTGTCAGTAGTCCTACAGAAAAGACTTGGGGAAAAGAACATGACTATGACTTCCAGCTTTGCTACTTTCTATGCACCCCTGGGCAAACTGGTTAACCTTTGCAGTTCTCAGTTTTCTGATTTACAAAATGAGAACGTTGGAATAGAGAATCTCTTCTACATTTGAATCCTGTGATTGTTATCCCCAAACTCTAGGGATTAGACTTCCAAAATTATTTACGATTTCACATGAATGCCAATGTCTTATAATTCAGTGTGAGATTTTGGACGCTTTGTCTTTGTTTCGCTTAAAAACAGAATTGAAGCACAGAATCACTTCAGGATCTTAGGCTTGCCATAACACTATGCCATATCTTTGTAAGCTTCTAGGCTTTACCTAGTCCTTAGGTGTTTATTTCCCCATCATGTACATGAAAAACAATGGCAAGTCCATGATCTGTCATATACCTGAGAAATCTGCAACAAGACATTAGATTGTTCCCTCTTGGATGACTGAGCACAAAAAACCCCACTGAATGTGTAATGTAGACTAGCCCCTTTGTTTCCAACCAATTTATCAACTATCTCTCAATCGTACACACTTTGGTCTTGCATTTATTTCCACCTGACTGCTATTCTAAACTAATTAAGACTTTTTTTTCAGTCTAAGCACAGAACTTTTGAAAGAGACAACTGTTTAGCAACATTTTCTGTTAGAAATAAAATATCTATTACCAAGATTTTCTAGATCCAGTTCCTTTTGAATAAGAATGACACCCACTCATACAAACACACACACACACACACATACACACACACACACAAACACACACAAACTTAGTAAATTTCAGTTTAAAAACCATCTTGGGTAGTCCCCGTGTTGCTATTAACTAGTCATGGGAACTTGAGGAAGTCTTTTCACTTTTCTGTAATTCTATTCGCCCAAAGTGAATTAGGCTAGGTGATCTCAAAGGCTTCTTCCAGTTCTCAAATTCCATGGTTCTATGATAAGACATTCACCTTTAAGTTCTTTAAATGTAGACCTACCCAGGTCACTTCCTTGCTCAACAAGTTCCTGTGGCTCCCTGTTGTCTCTGGGAACAAATTCAAACTCCTCTGTTTGACTCTTCATGGAATGTCTTTATGCCCCCTTTGCAGACTGACTACACATTAAGTGATACTCTTTTATCCAGACAAACTAAACTTCTTGTTCTTCCTTACATGGTGTTCCATCTTTTATGATTATGGCTTTGCATAAATTGTCCCTCTTACCTGGAATATACTCCTTTACCTCTGTCTCTTCAAATTCCTGGAAAAACTTTCTGTGGAAATCTCCTAGTCACCAGTATATGAAATAATGAGATCCCTTAAGAATATTTCGTGATGTTAGCAAAATAATAATAAGGCAATTTTTGAGTCTTTAAAATTAAGACAATACCATATTTTCCTTTATGCAAACTATTTCTACAATGTGGATCTAAATCTTGTGAAATTGGATTATTGATGCTAAGCTAATAATATAGTTGGATCATTGAAGTACAGCTTAAGAACTGACAATTTTTTGTCATTTCATCTGCGATATTTTACATATTACATTAACTAATCAACACCATTATTACAATACCCATTAAGTCTTGGGTTTTTGAATGGCAATATAATCTTTTATTCTACAAGGAGAGAAATTATTCTTTTGAAATGACTATAAAATAATTCCATTAAGTTCTAGGACTTTATTGTTAAATCAGATGCAGTGATTCTTGTTGGAGACAGAAAATGTGCAACTTAATCTTATTTCTAGACTATATCAATTGTTTAAAAGGAAGACTTGAAAAATCTGCCTGTCTGTCTAGTTAGTTATTTTCCCAATAATATATAAAGATAATTTAATCTTTTCTTTCTTTCTTTCTTTCTTTCTTTCTTTCTTTCTTTCTTTCTTTCTTTCTTTCTTTCTTTCTTTCTTTCTTTCTTTCTTTCTTTCTTTCTTTCTTTCTTCCTTCCTTCCTTCCTTCCTTCCTTCCCTCCTTCCCTCCTTCCTTCCCTCTTTCCTTTCTTTCTTTCTTTTTTGGTTTTTGCAAGGTAGTGGGGTTAAGTGATTTGCCCAGGGTCACATGGATAGGTAATTATTAAGTGTCTGAGGCTGGATTTGAACTTAGGTCCTCCTGACTCCAGGGCTGGTGTTCTATCCACTGCATCAATTAGCTGCCCCAAGATAATTTTCAACAATAGTTTTTGTAAAGTTTTCTCTTTACACTTTTCTTTCCCCTACCCTGGGATAGCAAATAATATGATAGAAGTTAGCCATATATCATTGGGTAACACACAATTCCATATTAGTCACATTGTGAAAGAAGACTAAGAACAACAAAGCAAAAACCATGAGAAGGAAAAAGCAAACAACAAATTTAAAAAGAAAATAGTATGCTTTGATCTGGATTTAGATTCCATAGTTTTTTCTCTTTATATGCATGGCATTTTCTATTACAGAGAAGATCTAGAAAAATTTTTTTTTAGAAAGAATGTCTTATGAATCTGAAATGGTATATATTCTATTCTCATTGTACCAGTTATTCTTGACTTCCTTTTAGTAGTCAAAATTTTACCATCCCCTTTATTAACCTATCATATAAGGAGATATAATCTTAAATATACAAAAGCAACAGTGGCTTGGTTTGCACCTATTCATTGAATTAAAAAATTAATATTCTTATAAAGAAATATTTAATCTTATCCAAATTTTTCTATATTCAGTTTTTCCATAGTATTAGTTTAAAATTGGATGAGAATAAGCTATTTCACTTGTCTGCTATCAGGCATTTCTAAGGTGCCTGAAGGAAGTTCCATATTGCATTCATTAGTGGGAGACCTGGTGTGTTGATGATTAAGTGATAATTATGATGGAAGATGACTTCAACCAGTTGTCTGGTTCTGAATATTGTGTGTATCATGATAGCTGGAGGAGTTCAATTGAACTAAATTCAATGTGCCTTTATCAAGCTCCTAGTTATTATATATAGCTTACCCTACAAAAAGCCAGAGGAGCTGCAAAGAACTTTAAGACATAGTCCTTTGTCAGTAGAGAACTTACTATCAAATCGGGGGTAAAGGAAACACACTTATAAAGAATCAAGTAAAGTATGAGGAAGGAAATTTCATCTCCCATTTGGAGGATCAGGGGAGGCTTCATAGAGGAGGTGTCATTTAAGCTGTGTCTTGAAAGGAACATTAAGCTATCAACGGAAAGAGTAATATTGTAGTAATTGTGGGAAAAATTCTGGAAGTGGAAATGTAGACAACTGGGTTTGAATCCTACCGATGCTACTTATAATTTTTATGATTTAAACCAGTCAGGAAACTAGGTAATATAATGTTTGGCATTCTGGATGTAGAGTCAGAATGACCTAAGTTGAAATCTGCCTAAGATACTTCCTAGCCATGTGACCCTTGACAAGTCACTTAACTGTTGTATGCCTCAGTTTTCTCATTTGTAAAATGGGAGGAACTGGCCTCTCAGGATTGTTATGATGATTAAATGAGATATTTGTAGAGCTTTAGCACAATACCTCATATAGAGTTGTTGTTATATTATTATTATTTAGATCACTTAACATATTTGAACCTCAGCTTTCTCATCAGAAAAATAGGGATAATAATTATAATATTTATTTTACATGATTATTTGACAGAAAGAGATTTGAAAACATTGTATTTTCCCCCAGACTTGTGATTTCATTGGTTTCATTCAAGACTCAATTCTCTGAGATTATTTCCTATTTCCTATTTTATATATACATAAATATATATATTATATAATCTTATATATTACATCATTGAAAATTACACTAAGGAATTGATTTTTCCCCATAAGAAAGAGATAACTTTTGAAAAATATTGAGCAGAGAATCTTTGTAAAGAATTTCTAAACTCCCTTTCCTGTCAGTGTTCTCTTAAATGAACTTATATTTACTTATCTGTGCATGCTTTAGTCTTCCTTTTCCCTTCTGACAAGTAGAATTTAAGTTTTAAGAATTTGAGTAGGGACAATGACCTTTTTCCCCCCTCTGCACTCCCCAGCCTTCTACCTAATAGTCATTTAATATTTGCACCATTAAGAATGATAATGACCCAATCCAGATGATATAGAGACATTTAATTGGAAAAATTGTGTTGGTTATTTTTGAGGGTCCCCTTTGAGGACCTTCTGTATTTCTCTTCTTACATTATGGTGAGACTGATAAAATATTATAGGGACTTTCCTCTCCCCTGCCTGAAACTTCCTAGATACTAACGGAAAGCAAAGATCCAATAGGAAAAAGTTGAACAAAGTGCTTCTCCTTCTCCAAGATCAGTCTCCATGGCTCAGTTCTCACCAAACACTCTCTAATTGGATGTTATTCCCCCAGCTGGAATAATCTAGAATCCTGTGTTTCTCTGAATTTCATGACAGTCATTGGTCAGGAACATAGCCTGTTCACACACTTCTTGGACAGGGGAAAATTACCCAATACAATCTTTTCATTAGTATGGTGGCCCACTGGGCCCTACCTTCTACCTTATAGTTTAACCCTCCTATGTGTTTTGTCTCTCTTAATTAGAATGTGAATTCCCAAGAAAAGGTAACTATCCTTTTTTTTCTATTTTTATCACCAGCACATAGTAATTCTTTAATAATTTCTCCTCATTCAATTACCACTTGTGCCTGCACATCAATATAATCAGAGCTTAAAGGATAGTTTGAAGTTTCAATAAGCATTTAAGAGGCACCTACTATGTACAAAGCACTGGATACAAAGATGAAAAAAGCCCCATACAGTTCCTGTCCACTAATAGAAGGCATACAACTTGTATGGAAATAATTTGACTTAAAGTACAACTTATTAAAGGGCAAAGGAGTTCTCTTAGATGAATTGCTGTCAGAAATATGAAGAGGGAAAGACCACCTTCACAGAGCCCTTCAGAGAGTTTTGATGGGAATGGTGGTAACTGAATTAAGCTTTGTATGTACAAGATGTGAGAAGATTACCTTTCTGGCAGGTGGAATCCATATTACACAGTGGCAGGAGAGGACAGGATATCATTAGTATGATTTGACTTGAATATAATATATAAAGATTAGGGAGATGGGGTTGAGTGGATAGCTTGGAATGAGCTGCTGGCTTTGACTTCTGCAATATTAATGTTTTTCTTTTTTTTAAATCGATCAAAATTCATGCTTCATCAAAGTCAACATCCTTAGGTTTTGGGATGACAGTTTTTTAAAATAACAGGATGTATCTAGAGCTGTGTGTTTTTTCTAAAAATTTTCTCTTGTATTATTATTTTGTTTGTTGAAAAGGGAGCCAGGTTAATGAGTGTAAATTACAATTGACTTGGTAGAGAAGATTTATACTCTTGAAATTTTTCAACACTAGCAAGAGTCAATTTCTGCCTTGATAAAGGCAAATAAATTTTAACTCAATGTTACTATTTAGCATTCGAGCTTTATTATTATTATTACTATTAATAACATAATTAGCTCTTTATTCAAATAGAACTTTCAAGGTTGTGAGAATTAAAAATTCAAAGACATCTTTTAAAATATTTTATTTTTAATTCACAGAACAAAACAATCATTTTCATAACTCAATGCAATAAAAAAGGTGATTGTACTTGAAACTGCAAATTTTCAATATTTATTTGCTATTTCCTCCAAATATACAACAAAGTTATGTAAATTTCTTCTCCCCCCCCCCCTTTTTCTTCCCTCTCTACCCACCCTAGAGTGAGTTGAGGAGGAAAAGACATATATTTTTTTAAAACCTAGGGAATAATTTTCAGTTTTTCGGTGGCAAGAGATGAAATTGGAACATTTTACAATTTGGCGTTTATTTGAAATTTTTTTTGCCAAATTCTTACTGATTTCATATACAGATATCCTGACACTGTGTCAACTTTGCCTTGAGACAGGGTGTAGATTTTGACCATGTGATCTGCCTTCAGCTTTCTAAAAAAGCCACTGAATAACAATAGCTAACATTTATGTAATATTTTAAGGTTTGCAAAAGTACAAATGTCACAACAGATAAGTGCTATTATTATCTTGTTACATCTGATGTTGGCACATAGGTTAAATAAGGCATAGTCCTTCACTATAAGAGAGTTTACAAACTAGTAGAAAGGACTCATATATGAACAATCACAATACAAAATAAAATGTGCTATGTGCACAAGAATATAAAGAATTATTTGAGACCTGAGGAAGGAAAGTTTATTTTTAACTTGGAGCGTCAGAGGGGCTTCACAAGCATGTGTCATTTAAACTGCACCTTGGAGGATATGTCAACAGGGCAAGACTGGGGTATAATGGGGAAAAACATTGGATTTGCAGTTAGCAGACAATTGACTTTTAATCTTACTTCTTTTTATCTATATGATTTTGAGCAAGTTAAGCAACCAGGTGGTGTTCTGGATAGAACTCTGAATCTGGAGTCAGGAAGACCTAAATTCAAATTCAAATTCAGATACATACTAGCTGTATGCAATCTGATACCTGGGGCAATCATTAAGAAAGACCTCAGGTCCACAATATTCTCCTATTCTAAGAGAGATAGAAATCCTGCAACACTATTAGAACATAGTAGGAAGACTTGACTGAAATTTGACTGAAGTATACAGGTGTTAACAATTCCCTTTTTGTTTCTATGTTTAATGCCTTGAATGTCTTACCCCAGTTACAATTCTTGATTCTCAGGTAACAATGTAGAACATATATATCTTTTTTTCTTTCAGAATTTAATTTTTTTTGTTATTCTGAAATTGAAAACACAAATATTTCCATATTCAAGGGAAAATAGAAAATGTATTTATAAAGATTTTTTTAAAAAGGACAAAATAAATTCATTTTGTTCCCAAACTGCCAAAGTGTCTCCTTTATACTTCCTTCTGGTATCTTCTCTGCATTTAAAATCTTTTTTTTCTCTCTTTGCATGTGTTTGTGTGTGTTTGTGTGTGTGTGTGTGTGTGTGTGTGTGTGTGAAGGGAAAACATCATTATCACTAAGTCTAGCCCTGGAATCACTCATACAAATTAGAGGCAGATGGGTAACAGAAGGGATTAGACTTAAAGTCAAGAAGTTCAAATCCAGCCTCAGACAAAAATTGTGTGATTCTGGACAAGTGACTTAACTTCTGTCTGCCTCAGTTTCCTCAACTGTAAAATAGGGTTAATAGTAATCTTGACTTCTTAAGGTAGTCATGAGGATCAAATGAGCTAAAACTTGTAAAGCTCTTAGTACAATGCCTGGTCTGTAGTAGGATCTGTATAAATCCTTTCTTTCTCTGTCCTTTCCTTCCTTTCTGCTTTCCTCTCTCCTTTTCCTCCCTCCCTCCCTTTCTCCTCTCTCCCTTCCTTCTTTCTTTCCTTCCTTGTTTTTATTTCCTTTTCTCTTCCTCTTTTTACTCTTCCCTTCCCCTTCCTTCCATGTCTTTCTTTTTCTTTGTTTTCCTTTCCTTTTTCTTTTGCATGCTTTGTCCTTCACTCATTTCCTGTCAGTGGGTTGAAAAGAACTGACAAGATAAAATAAAAAAAATGAAATGAAATAACCATTTTCCAAGAGATCATCTCTAAAAACAAATATTGCAGTCCCCCTTATCTCCTGTTGCCTCTCCTCCCCTTAAACAAAGAGATTGAAACCTTGATAAACTAAACAGATTAAGCACAAATACTAGCAAGGGAAGAGCTTCAAGAGTTTGAAGTGGTCTGGTAACATTAGAGGAAATGATGGGAATTGTAATCTAAGCATTTTTCAAGTGCTGTGTATTTAACTATTGAGTTTATTACACGTGGGCCTGGGGAGTCCCTGGGCAAATTAAATATGCAGTGTTTGGAAGATTATTCAATATTTTGTTGGGTTTGTGTAAATGTAATATAATTAGAACCTGGTAGACTTTGAGCCTTTGACCACAGTTGTTAATTTTTTGGTCACAATTTCATTAGTTTTCTACTCCAGAGTCATCCCTATATCCATATTTGATTATAGATGTGCTTGAGGTCTAAATCGCTTAAAAACATGAGGATAAAAAAAAATTGAATTGCTATCACCTCATTCAAAAGAAACTTTTTATATTCTTCTCCCTTTACCCAACCAAACTGAATGTACTGGAGATGTATCAAAGTCAACATGTCTGAAATTGAACTCATTATTATTGCTCAAACAATGCCCTCTCCCAAATGTCCCTTTTTCTGAGGACAAGAAGGATTCTTCTGGGTTCCTAGGTTCATAATTTTAGAATTTTCCTTTGATTCTTTACTTTCTCTCACCCATTATATCCAATAAGTTGTCAAATCTTGCTACTTCTAGCTCTCAGATCAGAGCCCCTCACTCCTGTCACACAGCTACCATTTTAGGTGATTCCTTTATCACTTTTTACCTATGTAATTGCAATGGCATCCTCATTTATCTCTTGTTTTTAAGACTCTTCTCCATTTCATCAGTGGTGCACCAAGGCCTGATTACTTTAAAGCAAATTTCTCTATAGCTGTCAAAGATCAATAAAAACTTTATAAAGTTTCTCACTGGAATTTAAGATTTATTATCATGAATGAATGATTGACTTTTCCATTTAGAGCAGTGTATTCTTGTGAGACCAGAGGCAGTACTCATGCCTCCAATCATTTGGTTGGTCAGTGTGGTTTTCTTCATTTGTTGAAGGGCAAGTAAGTATTAGTATTATCACATCACATAGTGAATAGACACCCAGTCTTGCAGGCAAGGAGACTTGGGTTCAAGCCCTGTTTTAGATGCATTCTGGCTGTATCCTTCTGAGTCAGTTGCTTTAGTCACCTGTCTAAGATAGTGAGTTGAAGAGAAGATACTGGCCAATATTGGTAGGAGTTCTCTAATTAAGGAATTCTCTATACCAGTGAAATCCCATATCCAGTTTATATCTCTGTCATTGTGAGGCATCATTTTTCACCTATGGTAGCCATTTCAATCAAGAATTTAAATAAACTATAACTCAGAACCAGATCTTTGAAATTCTACATCACAAAGTATCAAATTAATTTAAAAATAATAATGAAATAAATAAAACAAATGAAAGCAAAATAATAACATCCAATCACATCGGGTTTAAAGTTTTATTCTAGTGATAAATTTAAAAAATTAGAAAGTATATTTAATTATTATATCTTCCTTTTACATATCTATTATTTCATAGATTTTGCAATGTACTTATTATATTGGTAATACATGTATATAATTTATAAATAGTTAACTAGCATTTTATAAGCATCTTCTATGTGCTAGATATTATGAGAAGTCCTAGGAATACAGAGGAAACAATAAACAAGTATATGAGTATACTTGCTTCTTTTTAAAAGAAAATTACTTTAAATTTATAGAATAAAAGAAACATTTATATAACAGCATAATAAAAATATAATTGCACATGAAACTGCAAACTTATTTCTTTTAAATATAAAATAAACTTTTCATAAATTTATCTTTTTTTCTTCCTTCTCCCCTGCTTCCTTAGAAATGGTTATCATTAGACATATATGTGTATGTTTTTAAAATCACTGTACATGTTTTATCAGTTATTTCTCTGGAAGCAAATGGCATCATCCCTCAAATTTCCTTTGTAGTTAATTTTGATATTTATAATAGAATGACTTGATTAATCAAAGTTGATTTTAAAACAAAATTTCCTGTTTCTGTATACAAAGATGATTTGGAAAAAGGAAAAGAACCTATATGTTTTAAATATTTATATCAGTTCCCTTTGTGGTGGCAAAAAACTGGAAATTGCAGAACATATCTGTCACCTGACAAATGACTGAATAAGTGATGGGATATGATTATTATGAAATACTACTGTACAATAAAAATGATGAGATCAATGATCTTAGAAAAACATATATAGACTTGCACAAAATAACAAAGGCAGAAATGAGCAGCATCACCCCCCCCATCCACCTTTTTAAAATAACTGATAGGACTATAGGATCAAAAATACTAACAGTTCTAGTGAATTTATCATTATATCTGGAAAGCAGGGTTCTATTTTACTTTCTATTCCATCTCTTTGAAAGGATATGTAGGGGTGCTCTGGACTATAATGCACTTGTGTAATCTAACAAACAAGCCTCATCTATGAGGTTATTGTACTATTCTGGTACATATTGATCTTCTATCTCCTTTATTCTTCTAAGTCCTGCTGTTTACAATCTTTAACTTTTTTAACTGTCTCTGAATTATTTTTTACATAGCCTTGTTCTGTTTTGGAACACTCTTGGCATTATTTGTAGCATCCTTGAGATACAAAGTTACATGTGAAATTTTGATTCAGTCTCATTGGGGGAGTCAAAAGGGGGGGTGTCAGAATTTTCTTTTTCCATTTCCAAATCTCGAAGTTAAGTGTCAAACTAAAATTGACACTCTACATAAAGATCCTTGCAAGTGATTTATTGACTTAGAAAGTCACACATGAACATTATCTATGTTCTAATACATTTTTATTTATTTTGTTGAATATTTCCCAATTACACTTTAATTTTATATTGACTGCACTAGGGTCCTGATAGAGTTTGTGGGCTTCCTATTTCACACCCCTTCTGTATATGATGATAGAAAATGGAGATCAAAGTCATACAATTTAAGAGCTAGGAGGCAGCTCCCAGTCCATCTTGCACAAACTATACCTAATTATTATGCAGGGTTTTACAAACATCTTAGTGGAGGTTGCTGCACTGATGAATAACATTCTGGGCTTAACAACTTTGCTATGAATGGCATTTCTGACTCTAGACAAGTTTCCTAAGCTGAAAAAAAATCACAAATAACTCACATATCATAAAACCAACTTGTATTGGAAAGTACATTGTATTAGGAATTAGTAATTGTTGTTTAATCATTTCCATCATATCCAACTCTCTGTGACCCAATTTGGGTTTTTTGGGCAAAAATATTAGAATGATTTTCTTTCCTTCTCCAGTTAATTTTATAGAGGAGAAAACTCAGGTAAACAAGGTTAAATGACTTGCTTAGGGTCATGCAGCTAGTGAGTGTCTAAGATTGAATTTGAATTCAGGCCTTCCCAAGTCTAAGGTTGATACTCTATTCACTGCACCACCTAATTGCCCTATAAATCAAGAGTTCAAATTCCAACTCTACTATCAACCAGCTATATGATTCTGACCATTAGTCTCTATGGTTATTGTGATGAAATAGATCTTTCATGAAAGTGGATCTTGAAATAGTGCTGCTGTTTTATAACCTTACTTAGATACCCTATTCAGACAGTCTACTGCATTTTTGACTAGATTTAATTTTTGAGTTTCCTATAGCATCAAACTTGAATCTGCTTATTGTTTCTGGTTCTTCTCTCTGGAACCAAACAGAATAAGTCTAATCATTCTTCCATGTGATGGCCCTTCAAATACTTGAAGATAACTATCTAATGTTGAACTATTTGTCTGGGTTAGACATTCACTAAAAAATTATTAAATTGAATTAGATTGTCTTCATTTCCTCATTCATTGCTTGAATATTAAACACCACACACACACACACACACACACACACACACACAAACACACACACACACACACACAAACACACTACATTTAAAAATGACTTGTATTCTAAAATGTGGTCTCTAAATCTGTTAGAACTCAAAATTAATTAACTCTTAGAATCAGTGCTCTAAATGTTAGTCTTGGGTAAGTCCTCATGAGACTATTCAACCTATCATTTAGTTCAAGTGCTATACTGCACATTTAATATGAGAAAAATAGAAAGAAACAAATATGTAATCTAAAGTGTTTTTTAATTTACCTTGAATGTTAGAGATTGAGAAAAGGACAGAACATAAGTATTCAAAAATGAACAGTGAAATAAGGCAAGATTCCATGAAATTGTTGTCAGCTGATAGGATGAACTATTTGCTCCTGTGTAATTTTCTTTATTTTTTCCCCAGGTATATTACTGGAAATGCAGCAAAGGTGAAAATCACAGTTAATCACATTGAGAAAGAAGTCTTGTTTAATCAGTTACATTACAGATTAACCACACACAGTGGATTTGTAAGGATGCTATAGGTCTGCAGGTGTGTGTCATATCATTTTTAATATAGCAATTGTAGCAAATGTAGCAATTTGACTTCAAATGCTTTATTTAGCAGAGAAAATACATTCTCTAAACTTCCAAGAGGTTGCAAAGAGAATTTAGCCATTTGATATAATGACAACCTAGGAGATAAAACTTACCAGGAGTCTTTAGTCAAGAGATTAAGTTTATCAAGTTTTCAGAACTATAATAATACATGGAGGAAACATTATAGGTACATATAATTATGTGCATTTTGAAGTATTGTCAGTACCTTAGCTATAGGATAAATAGATGTATGGTCTCCAGAGGAACATTCTCAGAACTTAGAGAAGAAAGAGGCCTTAGAGAAAGCATTTAGTTTACTATCTTACTTTACAAATGAGATAACAGAAAACTAGAGACATTAAAGGACTTGCCAAGTGAATAGGTGGCAGATCTGATGCTCTTTTCACTAAGCTGAAGAAATATACTATGTTGCCTATGAAAGTGTCTACTGGCTTCAATTTAGTCAGTCAATCAATAAGGATTTATTTATTTAATTTTTAATTTATGAAATAAAACAAGCATTTCCATGACCTAATAGAATAATAAAAAGATGTTTCCACACAAAATTGCAAATCTTTATGTACAACTTGTTATTCCTTTTAAACATAATAAATCTATCATGTGCAATTCTTTTCTTCCCTTATGCAAAAGATGGTTACCATTAGACACAAGTATGTATATTTATCTAGCTATGTAAAATAAGAATTTGTTAAAGGGTTATATGTGCAAGCACTATAATAAGTGCTTATACAAAGAAAAGTACAAGATGGTTCCTGTCTTCAAGGAACTCACAACCTGATTGGGGGAGACAACAAACACACTTACTTATTCAACCTATTGTTTAACTCTGTTCTTTGTAATTTACACTTGTATATTGCCAGAAAATTTTAATTTTCTCCTACATTTGTGGTTGTATCCCTGTGCATACATTCTCCTTATTTGGGCTAGGTCAAATCACTACATCCTAACATAGGGGAAATTATATTGAGTTTTGAGTCAACACAACTCTATTTCTTGTAGGACTCATATGAATATGGCCATGCTACTTCATCTCTAAAACTGCTTCTTTGTGGGTTCCTGAAAGGGCCTATAAATTCAGCAGTGTAACATTTAGGGAATACAGAGTTATAGTTCCTCCTTAAAATTGCCCTTTTATTCCTCTGGAGCTCAGGGAAGTTTTTTTCTCTTATTATTTCTGTTTAGTGAACAACTTTCTGTTTAATGAACAAATTGTTTGGGACCAATTTTATTGGAACTATTATCTTGCAATTTCTAAATTCTTTGTAGGATAGGAAAAGAAGTGATCTGTAGTGAATAATATATACTATATTGTTTGGAAATAAGAAGACTTCAGATATTAGGAAAGCCACCTAAGCTGATAAAAATCACAGATTGCTTGCAAATGGAGGTCATGGAGTTAGTTTGCTTTATTGGAAGGAGCATTTAGGAGTCAGGAGACTGACTCCCAGCTCTACCACCAATTAGATATATAATGCTGATCATCAGTCTCTTTGATTTTCTCTTGATATTAGAGATCTATCATGGAAGTGGATCATGATATCAACATGGATTAGGGACAGGAATAAAGTATTTATAGTCAGAATAGTTCAGGTTATTTGCCACTGTATTACTGTGTGCTTTAAGTGAGACAGGCAGATAGATAGATTTGAAACATAATGCAGAAAGGGGAAGAAGAGGCAAAGCAACTGGTAGGCAGGTGGAGCTGTCCAGAGACTGAACTTAATGAAATGAGCTGCTTGCCTGGGTCCCTCTTGTGGGCCTTCCTTTCCCCATTTGTATAATGAAGAATTTAGATTGAAAGATCGTTAAAATTAGTTTTGCAGATCTGAGAGAATGAGGATCTTAACTTGAGTGTAGAATCTCTTATGGCATTTTTGAATCACACTCTTCTAAACCAGAAGGAAACATATCAGATTTCTCTGATTTCATTAATATAGAAAATCTTTCCTAAAATGAAAGAGATTTGTCTATGATTTTTTGTGGATAAGGTAGAGATTCATCCTAAATTCAGAAAGATTAAGTGTCAGAGGCAAGGTTGGAATTCAGCTATCTCTTACCCTAAAAGGACCTTAGAAGTAATCACAGAAAAATAAATAAAGAAAGAAACAAGTAAAAAACTGTTAAAAAAAAGATTATATGTTGAATCAACTACTTGGGAAGGGTAGAACATGAGTTCAAATTCTACACAACACTTATTGTATTACTTAGCAGGGAGACCATGGATAAGTTATTTATTTTCTTTGTACTAATACCCTTTTCTATAACTACCTCACAAATCAGTTGTGAGGATCACAAGGAGAATGCATGTGCAATGTTTTGAAAACCTTAGAGAGAAATAATAAATGGTCTAGCTTGCATCCCTTAAGTTTGAACATATTCATATTTATTATTATATGTAATTATATATTTTTGGCCATACAAATAAGTGAAGAAATTATATTGTAGTATAAAATTCATAATAAAAATGATAATCTGGGGTAGCATGCCACAATAGGTGGATAACAATAGAACTCGAGAAAGAAAGGAATAAATAATTATTAAGCTTCCCACTTTTCAAATATTATATCATTTTATTACACAACAACTTTGTGAGGTAGGTATTAGTGGCACTATTATCCACCTTTTACAGATGAATGAATGAGTGAATGGAATTTATTAAGCATTTACTTTTATCAAGCACTAAGGCAGGGATACAAATATAGAATCTATTTAGTTAGTCAGCAATCATTTATTAAGTACTTAAAAGCACAAACAAGCAAAGTCAGATACTTTCTTCAATTTGCTCACATTTGAATAGGGGAGACAACAGGCAAATACTTGTTTATGTAAAATATATACAGTATATATGGAATGTAATTTCAAAGGGAAGGTGTTGGAGTTTCTGGAAGAGGGGACTATGGAATGACCACCTGAAGAAAGTGGAATGTGGACAGATACTTGAAAGCTATTATATGAAAGGAGAGAGAGAGAGAGAGAGAGAGAGAGAGAGAGAGAGAGAGAGAGAGAGAGATTGACAGAAAGGGATAGAGAGGGAGAGAGAGATGGAGAGAGACAAAGACAGAGACAGAGACAGTGAGACAGAGAGGAGAAAATCAGAAGGAAAGATAGAGACAGAGAGGGAGAAAGAATGTGTGTGTCAGTGTGGGTGCCTAGAGGGAACCTATTGTCATCAGAACAAAAAATGAACTGGGTGAAGATGATGATAAATGTGCCTAAAGTGCACAGACTAATGACTTAGCTTCTACTAGACATGTCATCTATGAGGAAACTGAGTCTCAGAAAGTTTAAAGAACTTGCTGACAAACACAGAGCTGTAAAAGACATTAGAGGCCATTTAGTCTAATCATGTCATACTGCGAGATGGTGAAATATTTATTGTTTTTACTTTGTACCAAACACTGTTCAGGGGATACAAATACAGGCCCAGGTGTTAAATGATAGTGCAAATCAAAGGTGGGATTTAAACTCAAGTCTCTTGATTCCAGAGTCAGTCCCCTGATGTTTGTAAACTTCATTTCATTAATGTTTGTTGACCTTTTAAAAACACGTGGGTTCCCACTTAAAGGGAAGTGTTAATCCATGGATGCTTGAAGTCTGTGTCTGATAAGAGCCTTAGCATGAAAGTGCTCCTTTCCATCTTTTCGATGGAGCTGTTCAACCATGGTGCTGAGGCTGCCATTTTGGTGCTGACTCTGATATTTGTGTTTTAGCCAGTGAAAATACTAAAAATGTTTTCCCACTGCTGATACAAGTCAGTTCTATCTCTCAGGAGAATCTGAGCATATTACAGCCAGCTTGGACCCTGTAATACATTGTCCTTCAAAGTCAAATTTCAGCCTGTCAAGGAAGTGGAGAAAATGATTTGTGACCTGAAGAGATGGAAGATTAATATTTCTGAATAGCAGTACACTAAAGCCCCTATAGCTACTTGTTCTTTCCACTATTCAAACCTCCCTCTAGGAAAGGAAATGTTTTGCAAAAACAATACCTTGCTTTGTATATAGAAATTTCCTCTATGACTGCCAAGTTTTTGTTTGGCAGGGTAGAATCGAACTTTTCTTAGCCCCTTCAAACAATGTGGTCTGCCAACAGAGACTTGTAGCTTAATCTCAGAGCTTCATTTCATAATCAGAATTCACTTTGTGTCTTGGGGAAGCTGTGATGTATGAAGCAGAAAGAAGATTGATTTTTCACGAGCTACCTTGTACCTGGAGTAATGAGAGTGGCAAATTACTTGTTCACTGAGCAAACACGACAGGAATGTCATAGAGGGAATTTATATATATGCAAACACCCAGGGGTCACAGAGGTGGTACTTCTGCAAAGTGACCTTATCTATTGGAGGAGCACTTTTTAAATCTTCTTCAGTTTATACCATAAAAGTCATGTATGTTTGCATAGAAACAAATGCTTCTAATAACAAATATAGAATTCATGATACAGCATAGCATTAGACTTACTGTGATATTTCTAAGTGAAAGACTTCAAGTCACAGATCTTTCTTTCCTTCTCTCCCTCTCTCCTTTCTTGCCTCTCTCCTTTCCTCCCTCCTTCCCCTCCCTCCCTTCCTTCCTACTCTCTTTCCCTCCCTCTCCCTTCCCTCCTTCCCTTCCCTTCCCTTCCTTCCTTCCTTCCTTCCTTCCTTCCTTCCTTCCTTCCTTCCTTCCTTCCTTCCTTCCTCTTTTTGTCTTTCTCTTCCTCCCCACCCTTCTTTCCCTTCCCTTCCTTTGTAACCTTATTTAATGGTCTCAGTTATCCTCTCTTTGCAGATGACTTACAGATCTTTAGCCCTAGTTTTCCTTCTGAACTTTATTCCCATAGTATCAACAGTTCAATGAATATTTTCCACTGGATAGCGCATAGATGCCTCAAAATCAGTATGTCCAAACAAATTAATTATTTTTCCCCAAAACCCACTCATCTCCTGAACTTCCTTTTTCCTATTCTGAGCACCACCATCTATCTTGTCACCTAATTTCACAATCTTGAAGTCTCCCTTATTCTTCACTCTCCCTCAACCTCCTATTTCTATTTGGTTGCCAAGCTTTGACCATCTCACTTCCTCAAAATCAATCCCACCTATCCCCTTCTCTCCATTCATACAGTCACAATCCAAATACAAGGACTCATCATGATTTCTCCAAATTATTGTGATAGCCTCTGCTTCAATTTTCTTCCCTTTCCAAATCATTCCTCACCCAATAGCCAAAATCATATTCTAGTTAAAAGTGTTCCAGTGATTCCCCTTTGCCTTTAGTGATGGGTAGTGAACTATAATTTAGGTCAGCATTTTTCCTGCAACTTAAAAGTCTCAGATTTGCCTAGAACACTGTGTGATTAAATAACCTGTCCAGGGTCACATAGTAAGTATCTATTAGAAGAGAGTTTTCCTAGTTTCTAGACCAGTTATCCCATATTTCTTATATAAAAAATACAAATTTCTCCATTTGGCATTCAACATCTGGAACATTTTGACTCTAAGCTTTTCTAGGCTTATTATATTTACTGTCTCTTATTCTTTGTAAGTATGGTCAAATTGGCCTGTTGCTCTTCCTCTCATAGGACATTTATCTCCAGTGGGAATATGATATCTTGTGCATAGGATTTATTCCTTTGCTTTTTCTTCTTCTTCTTCTTTTTTTTTTTGGCAAGGCAATGGGGTTAAGTGGCATGCCCAAGGCCACACAACTACGTAATTATTAAGTGTCTGAGGCTAGATTTGTACTCAGGTGCTCCTGACTCCAGGACCAATGCTCTATCCACAGCCACCCTGCCGCCCTTCCTTTGCTTCTTTTAAAGCCTAGGTCAAGTACCATTTCCTCCTTGAGGCTTGTACTCCTGCTCCTCGAAGTTATTTTGTACTCATTAATGAATATTATTCATATATATATATATATATAATCTAAATGTATTATTCATATATGTATATGCATATATATGTTATATAGACAAATATGCATATATATGGATGTGAATTTCTAAATCTATATTATCAAATTTACTTTTAGTATACATGTTGTTTTCTAAGACTGTTATATAAATTCCTTGAAAAGAGGGACTGTTTCACTTTTACCTCTGTATTATTAGCTCTAGGCATAGTTTTTAGCAATTATTAAGTTCTTGACTTAATAATTGGTTGCTGATGGATCTCCAGCCCTAACCTCTCTATCGTCAGACATATTTCCAGCTGCCTCTTGGATCCCTACCTGCAAGTCCCAGTGGTACCCTAAGTTGAATGTGCCTAAAGCAGAATTCATCACTTTTTCTACAAAACTTTTCCTTTACTAACTTCCATATCTCATTTTTAAAAGCCCTAGGTATAGCATTTATGAAATATATCCCTCTTTTCTACCCATACAAACAACTCTGTTATGTCTTTTTTTTGTGCATTATTTCATAAAGGTCTTTCATGATTTCTTTAGAGATTCCACAGTTATTATCATTTATAATTTTTGTAATAGGTTATATTTGCTTCATTAAAAATTCTCCATTCTGAACCTTTTAGGTAGTATCTATTTTAAAAGTTACCAGGACTGCTGCTATTTGGACAAAGTCTTTTTCATTTTTGATAACATTCCATGAACACAGGAAATGCTTTTAGATAATAGAACTGCCAAGAACTAGAACAACTATATGAAGAGAAGCTAAGCTTGGCTAAATATATGCCGAAGACCACAGTGGAAGCAACACCATTTTGAGGGAATAGAGAGACAGATTTTTAGGATATTTGGAAGAGAGAAGATTAAATCTTAGAAAAAACCATGATTGGGATCAGAAAGTAGATATTTGGTGATCCCTATAAAATATTTTTAGAGATGATCTGCACATATAACAAAGACATCATTGATAAGTGTAGGAGATGGGAACAAGTAGGTTTTCATTGTGCTATTTTTAAAGTAAATTTTATATTTGTAGACACATTTGATTGAAAAATATAAAGAATGCTTTTTTGTTTATTTACTTCCAAAAGGTATGTTTTGATAGAGCAAAATATTGCCCTAAAGACTCTCTTTCTATAAGATGACTTACTTAAAAGATAACAATATAGATTTTTGATGTCTCTCAAATTATTGAAGTCAACTGATATATGAAATATGCCTGTGTATGCTAACAAAAGGTATTTGTTTCTCAAATCAAGAATATTAAGACAGTGTTGAGCCCAAATTGAAGAGGGATTTTTTTATTTCTTGTGACATTATATTAATTTCATCAGGCCCTATAGTGTTGTACAGCTTCCCAAATTATATTAATAAACACTTTAAAGAATTTGGCTTACCTATCCACAAGGAAAACCAATTGGATAATCGTAAATACATCTTGGACCAGGGAAAACTGTTAACCCTTGGGCTTCATGGGTGTCCATGAAAGGTCAATGATTTAAAGAAGTGCCCCCAATTTTTTGGGGGGTGAATACCTTGTGAAGCATTGATGGTAGGGCAGGTATAAGTGGCATCTAGGATGAGAAGGTATATGAGAAGGATGTGGTCTGCAGCAATGAGGGAAATACTCAAATTGATGAAATTGTACAACTTATTAAAGTATAGTCCCTCCTTTTCTCTCTTCCCTTGTGCTCTTTCTGTACTTCTTTTCCCATTAAATGTTTTCCCTGCTGGAAGGGCAGTGTTTCCTTAAAGGAAGAAAGACTGCTAGAATTGGAATTCTTGGAATTCTAGAGGTAACTTTTGTGGGTAACTAATACTACTAACATAATAGTTCACAATTCTCCTCCCCCACCTCTGTGTATTTCTCTTAAAAAATCAATCACTGATACTCAATTAGAATTATCTGAAACACTTATTGAAAATACAAAGAAATTCTTAGTAATTACATATCTGTAATGCATGGGAAATAAGCTTAAAGTTTCAGGGAAACAAGGCATGCATATCTGGAACACAAGTAACCAGAGTGGCTCATAGCTCTGTAATCATCCTGTTTCTACTAAGTGGACCAGATAGAAACTGGGATGTTTTAACACCTCTCTCGATGTGATTTCTCAGCTGGACAATATGAACTATAGGACTATTCTGATGTTTTGATTTTTCTCTCTTTGTTCAGCCCAGGCTGTTCCTCAACAACAATTCTAGGACCTGACCCTTTCAGTTTCAGGCTCAGGTGATGCCTTCAGCAACCTTCATCTTAAATTTGCCACATTCTTCTTCAGCTCCATTCTTTTTATTTTAAACAGTGGGGTTAAGTGACTTGCACAAGGGCACATAACTAGGTAATTATTAAGTGTCTGAGGCTGGATTTGAATTCAGATCCTCCCCACTCTAGGGTCAGTGCTCTATACAATGTACCACCTAGCTGCCCCAGCTCCATTCTTTAGTATGATTGTCCTATTCTGTTTCTACCTCTCAACAGGTGTCTATGCAGAGAATTATCTACTGACTTCTCCTTACTTCTTCTTAGTAGGAAGCAAATGGCAGAAAAGAGAATTACAGTCTCTTTTTGGCCGATCAGAACTATCTGGCAGCAAGTGTTGCTTTTCTGTATAGAACTCTGAAATATCTTTCTCTATACATATGTTATATAAATATATGTATGTGTATAAGCATACACATATACACAATATAAATATATACACACCCATATACAAAGAGACATATATGAAGTTATAATATATCACATATCTGATCTACATTTACACTATATAGATTCATACAAACATACACATATATTTGTGTGGGTGTACATATATACAGAGAGACTTCTATCTTTGTATATTATATTTATATATGATAAATATATTTGTTCTGTTTATATAAAATAATATATTCTATTTATATATCTCTATATTTTATTTATATTACATATATATATATATATATATATATCAGCTGAGGCTTCTCTGGGAGGGACCTAATTTCATATAATGCTCTGTATCTATATTATCATCTTCTGGCACATATCCATGATTGAGTAAAGCACATTTGTCTGATAATCATAAAATAGTCTGATATTCATATCCCTCGCCAGTTATTAACCTCATTAAACCTGACTATATCTTAATTTTATTTCAAAGTTCAACAGATTTAAATATGCAAATGAGCAATTGCTGTCTCAGAATACTGAGACAACCTTAATTTGGAAACCATTTTCTCAGAAAACTGAAGGAAAATTATGTTCCAGGTACGTGAACTATCCAGGAATATTCCCCTCACAGAAGTATAGCAGAAGTAACTAAACCTTCGGGTTATATATATATATATAATTTTTTTTGTGAGATGTGACATTACTCAGAAAGGTAGCAGTGGATAGAGAACTGGATCTGGAGTCAGAAAGACGTAAGTTCAAATCAAGTTTCAGGCACTTACTAGCTCTGAGACTTTGGACAACTCATTTAACTGTTTCCTGTCTCAGTTTCTTCATCTGCAGAATGGGAATAGTAATAGCATCTACCTCTGGGGTTGTTATGAGGATCAAATGAGGTAATACATACCTAGCTATGTGTCCTTAACTCCATTACCTTGCTAAAAAAAAGAATGGAGCTGAAGAAAAATGTGGCAAATTTAAGATACAGGTTGCTGAGGGCATCACCTGAGTCTGAAACTGTAAGGGGCAGTACTGACCATAGTAAATACTATATAAATGGTTATTATTCTTATTCTCAATCATTGAATATTACAGTTTGGTGCTATACATATTCAAATAACACTTAGTAGTTTTATCATTCTCTTGCCTGTGCTTTAGCAATTATTTTTTCCATTTTGAAAATATATTTGTGCTTTCGCTATACTACTTTGTATTGGTAGTCATTATTTGACCTGTTTCCTCATTTAGATAAGCGAGGAAACATTTAGTTCATTGAAAGAAGAGATTATTCCTCTTTGTTTATCTTGTACCCATCACAGTGTCATCTACACATTGGATACTCAATGCTTGCTGTTGATGATAGTTATTGTGTTTTTCTTTTAAATGAAGTTGTTCAGTCAGTCAATAAACATTTATTAGGTAGTGAAAAGAGCCCTGGACCTGGAGTTAGAATAACCTAAATTCAAATCTGGTCTCAGACTCTTACTGTCTGTGTGACCTTGGGCAAGTCACTTAACCCTATTTGCCTCAGTTTCTTCAACTGTAAAATGAACTGGAGAAGGAAGTGGCAAACAATCCCAGTATCTCTGCCATGAAAACATAACTGAAATGACTGGACAACAGTAATCACAAAACTAATTGAGCAATAAAACTGGAAAAAAAGCCTCACAAGCTAATGAAAGTGGAATATGCAATTATGCAAGTTTCATGTATGATAAATGGAAAATGATCAACAGAAAGAAGCCATTAGAAGAGGGAGTAGGAAAACCTAAATTTCAAAAGGATCCAGGGAAACTAGGGTGCATAGATGAGGGAAAACATTCCATCCAGATTCAATAAAATGCCTGGAATTTCCAGCACAAAGAGTATGGATTTTGTGTGAGTGGACCTGGGTTCAAGTTCTAACTCTGCTATTTGTTGGCAGTGTGATCTAGGTCAATTAATTTTATTTCTCTTAGTCTCAGCTCCCTAATTTGTAAAATGAGGGGGGTGAATCCAATAGATCCTAAAACCCTTTTCAGCACCAAATCTTGGATGCCAAGAATTTGAGAATCTTTCATTTAGTACAGGTGAGATTGACAACCATGCATCAAATCTAAGTGACAATGCTTTTATAGTGTTGTTGGTGGATTGGTACTTATAAGGGACAGTGAGACTGTGCCATAAACTCTCATGCTAATATGAATAACTTGCAAAATGTATTTATAAAATGAAGGGGAAGGCAAAATGGAGCATTTTCATAATGATTTCCACATGAAAGGAGGTGATGATGGCTTTTTGAATTACATCAGCCTCTGGTTCACAAAAAGCTGTGATAGCTATTTATTGGTAGTTTTAAAAAACCTTCTCATTCGAGGGAGACAATGTCTATAATGTCAGTCTTGGAGACAAAAACCCCAAACAAACAGAAAAACAAATTCATATAACTCAGAGGATAAACCTTAGTTCCGCTATCAATTTTATGAATGTGTAACTTTAGGAAAATCATTCTACCTTTAAGTATACTTTATTTCTTTCCATTGTAAAATTAGAGTTAGTGGTATACTCGTTAGATCATAAGTACAGTGATGATGTCAGTGGAAATAAATGAATAGTAGGAAAGCATTGTTTTGTGAGTCAGGAGACATAGGGTCTGGTCTCGGCTGTGACTAACATAAATCTTGTATGACCCTATCCAAGTCACTTAACTTCTGTA
Organism: Macrotis lagotis; assembly: GCF_037893015.1. NCBI lineage: Eukaryota > Metazoa > Chordata > Mammalia > Peramelemorphia > Peramelidae > Macrotis > Macrotis lagotis. The sequence continues at coordinate 281,912,916 of NC_133659.1, forward strand.
GTATTCCAATTCCACATAAATATAGAGGATGAACTAGATCAAAATAATAAAGAAACATCTATTACTATATTTTATCTAGGGTAGAGTGCCTGACCTGTAAAAAGTATTTAATAATTATTTCCTGAATGATAAAATAACAAGCATAGCTATAATATCCAATATAACATGTTCTCTACACTTCTGTATAGCTCTGAAATTCCATAAATCGAATTTATGTAACATTAAAAACTTTCAAATAACTTTCATGAGTCATATTTCATTTTCTATTGTAATCCTTTGAGAGCTGTTAGAAAAACACTATTCTTCTGCTTTCTTATGAGGAAACTGAAGGTGCAGGGCTTTCAATCTCTCAATCAACAACTGTTTCTGAATGAATGCTATGTATTGGACACTATGCTAAGCAAAGGGAATATAAAGGAAGGAAAAAATTCCTCTCCTCATGAAATCCTAATGGGGAAAAGGTGACAGAAATAAAGAAGGTAGGCACTACAAGTTATTTCCAGAATAGATTTTGGGTATGGTTAGAGAAATAAAACTATGGAATAATATCTAAAATGAATAATGTTCAAAGAGAGGGGACTTCTAGGTGGCAGTGGCTAGAGCACTGGCCCTGGAGTCAGGGGGACCTGAGTTCAAATCCAGCCTCAAATACTTAATATACCTAGCTGTGTGATCTTGGATAAGTCGCTTAACCACATTGCCTTGCAAACCCCCCCCCCAAAAAAAAAAAAAGTCCAAGGAAAGGCTACATTAAAAAGATTATAAACTAGTTTCAGGAATACAGAGTTGGTTCAATAGAACGTATTAGTAACAAAAGCAAAATTATGTGATTACATTTGATGCAGAAAGACTTTGGAAAGAATACATTTCTTGCAGAAAATTAGCATAGGATTAGACTTTCCTTAATTTAATGAATATCTGTATAAAAGCATCACACACTAGAAGCCTTTCTAATATATCATTGGGTAAAGCATATATACTCATTGTCGCTACTATCATTCAAGGATAGTTCTAGAATGATTATCTATGGCAATAAAGCAATAAAATTAAATTGAGACAATTAGCATTAGTAAAGAAGAATCAAAAGTATCACTGTTTGCAGATATGATTTTTATTTAGTAATTCCTTTAGATTCAACTAAAATTTAATAGAAATATTAATATAGAATATAAGTGCAGAAATTTATTAGCATTTCTTCACATTATTGAAAGAGAGAGGTAGGAAAGAAAAATTCTACTGAAAACTGCTGTTGTTTAGTTGTTTCAGTCATATCTAATGCCTTGTAACAACATTTGGAGTTTTCTTGGCAAAGATTTTAGAGTGATTTACCATTTCCTTCTCTAGCTCATTTTGTGGACCAAGAAACTCTGGTAGAAAGGGTTAAGTGACTTATCCCGGTCATAACTAGTAAGTATCTTGGGTCAGATTTGAACTCAGGAACATGAGTGTTTATGATTCCATACCCAGAATTCTTTCCACTTAGCTTCATATTGCTATAGACTATATAAGATATTTGATAATCTACTTGCAAAGGTACATAAATTATGTGATTAAAATTCCAAAATACTTGTTTGCAAAAGTGGAGAAAGGCAAATAACTGGAGGGGAATCATTGTTCTTGGTTTAATATGTAAATGTAATAAGAATCATAAGGTTACTTAATTTACAGATTCAGTACTACATCAATGAAACAACCAAGTGATTATTTTATAGAACTAAATGAAATTATAATAAAATTAATCTGGAGGGAAAAAAAGTTGAAATCTTAAAGATTGTAATACCTGATTCCAAACTATCCTACAATTTGCAAAGAAATTTGGAACTAGTTAAAATAAGAGAACAGATTAAATACACAAGAGCCCAAGCACAGAAACAAGTGAGACATCAATGTACTATTTGACAAAAATCTGCTACAAAAATTAGAAAACAAAGTGGGAGAAATTAGTCTTCGATCAATACTGTACACCATATACTACATTAAATTCCCAAAAGATAAATGATCTAGATGTAAAAGGTCATATTATAAGCAAATGAAAGCAGAATGTAGGAAAATATATTTGATAACTATGAATAGGGGAAGAATGAATCACAGGCTATAAAATGGATGATTTTGATCACACACAATAAAAAGATTTTCCTGCAAATAAATCAGTACAATGAGAATTAGTTTACTGGGAAAATATTTTGATATCTAATTCTTTGCAAAAGTTTTATTAGGGAAAAGGATTAGGTCTGTAATTTCAGTGATATAGGGAGTTGCTTGGATGAGGAAATTACCTTTATCACTGTAGTTCAGGACTTTGTTTAGAGCATACCAAGCCACAAAATCAAACTGTCAGAAACAGAACTTGAATCTAGTTCTTAATAATTTTGAGGTCAGTTCTTTTTTTCATCAAACAGTGCTGACTCTAATCAAAGATATATGGGTAATTAACACAAATATATCAAACATATCAAAAGAAAACCCATTCCTCAATACTTAAATAGTCAAGGGAAATTCTCAAAGAAAAAAATGCTCCAAATCACTAATAATAAGAGAAATGTAAATTCAACCCCTCTCACAATGGAAACTTTGGAAAGAATACATTTCTTGCAGAAAATTAGCATAGGATTAGACTCTGTGGATTTTATTAAGCAATCTAAACATTCTAGAGATCATCTTGAGTCTATAAATGAAAAGTCACTAAACTTTGTCTACTCTTTGATCCCAAAATACTTCTACTAGAACAGGTATTTAAAAAGAAAGGGTATGTATTTGTTAAAAACCAACCAACCAAACAACTTAGGATACACTTTTTGTTATTCCAAAAAATCAAACACAAAGTGGATACCCATCCACTGAAGCACTGAATGAATTATGGTTTATGAATGTAAAACAAAATCTAATTGTACTATAAGTTTCAGATTTGGAGAAATTTGAGAAAAATTAAGAACTGATGTAGAGTGAAGTGAGTAGAGCCAGGGCAACTATTTATTTAATGATCACAACAATATAAAAGATTCAATATCAGCAATAACAACAATATAAGATTAAAAAAAGTCTGATAAATGCTAGGAACAGTAATGGCTCCAGGAAAAAATGATGGAAAAGCATGCCATCCACCCTACCACTCAAGTGATAGACTATAGGTGCAGAATGAAATATATTTTTCACACAGTCAAAACAACAGAAATTTATTCACTCAACTATACTTTTGTTATAAAGAGGGCTTTTGTTTGTTTTGGAGGGATGCTTTGGAGGAGGGGGAGGCAATTAGACATGGTGATTCAAAAATATATAAAAAAAGAAAAATACACAAAGAAGACCAGAGGAAAGTTCAGGAGTCACATGCAAGCCTTTGTTAAATATGAATTAATACAAATAATGGACTTTATAGAGATGATTTTATAGTTGCAATCACAGTTTCCATTTTTCTGATCTTCTTTGTATCTACAAGCATTCATGATCAGTGATGATTTTCTGCAACATATTAAAAAGAATTTTAGAAGGAAAAAAGAAAAAGTATTTGTTCTGACATGTGTCAGGGAAAACAAGAGGAAGAGATTTTTCTAGATTCCCAGAAAATGTTAGTTCTACTTAAATACCCCAAACTTTTTATGAATGCAAAGCCCCATCTGTTTTTAAACCAACCTTCACTTTAGGATATTTTATATTAGAAAAAACAATTAAAGTGAATTAAAATGAACATCAAACATGTGGAAATGATTATAAACCAGTTTCAACATATCATCAATGAGAAAATTTAAAGAAAAATGAAAGTTAATGATGGCATAGGCTAGTAAGAAAAGATAGGTGAGGGTGAGGAATGACAGTTGGAAAGTCAAAGTATTCCATAGGTACTTTTGTAAACATGAGTATATATGACATATGAGTATGTAGACATACATACAGACAACAAAGAATTTTTGATGCATCCTCTTGGACAAATATGATAGCTTGTTATTTATTTCACTTGAAGGAGCTTCCACATTGCTGAGTGCTTGAATTCCTTTGAATATTTAAATATAACATGAAATTCTTTATTATTATTTGCTAGGATAGAGGATAACAATGATGAATATAATCTCAATACTGGATAAACTCAAAACTTTCATCTTTGACTTTATATCACATTCTCTGATTCTTTTTCTTCCTTAGATATCTATTTTTCTAATTGTACTTTTTTTGAGTAGGCATTTAAGTCAATTTGCACATAACTAAGGGTAATATAGAGATCTTGGACAGAAGAGAAAAGTCAGGCTTATATTCAAAAATATTTCCATGGGTTATTCACAATATGGACAATGCTCATGTATGATTAGTGAACAGTTGATTATATTCTAACTCTCCTTGTTTGTAGAGTGTTATGTTGCAGGTTGTCAGCAGATGTGGTCATTATTTCTATGAAGATTATGTTTTTAGATGAATTTTCTGCCCAGAAAGTATGGAACAAAAGACAATGAATGGGATAACAAAGGCATTCTTGTCCTCAGTATTATACATTTCTCCTCTCTTTGTGTAAAATGGCATCTTCTTTGAAAGCCCGGAAATAGAACTCTTCATCTTGTACTTAATTTGTCTGATACACTTATTCCTGGTTACTTTCAGAGCAAAGATGCATATTAATCATAAAGAAACAGAAGTCCCATAATCCATTCTAATTCTTTAGAAGAATTAGATGAGAGACACTCATAATTCAAAAGACACACACATTCTAGAGATTGCTGTGAATAGGGAAGTCTGCAAAGACTGACCTATAATGAAAATAAAGACCTTTTTTTCTTTTAGCTGCTCATTCATTCACTCTTTTAAAAAAGAACGATGACAATGGGTGCTGATTAATACTAGATACCACAATGTACAGCATGTAAAAATACCAAGATTATGAGTTAGCAACATGCTATCATGCTGTAGGCAGATAAAGTGACATATTGTGAATATTTAGAACCAAGAAATTGCTGATCCATAGATTGTGGGGTTTCCTATTCTGTCACTGCAGTTAGTCATACTGACACATCAGTGGGAGACATGCTTCATTATGTATCTGTTTTGATAATTGAATATTATTCTTTGGGGTACATGGTGTTCACAGGATTAGTAGAATGCATATTGGTTCTACAAACTTGAGAAGATTGTTTTTCCTCTGAGTGGAATTTTTGAAGAGGCTGATACAATTCCCTTAACATTCGCATGACAGCCAGAGATTTTGATGGTTCATATATCATTTATAATACAATATAGGAGAACACAGATAAGTTACATTTGGAAATATGATTTCAGACTGAGGAAATTACTGAAACTAAGATACTTGTCACTGATTTTGGGTCTAGGGCTCTATAGTTGCTTTCTGTACAGTCATCACTGATGAGGTGATACTGTTTCAGTTTAACCTAAGGGATGGTATTATTAAGGTAGCAAGCATTCTGGTATATATATATATATATATATATATATATATATATATATATATATATATATATATATTTCAAAACCTTCATTGGTTATAGAACCAACTTCTGATGTGACCTGAGAATTCATTTTGAAATAATAAAAATGTGTGGATAGGAAGAGACTTCTTTTTAAAACCTCCCTTATTCCCTTGCCACAAGGCCATCTTAACCTTAATCTATTTAAAGCATAATAATTTTACTGAAGTATCTTGAAATCTGGGTCTTTTTTTGTTCTCACTGTCTTTTGTTCCTACCTCTCAAAAGTCAATCTCAGAGATTTAATTTCTTTTTCAAAATTCATTTATTTCAACTTCATCATCAGTGGTTTGGTAATACATTTGTAGTTATGGAGGAAAGGAACTGGAAATTGTGGGGATCAGGGAAAGTATTATATAGAACATACATTCTTAACCTTAATTTGAATTTCATTATTATTATTATTGTTGTTGTTGTTGTTAGCTTATGAGGCAATCAGGGTTAAATGACTTGCCTAGGAACACACAAGCTAGTGTATCAAGTGTCTGAGATCAGATCTGAACTCAGGTCCATCTGATTTCAGGACTGGGCTCTATCCACTGTGTCACCTAGCTGAGCTTAATATTTTCATAGTATTGATCCTAAGCATTTTTTTAGCAAGGTTGCTGATAACTTTGATTTCTTCTTTTGAGGACTGCCTGTTCATATTTTTTGGCCACTTATCTATTGGGGAATAACCCTTAGTCTTATTAATTTGAATCCCAAACAGTTTTTTAAATGAGCACAAAATCAGGTAACCTTATTTATAATAAAATACTGTGGAAATTTTTCTCAATCAAGTTCAAGGTCAAAGTAAAATTTCCCCTTTCAAATGAAATTCAATAGTTATTACCATGCTTTCCCTACTAGGAAAAAATATCATTATTACTTTTAAGAGAAGTCATATTGAGTAGTGGAAAGAGATTCAGTTTCAAAGTCAGAAAGATCTAGCTTTAAACCTTACTGCTGATACATTCTGGTTGTTTGATCTGGAAAGGTTACTTAACTTCTCAATGCTCTGGGTAACTCTCTAATTATCTGACTTTAAATGGCAGCATAGATGACCATTAGTATTGGTGAAGGAATTTTTCTCATTCAAGGGGTCACTGTACCATTAAATTTAAAGGGGTAAGTTTCTATCTCCTAATCATTAATCATATATTAAATATAATTGCATATTAATTTGTTATGTTTATATATTGAAATCTAGTTGTGAAATTGGACATATACATAAAAATGTTGGTGTAGGTGGGTGAGCAAAGAAGAGGGACAGATAAGTGGTAGGGGAAGGAAAGAGAGGTCATCATTACATGACATAACCTGTGTTACCAATGTATTTTGGTATAAATTTAGCTTTTGGAATATTGGCATCTGTACCCCCTTTTCAGGTATTGCTATAGCTATTTTATTGTTAAATAAATCTAATTATAAATATAGACATAGTTATTATTGAAATCTATTCCCAAGAGATTTTTTAGAAGTAAGTTATCCACATCATCACAACTTATCCTTCCTAGATTTAGTATTGCCTGGAAAACCAATTATTAACTCAAGATTTGGCTTCTTATAGGTGGGTTTGAACCTTTGCAATGTTATTTCTTAAACTATGTCATATGTTGTCACATGAATCCTTTATTTTCTCCATGAAATCTAGAAAAGTGGAAGGGGATGATAGGATCAACAGGTTTTAGATAGTGATATTTATCAGATGACAAAAATGCCAATGGTTTGTTCCAATCCCTTTCCCAGACGTTAAAATATAGGCTGATTTGCAGTGCATTTTCAGGAATAGACTCAGGTAATGGATCTCCCATCACTACTGTGTGTTATTTCACAATCTAATAAATCTCACAGTTGGGAAATCTTCTTGAGATGACATAGGTAACCACTTGGTTGCTGCCTTGCATTTTTAGTACATTCTAAAAGAACACATCTGTTTTTATAGCTTAGGAAACTAGGGCAACCACATAACCCATTGTTTACAGTGAAATATTAGGGTTTGGAAAGTATAGCTTAGATTTAGGAAAAGAAAAGGAAATAGTTAATCTTATACATTTTCCCATTAAAATGGCTTTCATGTGACAATGGTATTATGCAAAAATGTATTTGCATAGAACAATTTTGACTCAGAAACAGAAGATGTGACAGTGGCATTATGCAAAAATATATATTCATAGAACAATTTTGATTCAGAAACAGAAGTCCCTGAAATTTGGGGCTCTTTAGGAATCTATAATGTCAAAGTATGAATAAATTGAAACTTAAAGGAATTGAAATTTCATTGTAAAACACAATAAAGCAGCAACAATATATTATACCTGTATGTCTGTTGCTTGGGTTGTTAATCAGTCAATTGCTCAGGTGTTTAAGAACTATTAATATAGTGCTGACAATAGTCTGCTATTTCAAGTAAATTTAATTTGGTGTAGCTATAGTTCCATAGTTACACCGAACATTTATATGCATAGAGAATGTATGTGAAATACTTTTCCATGTAAAAATACATAGAATAATGTCTTCTTATCAATACTATCATGTTAAATTTTCCTCAAGTGGGGAAGTTATTTCAAGAATTCCGTGAAAAACTGTATAAGAATTTTCTTACAATAATATTCTTGGGAGAAGTCTGAACTTAGCATAGGTATCTTTTTCTCTCAGTGTTCTGAGGGTAGATGTTTTTTCACAGAGAGCAAGTTTGCAGTTAGGAAGGAAACCTGAAGTTGGGAGGAGGGGATAATAAGAACAGAAAGTGGAGAAGAGAAGAGAGGAGAGAGGAGAGGAGAGGAGAGGAGAGGAGGGGAGAGGAGGGGAGGTGAGGGGAGGAGAGGAGAGGGGAGGAGAGGAGAGGAGAGGAGAGGAGAGGAGAGGAGAGGAGAGAAAGAGAAAAGAAGACAGGAAAGGGGGAGAGGGAAGGGGAGGGCAGAAGAGAGGAGGGAGAGGAGGAGAGGGGAGAGAAGGGAGAGGAGAGGAGGGGAGGGGAGGAGAAGAGAGGAGAGGAGAGTAGAGAGGAGAGGAGAGAAGGAGAGAGGAGGACAGGAGAGAAGAGAGGGGAAGAGGGGAGGTGAGGAGAGAGGAGGAGAGAAGAGGAAGGGAGAGGAGAGGAGAGAGAAGAGGAGAGAGGAAAGGAGGGAAGAGGAGAGACAGGCAGGCAGAGACAAGCAGAGACAGAAAAGGAAAGGAGAGAGGGAAAGGGAAAATCTTTCATATTTGTATTCACTTATTTTAGGATACTAGTCTAGTGTTGACTGTCCTCTTTTCAAGGGAAATGAAGACATTACCAAAGGCTGCCTACCTTCCTGTTCTCTCACTCTGGTAAAGGTGATGAGAGATAAGATTGCTGGTTTTCCTTGTTCTTGAACAGGACCATGACCTCAGGAAGGAGATGCCATGACTTTAAAATGAATTGGATTTAAGGGAGGGAGAGCTGTACAAAGTTGTCATTCTCACTTTCTTTCCTGGACCTATCTGGGACCAGTGGCAATATTCAGATTAGGACAGCAGGAAACGATCCCACATAGATGAAGTTGAGTTTGTCAATCTCCATGAGTTTGACCATAATAATGATTTAACTAGCATGTGTTAACCTCCAGTTTGTCCTAATAAGGGAGACAGTTGGATTAATGTTAATCTTCAGAATTTGGTCTCAAGAAAGAACAGACTAGGTTAATATAGTCATTTATTAGATATCTCTAAACTTTCAAATTATGCATATATTCATGGGGTTTAGCTAGAAAACCAGATCCAAAATGGAGTTTTGGGAATGATATTTATACAACTCCACTCTTAGAAGGCAGAATCTGATAAAGATACTTTGCCTTGTCCCATCAAGAGAGTAACTCTCAACTCAGGATATGCAAAGAATGGGTTATCAGAATTTCCATTCGGAGTGCTCTCTTTCAACTCAGGACCATTGAGCCTTATCAGTTTTGCTAAAAAAGTATGGGACTCTTCCCCCTCCAGGTTGTTGGTGCCATCCAATGACTTGATAGAATGGGGAAGTTTATATTTACTTCTAAGGAGGAAAAGCAGACAAAATTGATATTCCTTTTTAGATGACATTGGCAAGCTGAAAGAAAGAAGATACTCAGGTTTTAAGTCTATGGTTTTCAAAACTTTTTACTCTAGGCTCCATATTATTCTATGCTATAAAGAACCTGGACACTAGGGAAAAGTCGACCATGCAACTGGGACTGCAAATCTAAGTTCAACAGCGTTCACTTGTACATCTGTGGGACAGCCTTTTTAGAGTCTCTGGTTTAGACATTTCTTTGATTATGCTACTGCTTTCACTATAAGGTAATGATGCCTCACTGAAGATAAAATTTCTTAAGAAGAGGAGTGTCAGAGTCAGAGCTGCACTGTGGGCAGCTATGTAGAGGCCAGACAGGAGAGGTGAAAAACTTGAAACTGGAAGACCAATTAGGAAGCTACTTAAATGGTTCAGGTGAGAGATTGTTAGAATGTGAATTGGGCAACAACCAAAGAGAAGAGGATGGATGCAAGGGATGTGAAGGTAGAAATGACATGCTATGTCAGCAGATTGAATCTGTGGAGTAAGACAGTGTTAGGAGTAAAGGTTAATATTGATATTCATCACAGTGACCTGAAGAATAGTGGTGCTTCAAAGAGAAATAGGAAAGTTTAGAAGAGGAAGGCTTCTCTCTCTCTCTCTCTCTCTCTCTCTCTCTCTCTCTCTCTCTCTCTCTCTCTCTGACTCTGTCTCTGTCTCTTTGTCTCTGTCTCGGTCTCTGTTTCTCTGTAGTTACATTTAGTATATGTTAGGTGTGAGATTCTAATGGGACGTTTAATGTGAAATACACAACAGGTGGGAATTAACAAATATAGCAGGGAGATCAAAAAGAATGTGGCTTGATATCTTTGCTATCTTTGGAGAGAGCAGTTTCAGTTAAATGATGAAGTCAGAAGCCAAACTACAAAGTGTTGCTGAAGTCTGGAAGGGAGGAAGAGGAGCTGTATTTTTTCAGATTGTTGCTATTTGTTTTTTGGTAGGAGAGAGATCTGAGACTTAAAGAAAATTAGGGATTATTTGTTAATATCAAATATCCTTGTTTTCTCCTTTGCCTGTGGTAATCAAAAGAAAGTTTCATATTAAAGTTTCAATGGAATAACTTTAGTACATTTCTTACGTTAAATAAGTTTGACTTTTATGAATAATATGTGAATTGTCTATTACTGATGACACCCAAAGATTCTTTACTTTTCCCCTTTAGTGATAATCTGTGGATCTTCTTTATATGGCTTAGAGAAAAAAAATAGATTTGTACCATAAAAGAGGAAGAACACTCTTTAAAAATCAACAGAAAGTAAGCTTAGTAAACAAGTGTATAGAGGCTTTAAAAGTGGTTTCATGAAGCAGAAAACTATCTCCAACTGAATAGACTCAGGCTTAATTCAAAGTGATTATGCAGTCTGGCTTGTTTCCAAAGTATTTGCATGATGGTTGCCAGTGGAGTGCTATGACATCAACAGAGGAAGCTAGAAAGATTGAAATTCATATGATACTTTAACATGCACTATCTTGCAGGATCCTCTTAGTGGTCATTGAAGAGGTAAAGTGGCTCTTATTAGACTTGGTATAACAATGTAAGTGGAATAGGCTAGAGGGGCAGCCTGGGTTCAAGTCCTCTTGGAAACTTAATTATGTCCTTGGGCAAGTAACTTCACTTTCCCTCCCAGTCCTCTACCCAACTCCAGAGAAATTTCTAAGACTTGCCTGATATTTGGGAAATTTTGGTTTATAAAAGGAAGTTCTTTAGAATGGAGCTCCCTATAATTGATGAAATTACAGGTCCAGACCTAAACAATATTTTGCTGGTGGAAAAGCCAGGGAATCAATAGGCTTACAAATGGAATTATTCAGGGTTGTGCTGGTAATTGTTTAACAACTGGTTTTAGGGGGGAAAGTATGCAGGAAACACTTTTAAGTTTATTCAGTATTATTAATATTTTCTCTATCACTTTCTCATGTTTAAACAATTAATAAAATAACTTTTTTTCCTCATTAGCCATCAGCTCTCACAAACCAGTGGACCTTGCCCCAGATCACCCCTATTAAAACAGTGCCTTCCCTTAAAGATTATTTATAATCTGCACTTAATACATGTTATCTGCATGTTGTCTCCCTCTCCTCTTTTCAGATTCCTGAGACTAGATATTGTCTTTTAATTTTCTTGTATCCTCAGGGATTAACACAGTGATAGACACATGTTCTCTTTGTGATCCCATTTGAGCAACTAGCAGGTTTTTTTGAAGCAATTGGGGTTTAAAGTGACTTGTGCAGGGTCACACAGTTTTTAATAAGCATTTTGAACTCAGGTCTTCTGACTCCAGGGCAGGTGCTCTATCCACTGTGCAAACTAGCTTCCTCATAGCAATGTTTTAGTAAAAACTGTTTGACTAACTATGGAGTCAGAGATCAGACTCAGATTTCTGCCTTCTAACCCTAAGACTTGGGTTCATTGGCTAGGAAAAAATACTTTTATCTTTTGTCAACTTGATTCTTGTGCTGATTTAAAAAAAACACCTGGAAATAACAGAATAGTTTGTAACAGGGTAACTGTTCTTGTGCATGTAGGCAGAAACTTTATTCCCCTGTATGACCTGGGAATGGATCACTTTAATTCTTTGGATCTCAGTTTCCTCATTTATAAAAAGAAGAGGTTGGCCAAGATGTGAGCAAGCTCTAGAAGTGTGAATCTGTGATCTTATGATACTACTTAGAGATAAATGTTGAATAAAGAAGTCATTGTTTTGCGATGACAAAGAATGGTGTTTTTAAAAATTTTTTTTATTCTAAATGAGTTATATCCTCTTGACCTGTCAAAAGAATTATGACTAACTTTAGGCATTCCTTAGCCAGAGTGACTAGGTATATGAACTCAGAAATAAAATAATAATGGAGATTCCACCATCCAATTTTTTGATGCCTTCTAACTTTTGCTTTAGTCAAAAATTCCTATTATTTTAGCATAAAAATCCATATTATTTTTGTTGGAGATTTATCTAGCTCAAAAGAGTATATGAAGGGGCAATGAGATACAATTCAGCTTCAGACAGAATGGTTAATAGGGCTGCACTTGGTATCTGGAAGACAGAGCTAAAAATCTTGCCTCAGACACTGTATGAACCTGGGAGGATTTCTTAACTGTCCTCAGCCTCAGTTTCCTCATCTGTAAAATGGAATGATGATAACACAATACAAAGCTCTGTTGTGAAGAACAAATGGGAATACATGTACAGTTATCAAAACCTTTTTGTCAGAGAAATTATATAAAGTAGGGAATGCAAATATTATTCCATTTAATAGACTATGACACTGAAGCTCTGAGTGAATGTCTTACCCATGATCAAACCACTCAATCCATTTCTTCGGACTCCAGGTCAATCACTCATCATACCCTATCATTCTATATTTATTAAATAAAAAATTTATGAATACTTCCAGAGGCAGTTAGGTGGCATAGTGGATAGAGCACTGATCCTGGAGTCAGGAGGACCTGAGTTCAAATTCAGTTTCAGACACCTAATACTTACCTAGCTGTGTGACCTTAGACAAGTCACTTAACTCCATTATCTTGTGAAAACAATAAAAAAATACTTCCAGCTTTAAATCCTATGACATTCCTGATTTTGCTAGAATCTTTAATCTAATTTCAGCATAAGGAAGCAAAAAGGGAAAGTTTTCTTATGCTTAGGAAGTTTAAACTTTAAAGGTTTCTCATGCTTCACACTGCCTTTTAGGAATGAGAATATGATTTAGACATAAAGGATGATATCCTAAGCAAATTAGGAGAGCAAAGAGTAGTTTACCTGTCAGATCTAAAGAGAAGGAAGAATTTGTGACCAAATGAAATATTATGAAATTCAAAATGGATAATTTTGATTTTATTAAATTAAAAAGGTTTAACACAAACAAAACCAATGCAACCAAAATTAGAAGGAAAGCAGAAAATTGGAGAACAATTGTTACAAACAGTGTGTCTGAGAAAGACTCATTTTTAAAATAAAGGACTGGATGAGTAGAACCAGAAGAACATTGTACACCCCACCCTAACAGCAACACAGGGGTGATGGTCAAGCTTAATGGACTTGCTCATTCTATCAGTGCAACAACCAGGTGCAATCTTGGGGTATCTGTGATGGAGAATACCATCTGTATCCAGAGAAAGAATTGTGGAGTTTGAACAAAGAGAAAATACTATTACCTTTAATTAAAAAATCATTATCTTATTATATAATTTTGCTGTCTCGTATACTTTATGTTTCTTCCTTAAGGATATGTTTTCTCTCTCAACACATTTAACTTGGATCAATGTATACCATGGAAACAATGTAAAGATTAACAAACCACCTTCTGTGGGGGGTGGGGGGAAGGAAGCAAGATTAGAGGAAAAATTGTAAAATTCAAAATAAATAAAATATTTCTTTAAAAAAATAAAATAAAATAGAAAACAATTAAATTCATAAAAATACAAGAAATTCCTCAATTGATAAATGGTCAAAGGATATGAATAGGCAGTTTTCAGGTGAAGAAATGAAAGCTCTTCAAAAACATCTGTGAAAAACATCTTCTAAATCACTTTTGATTAGAGAAATGGAAATTGGAATAACTCTGAAGTACCACCTCACACTAATCAAATTGGCTAATATGACAGAAAAGGAAAATTATAATTGTTGGAGAAGATCTGGGAAAATTGAAATACTAATGCATTGCTGATGGAATTGTGAACAATTTGGAGCTATGCCCAAAGGGCAATAAAACTATGTATACCTTTAGTCTACTGTTCTGTATATCATAGAGATTATAAAAAAGGGAAAAGGATTCACATATACAAAAATATTTTTCTTTTAGGGATGGCAAAGAATTGGAAATTAAGGGAATACCTTCTAATTGGGGAATGACTGAACAAGTTGTGGCATATGAATGTAATGGAATGCTATTTTGCTATTAGAAATGAGCAAGAGTATTTCAGAAAACCTTGAAAAAGAATTACATGAACTAAGGCTGAGGGAAGTGAGCAGAACCAGGAGAACATTGTACACAGTACAGAAATATTGTGTGATGATCAACTATGATGAACTAAGCTCTTTTCAGCAATGCAATGATCCATAGCAATTCCAAAAGACTTGTGATGGAAAATATCAACCACATCGAGAGAAAAAAAAACTATGACATTTAAATGCAAATCAAAGCATACTTTCAGTTTTTTTGTTTGCTTTTTCTTTATTGTGGTTTTCCCTTTTTGCTCTGATTCTTCTTTTTCAATAAGGCTTATGTGGAAATATATTTACCCTAATTATCCATGTATAACCTATATCACATTGCTTGCTGTCTTGGGGAGGAAATATATTTAATGACTGTACATGTATAACATATCAAATTGCTTGCTCTCTTGGAGAGGAGAAAAATTTGGATTTCAAAATTTTATAAAAATGAATGTTAAAAACTTTCTGTACATGTAATAGAAAAAATAATATTAAATAAATTAAAAAAAAGAATTTCTATAGCTTTCCTTCTAAGGAGCCAAAAAAACAGTCCTTATCTTCAAAGGGTTTAAATTACTCATTGGGATATTACTATAGTGACTAGGACTTATTGAGGACAGCTAGATGTCACAGTAGATAGAGCACTGGATCTGGAACCAGGAAGACTCATCTTGCTGAGTTCAAATTCAAATTTGGACACTTACTAATTGTGCCATCCTGAGCAAGTCATTTAATCCCTTTTGTCTCAGTTTCCTCAATTGTAAAATCAGCTGAAGAATGGAATGGCAAACTGCTTCAGTACCTTTGCCAAGAAAACCCCAAATGGGATCATGAAGAGTCAGACATGACTGAAAAATGACTGGACAATAATAATATTGATGGACTCTATTCATCACTTAAAACATGCCAATGTAAGAATTTGTTTTGCTTGATAATGAATTTTTATTAAATGACTCTTTTTAATAGGATAAGAGAGAAAATTATTGCCTGTTAATTTGAAAAAAGTTGCTTGGAGGTGGCATGTGAGCTAAGCCTTTAGATATTGATTTTAAGAGATGAGAAACCAGTACTTTCCAGATATAGGAAATAGCCTTTGCAAATGCTTGGAGGTGAGAGATGAAATATTAATAACTAGCAACAGCAAGTAGGTCAGTTTGTCTGTAATGTAGGGTGTATGAGGATGATCATTGTAAAATCAGTTGGAAAAGAAGGCAAGAATGATTTGGTAGAAAACCTTAAATTCCAAAAAACAGAGACTTCTTCTCTTAACTTATAAATAGACAAAGGAGTCACTGAAGTTTTAACAAAAAATTGAACATTGTATCTATGAATACTTATGAGAAAAAAACAGAGTGACTCTGGAGTTAATATGTCTGTAAAAACCTAGGACTTTTTATTTTTATGTGTTTTTCTTTTATAAAAAATTTTTACTCAGAGGTAGTAGAGGTAACTAGGTGACTAGAATCAAGTATTTTGGGTGGGGGAAGAACATAATTATGGTTTTTAAATGAGACCCAAGCCTTTTGGCAGCTGAGCTTTTGAAACTTAACAGAGCTTTTTTTTCTCTCTAATTCTGGCAAGCTTGAATTTTTTTTTAATTAAACAGAATCCAAAACAAAAAGATAAATTAAATATATTAGACATTATACAGCAATTGTTTTGTCTAGGAATGGATTAAAATAGGGAATGAAAATAAAGTTTATATTCAGATGCTTCTGAAGAAAGTAATTCACAGGAGTAATTAATTATTATTTTAGTGATAATTATTGCAGTACACTTAGTCAATAAAGACTGTGAAGTAGTAATGAGGTATTACATTCATTTTTTGTTTAATAGCACTGCTGTTTTCCCAGACACCCATGCTTGAAATCTCAGTATCTTCTTTGACACTGTAAATTTCACCCTCCATATCAATTTATTCTGAAGTCCTGTGTATTCTTTTTTTTGCATTATCTCCCCTTCATTCTCTTACCTACTACTATGCCTGTCACCTGGACTATTTTAATAGCCCTCTTCCCAGCATGGCTACCTCCAGGCTTGCCCACCTCTAAGCCATCCTTCACAACTGACAGATTAATCTATTTTTATGTAGACATCTGTTCATACTACTCCATTGTTTAAAACCCTTCATTGACACAGAATTTTAAAATTAAAAGAAACCTTAATGGCATCTAAGTTCAACATAGCCCAAAGAAATTCATATTCTAACACACCTATCATGTGCTCATACAACCTCTTCTTGAAGACTTAAAATAAAAGAAAATATCTCCCAAGATAACTCATTCAATTTTCAGTCAAGATGATATTCCTAGGAAGTTTTTTTTTAAACACTAAATATAGGTGACACAGTTGATAGATCATAGGACTTAAAATCAGGAAGTACTGACTTTGAATTTGATTTCCCAGGATATGATTTGGGAAAATTACAAACCACTTAACTACTTTGTCTCAGTTTTTATATCTATAATATGAGAATGATCATCTAGGAGGCACTAGACCTGGAGACAGGAAGATTTGGGTTCAAATCTAGCCTCATGCACTTTCTAATTGTGTGATCCTAATGAACTGGAGAAGGAAATGACAAACCACTCCAGTGTCTTTGCAAGAAAATCCTAAATGAGATCATGAAGAATAAAACTCCATTGAAATGACTGAACAACAAAACAGCAACCACCTCCTGGAGTTGTTGTGAAGATCAAATAATTGTAAAACTCTTAGCAGAGTGCCTCACCCATACTAAGTGCTATACAGGTTATTGTTGTTGTTACTGTTTTTTATTTACTTCTGGATTATTTTCACCCATTGCTCCTGATTCTGCATAAATGGATATACTAGATAAAACAAGTTCATTCTGTCTGTTAGATCCCTTTCAATTATTAAACAAAGCCTCAATGTTCTCCTTGAACCATCTCTTTTCCTACCTAAATCACCTGAGTCCCTTCCAACTGATTTACGAGACAAATACTCAAAGTCCTTCACTCTGATTGTTAGACCTGGGAATGTCCTGAACTTAAAAAGATCAAGATCCCCCATTACATCTGGGGGTCATCACCCATCATCCTGACCTATGTCTTGCCATTGAACTCCAAACTCTAGAAGAGAGAGTGAGACGGATGCTTTTGTACATCTCTTCCTCACTTAAATTCAATTCATTTGCAAGTCAAGAAATCACCCTTCTGATGTCATTGGTCCTCTTCAAGAATGAAGGATGAACAACAATAACAAAACTGTCCTCTATTTCTTCTACAAGCTTGCCAATATTCTTCTTAAACCATGGCACTTGGAAAGGAATGCAAATAATTATCACTTCTTAATTCCCGAAGGCTGTGTATGCCTTTCTTAACATAGTCAGGATTATTTTAACTTTATTTAGGGAGAGTATTGAGGGAGGGACAGCTACCATACCAACTTACGTCTTTATTATAGAAATTGCCACATCACCATGTCTCCAACATTCTGTAGTCATGAAACTGATTTTTCCCCTTCTCCTTTCTGTTCTAATTTTATTTTATCTTTCCAATTATATATAAAGATAGCTTGCAACATTCATCCATTTGTAAGTTTATGAGTTTCATAATGTGTCTACACTTTCCCTTCCCTCTTCCCTCTCCATGGTGGTGAACAATCTGGTAAAAGTTATACATGTACAGTCATGTTTAACATAGTTCCACTTAAGTCATATTGTGAAAGAGGAATTAGAGGCAACGTGGAAAAACCATGAGAAAGAAAAAACACATAAAAGAAGTTTTAAAAAGTGAACACAGTATGTTTTGCTCTGTATTCAACTTCATAGTTTTTCCCCTCTGGATGTGGATGTCATTTTCCATAAAAGTTCTCTCAGGATTGTCTTTGATCACTGATTGCTGAAAGGAGCTACATTCATCATAGTTGATCATCTCACAATGTTGTTGTTAATGTGTACAATGCTCTGTTCACATAAAGCTGATTTTAAACATTATTAACAGCAGATTTATCCATATCATTCAAGGTTGTGTTAACTTCAGATATAATGGGGATGCCATTAAAGACTTTATTGAAGGCATTGGTAAAATGTTAAACAGAACCAGGGTCATATTTAGATCCTCTAGTGGACCTCACTAGACACCTACTGCCAATCTGACATAAAACCATTAAAGACTTCTCTTTGAATCTAGACTTTTAGACAGTTTCAAATACATCTAATGGAAAATCACCATGTCCAAAGTTATCACCCAAACTCCCAAGTCTGACCTGAACCAGATTAAAATGTAATTGGGAAATATTTAACAAAAAAAATACAGATAATATTAATATGTAGTTTTTGTACAGTCAATATGCAGTTTTCAGGGATCCTTGTGTATGATTTATGGTCTCTGTTTCTATTTTGAGTTTGGCCCTAGTCCATGTTTTTCCATCTTTTTCACAGGAATAGAATGAAATACTTCATCAAGAGCTTCAATTAAGTCTAGCTAGTCTCAATGTGCTAAATTCCCTTGAGCTACTCGTTTAGCAACTATTTCTAAAAAGGAAGTAAGGTTGTTCTGGCATGAGATATTTTTGATAAATTAGTGCTTTTTCTTTATACTTATAGATTCTGTTTCCAGATGTTCACAAGCCCAGTCTTTGTTAACTGTACATTTCTGATCTCTACCCTCTGCTTTGTCATTCCAACTCTTCCTTTCCCAAATCCATTTTTTTCCTTTGCATGTGAATTTCAGTGGGCAAAAATGAGGAAAATACAACCTGTACCTTCTTTTCCTAGACATTGTAATTTCACATGATACTCTTTAGTTCCTTTCAACTAATACCACCCAAAAGAAACACCCCATATGGGTGACAGTCTTCTTTTTTGAGAAATCTTGGGAGGTTCCCTGTTATATTCTAAATGTATGCCCTAGGAAGATAACAGGCCTCTCTATTGTTGTTATCAAGTTGATAAATACCTCCCTCACTGTTCCCAGAGCAAGGAATCACCAACTATGACTACCATACTTCTTTTGTTGACCTTTAATGGGTAATCTCTCAGAGGCTGAAAGCATGTTTGTCTCTACCATATCTTTCACTAGAGGACAAGGAATCCAATTTTCTCCTTTGCACATTCAGCTTTTACTCTTCATGAAGAGCTTCAAATCATATTTGTTTTTTTGTTCTAGTTGTAGAGATTTTCTTTTTCTTTTTTTCCTCTTCAATGTTATATTTTCCCTAATCTGCAACCTCTAGACAAGACCAATTTCCCTTCTTCCACCTCAGAATTTTCCCCATTGGAATTTTAATTTGATTTCCTTTGAGAACACTTCATTTTACCTCAAAGACTGGAGCATAGAAAGGCAATTGTCAAGTCCCTCCATACCTCTTTTATGAGGGACACTAGTGTATACTGAGACAGGAAAAACATGTGTGATCTCTCTTTTTAAGGTTAATGGAGCAATAATAGCAAGATAAATCCTATCTCACATTTCTTTATAGCACCTTGCAGTTTCACAATCATTTTTCTCTCAGTCTTGTGAGATAGATAGGGCAAATATATTCCCCATCTTGACAATCAAAGGACCAAAACTCAGGTAGATTAAGTAGTTTTTCCATAGTCACACAGCAAGTATGTCAAAGTCAAAAGGAGCCAATTAAAGTCTCTTGGCTCCAAGGTGAATTCTTTTCATCTGAAGTCAGAAAAACCTGAGTTCAAACCTGACCTTAGACATTTGCTAGCTATGTGACTTTGGGCAAATCATTAATCTCTTTTGCCTTAGTTTCCTCAAATGTAAGATGAGGATAATTATGGCACCTGAGGGTTCTACATAAATACTTATTCTCTTATCCCTTCTCCTATCAGATTTCCTCTACTATATCAATTTGATATAATGATTTTGTAATCTCTAATTGAAAAAAAAAGTTTGCATTATTGTTAGGCTATTTTGCCTTTTTTTTGTCAAACAATTCAAATAAGCATTGATTTTCTTGAAACATATGGATAAAAAAATTTGAATAGTCATTGAAAGCATAACATAGCATGCCTATAATTTCTGAAGAAAAGGTTCAAAACATGTTTTTTGGATAGTCAAGATCTTTCTGCTTTTGGAGGTAGCGATAATTCAGGTGGAGAAATGACATAGAGATAGAGAAGCTATCCATCCTAGGCAAAAAGTAACCTTAGAAAACTGGGAAGATCTCAGACCTTATCTAGACCAGAGGAACCAAACATGTGGATTGTGCTACCAGAACCAAATTAAAGTATAATTGGGAAATATTTAACAAAATAAGTAAAAATACAATAAAATAGATAACATTACACTTTAAAACAAAGTCAAACCACAGGCTCCTTATATATACATTGTTAGGTCCATTTTTCTTTAGTTTTACTACTGACCTAGAATTAGACCAGAAATTCACCTTGTGTTTGCTTGAATGACCAATGGACTTATCACAGACTACCCTATGTTCTAGGGATGAGTGAGAGACATAGATGAATGAAATACAGATGAGACAGAGGCAGATTAATATAAGAACAAAGATCATTTATCCAGAAGCCTGAGACTTTAGGTACCCCAAAGCTCAAAGAAGGATTCTACAGTGGAGCAAACACTGATATTTTGAAGTCAGGGGACCTGTGTTCAGATCCTAACTCTGATGGTTACTGGTCTTCAGATCCTCTTCTTTAAAGTGAGGATCCTGGAGTAGATGGCCAGTTCTAAACATGGGGGTCCATCTTGCATTGTGAATATAATTGCAATTATGATTCCTCATTGCAGAAAGGCAAATTGAAGGATGAACTTATATGACTAATCATCTGTTCCCTATTTTCTGCTAGGTTCCCTTTCATTTATTTCATTCCATAGCTTTTTGTATTTTTGTATTATTTTATTTTATGTTTTCAATTATATGAAAAGGTAGTTTTCAGCATTTGTATGCTTGCAAGTTTATGAGTTCCACATATTTTCCACAGCTTTCTTTCCCTCTCCTCCTCCCTATGGTGGCAAACAATCTGGTCATAGTTGTACATGCACAATTGTGTTTAACATATTTCCATTTCCCATGTTCTGAAAGGATATTTAA
Source organism: Macrotis lagotis (assembly GCF_037893015.1). Classification (NCBI taxonomy): domain Eukaryota; kingdom Metazoa; phylum Chordata; class Mammalia; order Peramelemorphia; family Peramelidae; genus Macrotis; species Macrotis lagotis. Next base: position 281,934,395 of record NC_133659.1, read on the forward strand.
AACTAAAGTGGAAAAACCATGGGAAAAAATAAAAGAAGTTCTAAAAAGTGAACATAATATGCTTTGCTCTGAATTCAGTTTTCTCTCAGGATTGTCCTTGACCACTGAACTGCTAAGAGGAGTTGAATTTATTATAGTGGATCATCTCACAATGTTGTTGTTAATGTGTACAGTGTTTACTTGGTTCTGCTCACTTCACTCAGCACCAGTTAATACAAGTCTCTTCAGGCTTTTTTAAAGAACAATTGCTCATGATTTCTTATAGAACAATAGTACTCCATAACATTCATATGCCATAGTTTGTTCAGTCATTCCCCAATTGCTGGACATCCCCTCAATTTCCTAATTTTTGCCACTACAAAAAGAGCTGCTATGAATATTTTTGTACATGTAGGACTTTCCCCATTTTTATGATCTCTTTGGGATATAGACTCTGAAGTGCACAGTTTTATTGCCCTTTGGAAATAATTCCAAATTGCTTCCTAGAATGGTTGGATCAGTTCACAACTCTAACAACAGTGCATTAGTTTCTCAGGTCTCCCACATCCTCTCCAACACCAAACATTTTCTTTTTTTTTTATCATCTTAGTCAGTCTGATAGGTGTGAGGTAGTACCATAGAATTTTAATTTGCATTCCTCTAATCAATAATTATTTGGAGCATTTTTTATATGTCTACAAATAACTTTAATTTCTATATATTAGAAATGAGTTCTTAATCAGAAACACTAACAATGAAAATTATTTCCCAGGTTTCTTCATTCCTCCTAATCTTGACTGCTCTGGTTTTATTTGTGCAACCCCTTTTTAATTTATTATGGCTGAAATCATTCATTTTATGTTTGATCATAAGCTTCTCCCCATCCATAGATCTGATGGAAAGAGCATTTCCTGTTCTTTTATCAGATCTATGGAATAATACTTTGTGTCTAAATTCTGTACCCAGTCCAGTCTTATTTTGCTTTAGGGTGTGAGATGTTGGTCTGTGCATAGTTTCTGCCGTGCTATTTTCTAGTTTTCCCAACAGTTTTTGTGAAATAGTGAGTTCTTATTCCCAAAGTCGGTGTCTTTGGGTTATGAAGCATTAATACCATGGTTCTTTACTACTGTTTCTTTTGGACCTATTCTATTCCACTGATTTACCACCAGACAGTTTTGATGACAGCCACTTTATAATAGTTTTAGTTTTAGATCTGTTACAATTAGGTCACTTTACTTTGCATTTTTATTCCATTAATCCTCTTGATAATTTTGACTTTTTTATTGCTACTCCATATCTTTTTTGGTACAAAGTCTAGGATTTTTTCAGGTATAGTTTAATCTTTAAGTTTAGTTACTAAGAACCAGATACCTATCCCATCTCTTTCCTTTTCCTGAAGTAACTGAAAAAACATGAGGAATGCTTTCACATATTGTACAGTAGAGCTAGATATTATTATTTTTTCAGTAAGGAAGTTATAACTCCCTAGCTTGGGAAAACATTTCCATTTTGAAATAAATTTTATGCAAGAGAGGTAGCAAAAGAACCTTAAACTACATCCTGCAGTCATATGACAAATTAATGACGGAAGGCAATTGCCCAAAAAAGAACAATAGATTTATTTAAAGATAATTCCAAGGATTAAGCATTGGAAATTGTGTATGAAATTTAATAGACTTATTTGGACCACAACATTGTTGTAACTTCGAATTATACTAGATTTCTTTAGATTATAGATAATACTCTCAGCAAAATCATGTTGTTAGAAGCTAAAGGTTAATTAAGCAGAAATGATGACTTACCTCTTGCTCCATGAAGCTCTTTTGGGAAAATTTCACTTTTGATTTCCCTGGTTTATCACTAGAGATTTTTAATTCTTCAGGTAAATCCAGAATCAATTTAAGAGTTAAAAATGTGAGGTACTATTTCAGTTTCAAAATGCAAAGATTTAAAAAATTGGGTGAATCTAATAATATGACATCTAAGACCAGATTACACAAATCCCTACAAGTTTAAGATAGGAGAAGCATGTCAGATAGCAGGTTATCTGAAAAAAAATGAAAGAGTTAGATACAATTAAAGTTCAATTTGAAACAGCAGGGTTGCATGACAGAAACAACATCCAGAATAGCCTAAGGGAGAAAGATCTTTCAGGAATAAAGAATTGATAGTCCCACTGTATTGTGTCCTAGTCAGACTACATCTGGAGTATTGTGCTATATTCTGAGTGCCATAATTTGGGAAAGATATTGATAAACTTGAGAGTATCCAGAAGAAAGACAACTAGATGATAAAGCACCTTGTGATATGAGGATTAGTTGAAAGTATTGGGAGTGATTTATCCAGGATAAAGAGGATTCTCTGAAGGGGCAGTACTAGTTCTCTTCAAGTCTTTAAAGGTTTCTCCTTTGGCAAAAGAATTAAATTTATTTTGTTTGGCTCCAGGGAGTAGAAACTGGGAGCAATTGGATTGGATTTGTAAAAAAGATGAACATAAGCTTGAAGCCAGGAAAATTCCAGTAATTAGAACTGTTTCAAAGGGGAATGGAATGGCCCAGGAAGACCTCCTACTGGCAGTCTTCAAGCAGAGGCTAGATGCGAACTTGTTCAAGCATATTGCAGTGAGAATTACTTTTTGGATATATGTTGGATCAAGTGATTATTGAGATCACTTTCAAGTTTAAAATTCTGTGATTCTGTAAAAATGGATGTGATATTGTCATATATTTTTGAATTTTCTTTTCTTTACAGGATGAATAAAAGATACTTACAGAAAGCAACAAAAGGAAAACTGCTAATAATAATATTTATTCTAACCTTGTGGGGCAAACTAGCATCTGGTGCAAACCACCATAAAGGTAAGAAATATGGGCTCCTTTCCTCAGCACCTTGTTGGATTTGACTCTGCTTTAAAAAAAAGTGTGACTCTATCTTGGGTAGTTTTTTGTTATTTTCCTGGGTGCAAATTTCTCCTGAGAGCACTCTACAAATAAAGATTCAGAGAGAGTGATTTCCAAAGCGGGTGTATTTTGGAAGGAAATGGTTATTTAATGTTTCCCGGATTGGTGCCATATCGGTTTAAGATGCCGATTCAATCCATAGAAAATTGCAAGTCTGACAATTTCATTGCCATTTTCCTTTCTAGGATGGGACAGTTGAAAAGTTAAGTTGACATGTAATAAAGATGTATCAAGGAGCATATGAGTGCTCTAGAGAAGGTCTTGACTGCATTAGATCTCATAAAGAAACCATCTTTAATAACATCCATTCTGCTATAGCACGCAAATTGTTTGCCAGTCAAAGCTAAGTTTTTTGTATAGCCAGTCCTGAATGTCATTGTATCCTCAATAGAAAAAAAGATGAGCCTTAATTCTCGCTTCCTGAAGGTTCTGTTTCTACTTCCATACAGATACTAGCCATAATATGTTTAATGTGCTGAGGCTGGTTTTGTCTTCCCAAGCCAAGCAGAGAAAGTTTTTAATCTCTAAATACATTTTAACACTGAAAGGTTTTGGTAGCCAGAGGCTTTTTCATTTCTGGCTAGTGCGATTAATGTAGTGAATTAAAATAGACTACTTTCAAATTTATCCCCTATACAATTAAATACTCCTGATATAAGAGAAGCTTTTGTTTTCCTGAAGTTTCAATATAATTTCCTATTACTCACAAGAATCTCACTTCCCTAATTAGAAATTTGAAATCTCTCCTCATAAGCCCATAATAATATTACAGATTCAGTCCCTAACCCTAATCTTGATATATCATTTTTTGACTTTTGGTGAAGTCATTATAATAGTTTTTTATTCAGATTCCTTTTTTTTAAAAGATTGAATCAAAGAATTTTTAAAAATATTTTTCTGTTAACGACCATTTATTTTCTTTCCTCACTCCTCTGCGGTTGAACAATAATAATAAAAAAAACCCTCATAGCATATGCAAAGTTTAAGTGATGCAAATTCTCTCCTTAGTCAAGTCCAAACATGTATGTCTTATTCTGAATCTTGAGGTCACCACTTCTCTGTCTGGAGGTGGGTAGCGTGCCTCATCTTCCTTCCTCTGGACTGGTGATTTGTTATTGAATTGCTCGGGAATTTAGAATTTCTTGAATTCTGGTGCCCTAAGATGATTATGTGAAATTAATTACTATTGCAGGGAATATTTTTCTTTGTCCAGGACATCATTAGATTCGCTGAGAAGATCTTTCCAATTTTATCAACAGGCTTCTATTTGACCTTGTGAGTGGTCATCTTGTCAGAACACTGACTCATATGGTGCTGTTCTCTAATGCACAGCCCACTCATTGCAGAAGGTACTCTGTCTGACTTGAAAAATTTGTCTGAAGGTTTTTGAATGAAGTTAGTCATCTCACAAGGGAAAGTGGTTTATGTATTTCTGCCTCGTACATTACCAGAATCTAGCTCTTAAAAAATGACTTTGATGGAAATCATGTAAAACTTTTACAAACATTTTCATGGAATAACTGTAATCTGTTGAGGTTTAGATCCTAAAAGCATGGTGTATAGTGATGCAGAAGAGAATAATCTTATGGAATAATCTTTAATATTCATTTGGTAGGTTTGTTTTGTGATTTTCCCCTCCTGATTTTGTAACCCTGAAAAAAATTAAGAATTATCTCCTTCAACCTATAGGTTCCAGATAATCTGTGCTGATTGCTTTTATCTCCTGTTATACATCCCACTGAATGTTAGATTTAAGTCTCCTATTGTTGAGTCTAAAATACAAAGCATTGGAGTCTTTATAATCTAAAATTTGAATTTGAGTTTGACTTAAATATGAATTACTTTAGCCAATAGAATGAACTGGTATTTTGTCAGTTGGAGTTGGCTTTTTTATAGTAAATTTTTCCAAGTGCTTCAACATATACTTCATTAATATAAACCAAATTTCAATTAAAAATTCAAATATACCATATTTTTATTTATCAAATGATAGCTATTTTAAGTTAAAAATAGATGATAAGTTACCTGTCACAAATCACTCTTGATCCCAATCTCCTTACCTAAAAAAATGAGGATGTTTCTAGTAATAAAGGCTATGATAAGTGCAGCTTAGGTGGCACAATAGGTTAGAGCACTTGCCTTGGATCTAGGAGGACCTGAGTTCAAATCCCACTTCAGACACTAAGTAATTACCTGTGTGACCTTCGGCAAGTCACTTAACCCCATTGCCTGACAAAGACAAAACAAACAGAAAATAAACGCTATAATACATCTGTTAAAGATAGTATATTTCTTACATAAAACTTTGACAATAGTTTAAGAATTCATTGATTGTAATCACTTAAGCAAATACACATATGAACAAAAATAAGTAGAAGCATATTTTGGTTATACATACTGTAGCCTCTAGAATTCTTCCATTAATTTGCATTTTTTATTTTTAAAGACTTTGTATTTTATTTATAACTTGAAAATACTTCAAAATAAAATGTATTTAAGGAAAGGATTGAGAAAGGGCTTCAAAAAGTGAAATTTCAATAATTTTCCTCATAGGTACATTAAAGGGGTAGAGCTTAAATCATAAGGAAAGATTTTTTAGCTGTTAACTTCCAGGTGATCTACTCAGCAAGACTTTCCTCTTGGAGGCCTTGGTTAGTAGCCAGTGTAATAGATGCTTATTGTCTCTACTTCTTCATTTCAGCCTTTTGATCTCTGGCTTCCAACTTCATCATTCAACTAAAATTGCTTCTCTCCAAGTTACTAATGATATCTTAATTGCTAAATTTGATGGTCCTTCCTCAATAAGCAAATCTTTTTGTTCTCTCTGAAACATTTGAAACCATTAGGCACATTCTTCTAGGTACATACCTTTCTCAAGCTTTTGCACCATTGATTCTCTCTTTCTTTTTTTGGCTGCTTCTCATTTCCTATTCTTCCTATCCTATTCTTCCTCATCACATCCTCTAACCATGAGTGTATATTAAGGTTTTCAGGCCCAAGGCAGAGCCTCAGAATTCACCTACTGGTACTAGATGGAATGTGGGTAGCCTTGAGGTGAATTGGTTAACTAAAGGATTGAGATTAGGAAGGGAGGAAAGTCATAGCAGACCAGGAGTGTTGGTGTGAGTGAATACCATGGGTGGAGGCAGTAGAGGTTTCAGATTAGATGAAGAATCAGATAAGGAGCAGTAAGTTGAATGGAAATTCAAATAATAGGGAATTTGATTGGATAAAAGAATTTCAATAATTTTCATTACTTTCTTTCATTCATTCAGTAACATTGATTATGGAAGCAGAATACTTATGAATGTTGGAAAACTCAAAGCTGGGTGTTTCCCTGTTCATAGCTGAAGTGGAGTGAAGGAATAATTGATGGAAGTTGAGTAGATTGTGGAATGGGGAACTATGATATTTTAGGGAAAATCAATATGTATGTTGAAGGCTTGTAAGTAGAAGGCAAATATCAAAATGGAGAGGAAGCAGAGCAAAGTGCTGAATACCTTAAGTATGGAAGGGGAAGGAACTTGGAGACTGAGAGGAAAGATCTACAACAGTTGATGAATTTGGATAGAATGAATCTCAAAGGAAGAAAGATCACTCAGCAGTGACATCAGAGCGGGGAGGTCTGTACAGAATGTAACACTTCATACTTTAACTATCTCTTTAAGACCAATGTATTAAAATATTTGGGAAGAGAGTTAAATAGACCTATAAGAAAGAATTATCTGAAGACAGCAGGGTCTCTGCGAGTATCATCAAATGGAAAAAAGCAAAAAAAGAAGAAATTTAAAATGAAGGAAAGTTTACTACATTATTGGGTGAAATTTCAGAGGTCCTAGAGGAAGAGGGAAGAAGAACTGGAATGGAAAATAAGAGCATGGTGAAGAAAGTCTTCAGGTGATATAGAAGGAGAAGGAAAAGTCAGTTGTTCTATTTCCAATAACTCTTTTCTTTCAAAGTTACTCTATCAAATACTAATGAGACAAAGATGAAATTATTGGACTAATGCAGAGGAAAAAGGGGAGTAACATTTTATTTTTTTAGAGATGAAAGGTTTATCTTTATACTTTTAACATTTATTATGCACTCATAATGAGCTTGTTATAAGTATAATTCTTCTTTTGGTCTATAGGCTGATATTATAAGGATTTTATATATTTATTCCATGTAATATATCACACTTACAAATAACCACTCTAAGATGGGTTGATGTCTACCTTAGGTTAGAATTAGCATCTCTTTTGTATGCTGTTTTCTGTTCTTCCACCCCACCAAAGTCTTTTGACACCATGTATTTGATAGATGGCATGAAGACAATGTAGGGACAGGACGTTGCATGTGACTTAAAATTAACAGGGTGGTGCTAATTTCTAGCAAGTATAATAAGAAGGCTCCTAGCAAGAAGACAGAGTTTAAAATTAAATGAAATAACACTCATTAGCAGATTAAAGTTGAGAAAAGAATTCACATATAATTTTGGAAATATATAGTACATTTACAGAAAAAAAAGATTGAAAATGTGAATGGGAAAGATGACTTTATGACATTTGGATGCTTAGGTATAAGAAAGTAAAAGAAAAATAAGATAAAATTATTAGAAATGATAAACTAACAATTGGCCCCTTAGGGCAATTGAATAGAATAATAAAATATTTGACTCAGGAGAAGGGGAAAATTAGTAACTAATTACTCCATGGGCTAATTTAGTTTTAGAACTAGGCAAAAGAACCAATCCAGGAATAAAAGAATGGTAACATAGACAGAATTAGAACTCAATGCATCCAAGAAAAAAAATTCAATATAAAAGAAATTTCTAACTTATCTAAAGTCTCTACCACTTTGGTAACAAAAATTTTTACTTGAAAGACAATTTAATTTTCATTTCCTTAACACAATCTCTCTATGAAAATGATATAGGAATATAAATTGACTAAGTTTTTTCCACTCTTTTTGCTCTTCAACATGAAGAGTTCATGAATATTGACATTTTTTCAGGAATTGTTGCATTGTCCTTTTTTGCAAGTTTTTTTAGTTAGTGGTTGTCTAAGTGAAATGATAAAGTTCTTGAAAGAATTAGCTCTTCAAGAAGGCAATAGGAACCCTGAAGTGGAAGATGTGGCTCATTTTCAGATCTAAATATAGGAAACAATTCCTTATAAATAGCATTTATGGATATCTCAAGAACATTTAGACTTGACAGATGAAAATCTTAGCTGATGACTCTTGAGAGTTTTATCTTGGTAATCAAAGAAATTCTCTGATCAATTTGATAACTTTTATGGGAGGCAAGATTTTGGAGGAATTTTGGAGGCCTGGTTGCTTCCAATGTGAATTGATTAACTCAAATTCCAGGGAGGAAAGATACTGAGGAGAAGAAATAACCCTTTGCAGTGGTCAAAAAAAAGGGCAACTGAGACCACTTTGGGATCTTTTCTTCCCTTATCTATCACTCATAATGTTTATCATGCGAAATTGCTACACCTTATTGTTTTTGAACCTCTGCTCTTAGAGGAAGCAGGCTTGAAGACTGATTTCTGAGGCAGTTCCTTAGAACTAGATCTTTTGGGTTATAGATTTTGGGTGCCTGGTCTTATAGTCTTTTTGCATCTTTCAAGTTATCCGAGAGGTTGAATAAAGACTGTCAAGGATTGGATTAATTCATGTATTATTTTGGGTGCATATAGAGCTAGGGATCCTATTACCTACATTTTCGAAGAATTAGACATTAACTATGTAGATATTATATTCTGAGATTTCTCAGAGCAAGCCTAAGGGGAAAGTTGTTACCAACTAGAAGATTCCACTTTTAATTCTCACAATATAGGGAGTAGCATATCTATGCAGAGGTTTGAAAATATCATTTTATCAGTCAGGAACTATAAGAAGTCCTTTTAAAGTCACTCATATACCTCACCAAAGTGCTCAAGTTCACTGTTTTTAGATATTGGAAATCATCTTTGAATCATGCCAATTTAGAGTTCCTAGTTTCCTATCAAATCCTTTCCTAAGGTAGCTCCCCTCCAACCATCATCTCTCTCTCTCTCTCTCTCTCTCTCTCTCTCTCTCTCTCTCTATATATATATATATATATATATATATATATATATATATATGTATGTGTGTGTGTGTGTGTATATAGTGAATACATAGTAAAATTATGAAAATTTATTTTTCCCTAAAGTGAAGGATATAAATACTGAATTATTTAAAAAAGGAAACCAGAAAACTAATTTTAATTGGCTAAAGATTAGTGGAAGATGTAATCATCAAAATAAAAGGAATGGATTAAGACCAATGGACTCCCAAATTTATGAGTAAGTTTTTTAGTAGAAACAATTCTCAAAGAAAAATACATTAAAGGAGTCTGATTGTCTCAGTACTGATTGAGGCAGTCTCAGATTGGATTTCTTCAGTAAATATTCTTGTCAAAATATAAGGTCAGATGAAACTAGAGAATTCTTTAAGTCATCTAATCATCTTTGACTGTGGCATTTAGTATCTATAGTTACACCCTAAATATAACTTCTTTTATGGGGTGAAGGGAATTAAATCTGTTCCAATACTTAAACTTAGTAGCCCATGCATAAAGGTCCTTTTCCCTTTGTTATAGACTGAAGAATAGAATTAAAGCACACTTGCACTCATGCACAAAACCATGAAAAAAAACCATTCTAAATGATTCTTTTTAACTTTATAATGCAGTTTGTGGGCCATTAGTGTTAATCAGGTAATGTAAAGTAATCTTGACAATTTCTTATTTTTAGGTCTAATTCTATTTTTATTAAAATATTGGGGAAAATTATAAAATAGACCCATTATCTACTGTGTATTTTCATTTATAATACTATCTTTAGTGTTATGTGACTCTTAGAGTTATTGAGAAAATATTCCTCTACTGTAGGGGATGGATTGATAAAGATGTTTTGCTTTAGGATAGACAATTCCAAGAAGTATAGATTGTTTCCATATCACTGAAAGCAATGAACTGACTGATAATCAAATATAGCTTTTATCTTAAAAACCCAAACCTTTGGGGACTTAATTCTGTTAGATGTTCTCTAATGAAGAAATAGTAATGCCTAATGATGTGAATGAGGGGAAAGAATGTCTTTTATCAATTTTACTTTTCTTTGATTTTTTTCTTAAGTCTACCTTTGCATTGATATCCTATAGTATTTATTATGGAGACAATATGGATTTGGGGATGGAGTCAAAAACACTTGGGTTCAGGTTCCACTTTTGACACCTACTGGCAGTATGACCCTGGGAAAGTATTTTGATATCTCCAAATTTTATTTCATTCTCTAAGACTCTAAATTAGAGACTTTGAGTCTAAATTAGAGACAGTCTCTAACACTAATAGAAGGGGATGACTTATTGATAGGAGTTTCCTAAACTAATTAAATAATAGCTCCAGCCTCTGTGCTTATTTTTTATTATTATAATCCATAGTACTTCTGTTAGTAATGATAATGATGTTGGTGAAGTGACAAGGTCAGACTTTTATTTCTGACCCTATAATTAGAAAGTCACTTAACTTTTCGGTATCTCTTTTTTTTCCCCCAAAATGTCAGACCAAGAAGTGACAATTATTTCCTTTAATATTTGATTCTCTTCATTTTATGGATATCTTATCTCTAACATTAATACTGTTTTGTGATGGGGGTTTGCATAGACATTTAAAATTCATTGAGTATAGTTGTAAAATTCCTATTAAAGTTATTAAAATGAAATCATAAGCATGGTTCAATGTTATATATTAAATGACTGAACAAATTGGATGCTTTATTGATAATTTCTCTGATGATGAACAATCTATATTTCTAACGAAATTGTTCAAGTTCAAAGATTAACTGAAGCTGTTTTCTGTAATGGTGACCAAGTATGAGAGACTTCATCTAAGTAGTGATTAAGATATTTGTCCGACACTGACTCTATTGTTATGGTAGACATTTTCATTGATCATGTTTTTATAAATAGTTGGTTATTCGGGTTTTGTTTTTGAAAGACAGTTCTTGGAAAAGAAAATCAATTTGTGAGTCACACGATGCAATCTTCTCTTATGAAATTCAGAGACTTCCAGGTATCTTAATGATTCAATAGAGAATCATAGGCTCTCTAATTCCAAATTTATATCTGAAATGCCTTTCTGTGTGGAAATATATATTTATGTGTGCTTTTTGGGCAATATGGTGGAGCAGGGAGAGAAATCTATGAAAGAAGAAAAAAAGAATCTTATTGTGACACATTTGTTAGCAATCATTACTCATCATGTAGGAAGGCTGTTCCTCTTCATCCTCTTATTTGAAGTTAAATAGAATCATTGAATTTGGGAAATAGTGGGACCTTAAAGATGATCATAGGTTTATAGTCTTACAACTAGGCTAAACCCCACTTAGTCATTATTTTGGCCATGATTGGTTCACAGTGAATATAAATAAAAATTGTTTTTGTTTTGGCCAAAATCTCTGAGGGTCTTTCCTTTCCAGACTGAATTTTTTTTTTTGAATATAAAAAAGAGACCCTTCTTTGCTTCATTTCTTTCCTATCTGCCTTGATCATTGAATTGATGCTGCTTCAGTCAATCTGAGACCTGCTAAAGACTTAGCTTTATAAAGGTCAAAGTCTCCTACTGAGTCTAGGGCCATCTTCAGTTATCCTAATCCATATCTGGCCACTGGACCCAAATGGGAGAGAAAGTGAGGCTGGTAACTTTGCACACCCTGTCTCTACTTAAATCTTAATTTACTTAAATCCAATTTACTTGCTTTCCATGGCAGTAACTTCTTTGATGTTATGATCTCTTTGAGAAATGACAAACAACAACAGCAATTGTAAGGGACCATAGAAATGATTTATTCCAATCCTCTCATTTGACAAATGAAGAAAATGAGACCCTCTATTGAATATTTATTATAAGGAAGGCAATTGCTAAGCTCTGGAGATACAAAGAAAGGTTAAAGACAGTTCTTGCCCTCAAGGAATTCACAGTCTAATGGTGAAGTGATTTGTGTATATTATTTAATTATCTTTGGAACTAGAACCTGGATTAGAAGTCTCTGGTTCCCAGGATAAATATTGAGACAAAATCAGACTTGAGAATTGTCTCACCCTGCTCTGATTTTTTTAATCTTGCCATACTGTTGTAAAGGAAAACTAAACAAGATAAAAATATGAACTAAACATCAAAGTCAAAACTCTAACTTGGAATTTGTATAGCCCAGAGAAGCAAAACAAAGTATGCTTCAATTCAATTGAGGTAGAACTATGACAGGAGAGCTAAACTGAGATTGCCATAATTTATTTCATAATGCTTGGGTTTTGACTGTTTCAGCCCTTGTAACTTATAGACACATTTGCATATATATATATATACATAAATTTCATATAAACATATGTGTATACATTTATATATTTATATCTCTACAAAGTTAGCTTTATATAATATATTAAATATATAGGTCTAGACATGCTTCTATCTATCTGTCCATCCATCATCTATCTTTCTTTCTTTCTCTCTCTCTTTCTTTCTTTCTTTCTTTCTTTCTTTCTTCCTTTCTTTTTCTTTCTCTTCCTTTCTTCCTTTCTTTCTTTCTCTTCCTTTCTTCCTCTTTCCTTTCTTTCTTTCTTTCTTTCTTTCTTTCTCTTTCTCTAGAAAGAAGAGAAAGAAGATATCTATCTATAGATAGGTATGTTTGTTATTTAGGGTTATTTTAATTGCAAATGTCATTTTAACTTTATAAATATTAAGAAATTGACATTACTTATTAGAAAATGTATATTTGCATACATAGGTTAGTAGACTGCCTTTTAGTCACAAATGTTAGATACTTCAATATATTTAAGTATGAAAGATTAATTAGCATTAAATAATTAATAATAATAATATAGAATTTGGATTAACTTGTTAATTGAACCTATAGCATGCTTAAGAAACTACGAGTTAAATCAGAAATTTAGACCATGAACAAACTGAATACCATCTTTCTTCTTTGTTTTGCCCTGAGGCTTGTTTTAAGCTCATAGCAACCTGTGGGAACAATGAGTCCCTAAGCTTTATGAAAGTTTCTCAGAGTCTGGTTAAGGCCTTAAGAATAAACCCTATTTCTATGAGATCAGATCCAGTAAACTTGCCAAATTAGCTGAAGGGTAAGTCAGATTTACTCCCCCACAACACCTTAGTCCTTCTTTTACTTTCTCAGCCAACTTCAGTACTCAAAGGTCCCAAAACAAGTCATCCATCTTTTACACTTTTTTATGCCATATTTATTTCCTTCACAATAGCCTCTAATCCTTAATTGCTTCCTCCTCTCCAGAGCTTAGTTAAACACATACATGCATATGTGTATATATAGATAAAATGTGTACACACATATACATGAATCAATATAGATACACATACACACAAATAATATAAAATACTTTCCCCATTGCATCTGCTCATGTAAGTTTTTCCTGAGAGCATCCTTTTCATCATTTCCCATAACAGAACAGCATTTCATCTCACTCACATATCACAATTTGTGCAGCCATTCCCCAACTGCTGGGCATCACCTCAATCTCCAGCTCCCTGCCACCAGAAAAGAGCTGCTTTTAGATCCTTTTCTTTCCATATTTCTTCTCTTCTGAAATATAGATCTAGTTGTGGCACTATTAGGTCAAAGGGTAAGCATGGTTTTTTAGTCCTTTGGGCATAGTTCCAAATTGTTTTATAGAATTATTGATTCACTTCACAACTCCTCCAACAGTACATCAATGTCTCATTTTCCCTATATCCCTTCCAACAGTTGTCATTTTCTCCTTCCATACTATTAGCCAATCCAGTAGGTATAAAGTGATACCTCAGAATTGTTCCAACCCACCTGTCGATAGTGAGTTAGGACATTTAAAAAAAATGATTTAAGTTGATTGCACTGATGACCTCATCTGAAAACTGTTTATATCTTTTGATCATTTATCAATTGGGAAATGCCCTTTTTTTAAAAATAAATTTTATTTAGTTCTCTGTTTGAGAAATGAGGTCTTTATCAGAGAAACCAGTTTCAGCATTTTTCTCCCATAATTGCTATTAATACTTGTATTAACTTCCATCTATTCTCTCAACTCCTATTTATTCTATTCTTTCTCTCTCCTTTCACCCTGTCCATCATCAAAAGTGTTTTGTAATAGATTATTCCCTCCCACAATTTTCCCTCCCTTCTATCACCTTCACCCCACCACTGTCAGCATGACCTCTTTCTCCTATCCCTTTTCTCTACTACTTTCCTCCAGGGCAAAATAGATTTCTACACACAATTGAGTGTGCATTTTATTCCTTCTCTGAGTCATTTCTGATGAGAGTGAGACTCACTGACTTGTCATCTTTCCCCTCTTCTACTCCACTAAAAAAAGCTTTTTCTTTTCTCTTTTATGTAAAATAACTTGCCCCATTCTACCTCTCCTTTCCCTTTCTTCCTTTTTCACCCAGAAACTCCATCTTTTAAAATATATTATACCTTCAAATTCAACTCCTACTTGTGCTTTGTCTATATGATGATGTTTGTCCTTTGTTCTTGAAGAAGACCATGACATCAGGTGAGGTGATGCTATGACAAGCAAATGAATTGGAATTGAGTGAGGGGTGGTCGTGTTAAGTCACCAGCCCCACTTTCTCTTCTTGGGTCCAGTGGCCAGTTATGAATCAGGATGATTGGAGATGGCCTTGGATATGAGGCAATCAGCATTAAATGACTTTCCCAAGGTCGCACAGGTAGTACTTATCAAGTGTCTCAGGCTATATTTGAACTGCTGTCCTGACTCCAAGGTCAGTTCTCTATCCACTGTACCACCTAGCTACCCTTCCTTGTCTATATATATGCTCCTTCAAACTTCCCTAATAAAAGAGAACGTTCATATGAGTTATCTGTGTCATATTCCCATGCAGAAATAAAAGCAGTTCAACATTATTAAGACCCTTATGATTTGCCTTTCCTGTTTATCTTTTTTATGCTCCACTTGAGTCTAGTATTTCAAGATAAAGTTTTCTGTTCAGTCCTTTCATTAAGAAAGTTTGAAAGTCCCCTAGTCATTATTGAATGCCCATCTTTTCCACAAAAGAGTATATTCAGTTTTTCTGGGTAGTTGAGTTTTGGTTGCAATCCAAACTCCTTTACCTTCCAGAATATCATATTCAAAGGTCTACAATCCCTTAATATAGCTGTTCCCAAATCTTGTGTTATCCTGTGACTTCACAGTATTTGACTTGTCTCTTTGTGACTGCTTGCAATATTTTCTCTTTGACTTGGGAGTTCTGAAATTTGGCTATAATTTTCCTGGCAGTTTTTATTTTGGGATCTCTTTCAGGTAATGACAGTGAATTCATCCAATTTCTATTTTACCCTATGAACCTAGGATATCAGGGCAATTTTCCTGGAAAATTTCTTTCTCTTTTTATTTAGATTTTTAACATTTTTTAAAAAAAAGTACAATTTTCCCCTCAACCTCTTTTCCCTCCTTCCCCCTGACAGAAGGCAGTCTGATACTCTTTACATTGTCTCCATGCTATACATTGAATATATTGAGAGAAAATTCATATCCTTAAGGTAAAAATAAAATGTAAGAGATAGCAAAATTACATAATACATAACTTTTTTTTTAAATTGAAGGTAATAGTCTTTGGTCTTTGTTTAAACTCCACAATTCTTTCTTTGGATATAGATGGTATTCTCTATCACAGATACTCTAAAATCGTCCCTGATTATTGCACTGATGAAATCAGCAAGTCCATTAAGGTTGATCATTTACGCCATTGTTATGGTGTACAATGTTCTTCTGGTTCTGCTCATTCCACTCAGCATCAGTTCTTGCAAGTCTTTACAGGCTTCTCTGTATTCCCAACTCTCCTGGTTTCTAATGGAACAATGCTGTTCCAATAAGCACATATTCCACAGTTTATTCAACCATTCTCCAATTGATGGACATTCACATTGCAAATTCTTTGCAAGCACAAACAGAGTTGTTATGAATATTTTTGTACAAGTGATGTTTTTACCCTTTTTCATGATCTCTTCAGGAAATAGACCCAGTAGTGGTATTGCTGGATCAAAGGTAATGCACATTTTATTGCCCTTTGGGTGTAATTCCAAATTGCTCTCCAGAAAGGTTGGATCAGTTCATAGCTCTACCAACAATGTATTAGAGTCCCAAATTTCCCACATCCTGGATAATTTCTTAAAAAATGATGTCTAAGTTCTTTTTTTGGAGTTGGCTTGGGGTGGCTAGGTGGTGCAGTGGATAGAGCACTGGTCTTTGGAGTCAGCAGTACCTGAGTTCAAATCTGGCCTCAGACAATAATTACCTAGCCATGTGGCCTTGGGCAAGCCACTTAACCCCATTGCCTTGAAAAATCTTAAAAAAAAAGGAGTTGGCTTTCAGGTGATTCAATAATTTTTAAATTATCTCTTTTAGATCTGTTTTCCAGGTCAGTTGTTTTTCCAATGAGATATTTCACATTTTCTAGTTTTTTTCATTCTTTTGGTTTTATTTTGTTGTTTCTTGGTTCTTCCCGAAGTCATCAGCTTCTCTTAGCTCCATTCTTTGTTTTAAGGGATTATTTTCTTTAGAGACCTATTGTGTCTCCTTTTCTAGTTGATCAATTCTACTTTTTAAGGCATTCTCCTCATTGACCACTTTTTCCATTTGGCCCAAACTCAATTTTATATTATTTTCTTCAGTATTTTTTTCTATCACCTTCACTAAGCTTCTGACCCTGTTTTCATGATTTTCCTGCACTGTTCTCATTTCTCTTCCCAATTCTTTCTCTACCTCCTTTACTTCATTTTCAAAATCTTTTTTGAGTTCTTCTTGATACCAATGGCCTGAGAGCAATTCATATTTTTATTGGAGGCTTTGAATGTAGAGCTTTGACTTTGTTTTCTTCTGAGTGTATATTTTGGTCTTCCATATGACTAAATAATTGTCTATGGTAAGATTTTTTTCCTTCTGTTGTTTGCTCATTTTTCAGTCTATAAATTGTTTTGTCTTTTTTTTTAAAGCTAGGAATTTGCTTCTAGGGTGGAGAATGCATCATCCCTACTTTTTGAAGGTTTTTGTAGCTGTTATCAAAAACATCCCTAAGAGACCTGCAAGTTCTCAATTTGTAAAGTCTTTTGAGAGGCTAGTACTAATCTGTGATCTTTGGGTGACCACATACACTCCTTTCTGCTTTAGATCTGTGAGGGGAGTCCCTGCTCCCTTGTGGACCATAAGCTTTGTTTTTCTTTAGCTCCTTTTCCTGAGACTAGGACCCCAGAATGTGACCTGGATCTGAGTATGGGCAAAGCAATAAAGTCCTTCTTCAGGGATATCAAAGAGATCTCTGCAATTTTCCTCAATTCCCTTACCATTAGTGGGCGGAACTCACTGGAAGTAGCTTACTGGTGGCTCCTGAGACTTGCTCTTGATCTTCTGGGGCTGGGTCTGCATTGAGGTCTACTCTGAACTATGCTCCACTCTCACTCTAGTGCATCAGAGTTTTTCTTCTGACTTTCCAAGTTGTCCTAGGCAATATCTGGGCTGAGAGGTCTGGACACTATCACTACTGCCACAGATCCAGGATTCTTGTTGTCTGAATGTCTGGATTCAGTTACCCATTCCAACCCCGTGTAATAGACCCTTCCCACGGATCTTCCCAATTGTTTTTGACTGGAGTGCTTCACTCAGTTGTTGTTTTGTGTGTGTGTGTGTGTGTGTGTGTGTGTGTGTGTGTGTGTGTGATTTCACTCAGTCTAGAATCATTATTTAAAGGTATTTGGAGTGGTGTGTTGGAAAGTCTGAAAAGTCCCTCCCTTTACTCCACCATCTTGGCTCCGCTTCTCAATCCTATTATTTTATTTTATTTTATTTTTTAGTTTTTGCAAGGCAATGGGGTTAACTGGCTTGCCCAAGGTCACACAGTTAGGTAATTATTAAGTGTCTCAGGTCAGACTTGAACGCAGGTACTCCTGACTCCAGGGCTGGTGCTCTATCCACTGCACCACCTAGCTGCCCCAACAATCCTATTATTTCTAATAGTTTATTTGTTGATGGTTTTAGTTGATGACTTATTATTATAAGAAAAAGTTCATTTATTCCTGTACTCTCCAGTGCTTTATTTCAAAGGAATGGGTATTGTATTTTGGTAAAGATTTATCTAGAATCTATTGAGAGGATGATATGAGTTTTGTCAGTTTTGCTATTGCTGTAGTCAATTATCTCAATTGTTTTCCTAATACCAAACCAATCTGATCTTACCTGATTGTGAGAATTATTCTAGTAATAACTTATAATCTCTTTGCTAAAATCTCATTTAATTTTCTTGCCTCAAAGTTAGGGAGATTGACTTATAACTTTCTTTTTGTTTTCTTTTTTTCTGGTTTAGGTATCACCACCATTATTGGTACCACAAAAGAAATTTGGCAGAACTCCTCTTCTTTTTTTTTAAATAGTTTATATGGAATTGGAATTAATAGTTCCTTAGATGTTTGGTAGAATTCACTTATAAATTGATCTGGGCTTGGAGATTATTTCTTAGGGAGTTTATTTTTAGTTTCTTCAATTCCTTTTTTCTAAAATTGGATTATTTGAGTATTTTATTTCTACTTCTATTAATCTAGGTCATTTATATTTTTGTAAATATATACTTATATCAGTTAGAATGTCAAATTTATAGGCATGTAGTTGGACAAAAAAGCTTGAAATTCTCACTTTAATTTCCTCCTTATTGATTGTGAGTTCATCCTTTTCATTTTTGATATTGATAATTTTGTTTTCTTTTTTCATATCAGATTAACTAAAATTTACCCATTTTGTTGAGTTTTCATAAAACTAGCTATTAACTTTACTTATTAGATCAATGGTTTTCTTACTTTCATTTTTTAAAACTCTCCTTTGATTTTCAGAATTTCTAATCTGTTTTTAATGGAGATTTTTAATTTGTCCTTTTTCTAGCTTTTTTAGTTGAATACTCAATTCATTGATCTCCGCTTTCTCTATTTTATTCATATAAGCATTTAGAGATATAAATTTCCCCTAATATTGCTTTAACTAGATCCCATAAATTTTGTTATGATATTTCATTGTTTTCATTGTCTTGAATGAAATTGTTGATTATTTCTATGATTTGTTTTTTGCCCCACTCATTCTTTAAAATTAGATTATTTAGTTTCCAATTAATTTTTGATATATCTTTCCATGTCCCTTTATTACATGTAATTTTTATTGTATCATGATCTGAAAAGAATGTATTTAATTTTAATCCTATCTACATTTGATTATAAGGTTTTTATATGCTAGAATGTGATAAGTTTTGGAATAAGTGCAATATGTTGCAGAGAAAAACGTATATTCATTTTTATCCCCCCCTCAGTTTTCGCCAGAGGTGCATCATATTTATGTTTTCTAAAATTCTCTTCACTGTCCTAACTTCCTTCTTTTGTTGTGGTTAGATTTATCTAATTTTGAGATAGGGATGTTTAGGTTTCCCACAATTATAATTTTGCTGTCTATGTCTCCTTGTAATTCTCTATGCTTTCCTCTAAAATATGGATGCTATACCAATTTGTGCATATATGATTAATAATGATATAGCTTCATTGCCTTTGGTGCAATCTTAAATAGTTTCTTTTGTTATTCCTTTTAATTAGATATATTTTTGCTTTTGCTTTATCTGTGATCAGAATTGCTACTTCTGATTTTTTTACATCCCCTGAAGCCTAATATATCTTGATTCAGTCTTTTACCTTTACCCTGTTTCTAACTCTTTTCCTCAGATAGTTTTCTTATAAATCTCATACTGTAGGATTCTGATTTTTTAATCCATTCTGCTATCTGCTTCCATTTTATGAGAGATTCACTTCCTTCACACTTTCAGTAAAAATTATTAACTCTATATTTCCCTCCATGCCATCTTTCCCTGTTTATACTTTTTCCTTCTCCTTTCCCCTTGTCCCTCCTCACCAAAATTTTATGCCCTTTTACTTTCAACTTTTCTTTTTCTTATCTTTCCTTTTGTTGTCTCTTTTCTTTTACCTTCTCTTTTATCTGTCCTTTCTTCCCCTATCTTTCCTCCTCCCTCTGCACTTCTGTATAGGATAGGATAGATTTTTAAACTCAATTGGGAATGTATATTATTTCCTCTCTGGGATAAATCTGTTTAGAGTAAGATTTTTTCAGTATTCACATCCTTCCTTCTTTCTCTCTGTTATACCCGGTCTTTGTGCCATTTCATGTGCTGTTATCCTCTTATAATTAGCTTTCTTCTAGTATAATCCTTCTTTTATGTCTTTATTGTTTTAACCTTGTCTTGTACCTACAAGCCCTTTGTCAAAATATAGTCCTTTTATCTTTCCTGATAAAAGTACCTTATTTAAAATTGATTGATTGATTGATAAATAACCAAAGCTGCCTCATAGTTACTGGCTAAGTCCACTCCCTTTTCTGTCCCTTAGGAATACATTTGTTGTGAGTCATAAATAACATTAAATTATAATCAATTTATACCACATCCTCTTTTCTATAGACATGTAATCCTCATGAGCTAAAGTATCACGTAAAGCAAAATCATTTTATGAACTATTTATATCCCCTCTTAGTACACTTCCTCTAATTGTAACTAAAATATCAAGTAAAGAACAATTGCTTCAAGATCTCTTTATGTCCAGTCCTTCTAAGTATACTTTCTCCCTCTATCTCTGTAGTATTGCACTATAGCACTGCAACCCTTGTTAACTAAAGTATGCAATAATGCAAGATCACTTCATGATCCATTTATATCCAGGTCTTCTTAGGACACTCTCTCCCTCTGTCCTTATTGTATTATAACCCTTGCTAACTAAAGTATCTTGTTAAGTAAGATCAATTCATAATTTGATGATATACAGATCCTCTAAGTACTCTCCCTCACTCTGTCCATGTAGAAAACATGACCCTCATAATCAACATTGCTTTGTGTCTCATTTATACCCATAACCTCTAAATAAAATCCCTCCACTTTATTTAATGTCATTTGTTTAAGTATTGCCTAAGGTTCAACACCTGTGATCATCTTATACCCATATCCTCACTCTAAGTATATTTGTTTTAACTATCTAAGAGGAATACAATTCACAAGGCTAGGGATTTATACAATTTAATGGTCTTAACTAATGTTTTTTCATCTTTCCATTTACCATTTTACTCTTTTAAAATATTTAATTATTTTAATCCATATGCAATGTATATTTTTAAATTACAAAATTTCTTTCCACCCTCCCTTCCCACCCTCCTCCCCTCAGCAGCAAACAGTCAGGTTAACTTTCAACATGTATATTTTAGATAAACATGTTTACATATTAGTCATTTTTGGTATGAGGAATAAGTATTAAGGGAAAGAGATATATAAGAGATAACACTTTTTATAAAGTGTTCATCAGATTCTGAAGGGTTGGTGGTTTTTATTTTTGTTTTGTTTATCCTCCTCTGGTTCGGGACATTGCCCATAGCTGGTCTGATATGGTTGTCCTCATAATTCCTGTGTATTTTTTATTGTGGTTCTTTAATAATTAAATTGCTTCTTTTTTGCTGCTTGTAATAATTTCTCCTTTAGCTGAGAATTCTGGAAATTGGCTACAATATTCCTTGGAGTTTTTAATTTGGAATCTCTTTCTGGAAATGTTCTGTGAATTTTTTCAAGGGATATTTTGTCTTCTAGCATATTAGGGTAGTTTTCAATGATACTTTTCTGAAAAATATTCTCCAGGTACTTTTCTTGATTGAGATTTTTGGCTAGATCAATAATTGGTTAATTATCTCTCTTGAATCTATTTTTCAGGTCATTTGCTTTTCCATAAAGGTACTTTATATTTTCTTCTATTTTTTAACCTTTTAATTTTGTTTGATGGAATTTTCATGTCTCTTAGAGTTGTTAGTATTCATCTGTCCAATTCTTAATTTTTAGAGTTTTATTTCCTTCAGTTAGCTTTTGTGATTCCTTTTCCAGTTGTTTAATTTTACTTTTTGGTGAGTTAATTCTTTTTCCAATTGTTCATTTTTTATTTTATTTTACTTTTTTAGATTTTTCAAAGCAATGGGTTTAAGTGGCTTGCCCAAAGCCACATGGCTAGGTAATTATTAAGTGTCTGAGGTCGGATTTAAACCCAGGTACTCCTGACTCCAAGGCTGGTGCTCTATCCACTGTACTACCTAGCTGCCCCCATTTTTTATTTTTAAAGGAATTAATTTCTTCAGTTAATTTTTCATAGTTCTCCATGGTTCTCATTTTCTTTTTTATATTTTTCTTCTTCCTCTCTTCTTTGGTTTTTAAAATTATTTTTGAGCTCTTCTATGAGGTTTTAGATTTGAGACTAATTCATAAACGCCTTTGAGACTTCACAGGAAGAAAATTTGTCACTGTTTTCTTTTTCTGAGATACCATTTTTATTGTTCCTATCTGAATAGTAACTTTCTATAGTTAGCACTTTTTTTTTGCTCATTTTAATAGCTGAGCCCTGCTTCTGGTGCCCAAGAGGTATAGTTCTAAGTTTTATTGTGCTGTGGCCATGAACTGGTCTCTGGCTTATTGCTTGCTAATGTGTTGCCTATGCAGCCCAGACACTGTCTATACAGAGGTTCACTCCCTCCTTTGTTCCAAGACTTTGCCTTTTCCCAACTCAGTCCCATCTGTTGCCCTAGTGTTCCCAGGGTTCAGACTTTGTCTGGGGTTGGGACCCTCCCTGCTAATCTGCTATTTAGTTGGCTTGCTGAGTCCCTATTTGAACTGTGATGTGGCCAAGAGTCTCCCACTGGCTTTCCTGCTTTCCCCTTTATGCTGGGCTATACTACCCCTTTACTCCTAAAGAGACAGACCTTTACTGAACATCTTCCACAATATCTTGATTTGAGAACTTATTTCACTTTTTTTTGGTGGGATCTGTAGCTTTAAGGTCTGTGTAGAAGCTTCATTTAAAGTTGTGTTGGGAAAAGCTCTGAGAGCATGCTAGCTTTGAGCCATCCTCTTGGCTCCACCTCCAGAAGTCTCTGAAGTTGGGTTCTAAGTAAGTCTAATTATAGGGGAAATGGAGGTTGACAAAAGAAAAATGAAAGTCATAATATGGATTTGGAGGACCCATGTATATTCAGACTAAAACAACACATCACACCAGCTTGAATGAATAAACAGCTGTGAGACAGCAACTGTCTTGTATTATTACACATGTACCCCAATAAATATCTTATATTGTCACAAGAATGTTGTTTAGTCTTCATTTCAAACAGGACCAATGGGGTGATGTCTTGATTCAGAGGTGTATTTTCATGACCACTGGAGAAAATTATTCTCATTGGAACAAATTGTTCTCTTCTGCCTATTCTCTTTCTTCACATGCTTGAGATAATTCACTGATGGATTTGAGACCTGTCAGTTATCCTTGACCTGGGAGGTAGCTTGGTAGCTTACTTGGGCTTGCAGTCAGAAACATCTAAGTTCAAATCTAACTATGGCAAGTCATTTAACCTCTGTTTAATCTACTAAAGAAGAAAATGACAAACCATTCCCACATCTTTGCTCAGAAAATTCCATCAGTAGTTTGGTCCATGGGATCATGAAGATTATGCCTGAACAACAACAAGATCCTGAGTAGCTCATCAGATAGATTAACAAAATGGAGAGAACATAAGAGAAAGGTAAGTAAGCTTCTCCATCTAGTTCAAAATGGGACAAAAGAAAGTCAGAAACCGTAATAGTTTGGTAGGAAGATCACCCCAGGAAGCCTGCACATATTCCATCCATTAAATGGGCCTATAGTCTGTGAATAAAAGGAGGGAGGGTCTTTCTTGGAAACCAGAATAAATTCCATTTAATGGGTCTTATGCTTGCCAGTACTGTGAGAGGTTTTTTCCCAAGGAAACCAGCAGGGGCTCTGTTGAACATTTTTGAAGTCAGGTCTCAACCCTGGTCTGTCAGAAGAGAAGTTAGGATGTACCTTGCCTTCATAGGTCATTGGACTGGTAGATAGGAATCACTTTTTCAATCTTTGAAGCAATGGGAGAGAGGACTAACAGCTTTTGATAACCATGAGGTATAGGAGGTCTGAAACTAGCACTATCTTTAAAATTCAACTAGAACCTCTCAATGTGTATCAGATGACAGAAGCAAAATAATGATTGGGAATTGTAGAAGGAGGAGACAGAGATGGGTCAAGGCCAGTCCTTCTTATATTAGACCAACTGGAAACAGTAGCTAGGGATTCCTAACTGTTTTTTACATTGGATATATCATCCAGAAGGGAATTGACAATGGAATCTAGGCTATAGAGGAAATCAAACAAAACAGGATCTACTTAACCCATCCAAGAGTGTTGGAATTTGGCCCTGGCAAAAAGTTCCAATCTAGAAATTGACTCTGAGAAAAAAATGAGTAAATAGGAGAAAGCACCAAGCAATGAAAAAATGCCAGGGCTTTTAAGAAGTCCAAAAGATAAGCCCAAAAGAAAGGAAATTCCATAATAAATATAAATAGGATGTTAAAGAAAAAAACTGAATGGTTTGGTCCACACAAACTGCAAGAAAAGTTGGAACAAATGAAGAAATAATTATAAATTAAAAAAAACACTGGAGGAGGGAAAAATGATAGAAGAATAAATAGCTTAGTGTCAAAAGTTGAAAAATATACTCACATTGTGAACACACTGAAAAATAGAATGGAACAAATAGAACTCGGTGACTTCACAGGACAATACAGCAGAATAAAGTTAAAGAATTAATCAATAGAAGGAAAGCAATGTTTTGTTAAAAACATGATTAATGTATTTTAAAATACTTTAACAACAAAACATTCCTTATCTATTGAAACCATAGAATAAAGTAAAAATAGAACGAATGCATTGATCAATCTACAAAATAAATTTTGCACTGTAAGTACTAGAGAGTGTCATAGAAAGAAAATCTCATTCCAAATCAGATAAATAATACTGTAAGGAGTCAGAAACAAAAAAAAAATCATGTTTCAAAGAAACATGGCTTGAATCACACAGGACTTGACAGTGACTACTTTTCAAAGGAGGGAATGTTAAAAGTCTTATATTCCAAAAGGTGAAAAAGGATACCTTAAAACTAAATATAACATTCTCCAAAGTTGAATCTAATCCTACAAGGGAAAAATGATTTTCAATATAAAGGATAGAGAATTTTTAATCATTTCAAAGAACAGAGTTAAATAGAAACTTTGAAATACAAGCACATGATTGATTCAAGAGAAAGTTAGAAAGATAAATAATTTGAGCAGACACAAGAGTTTAAACCATGGTAAAGAGTTTACAGCTTAACAGAGGGAGAAGAAATTAGTGTCCCTCTATAAGCTCACTGCCTATAAATGTAGTATGGAGTTGAATAATATACAAACACAGGGCTTAGGTGTGGGTTTGTTGCAATCTGTTGCTTTGAGAGAGGAAAGAAAATGAAGGGAGAAATATTTAGGGGGGGGAAATTAGGAAGAATTCAGTTTCACTTAATTGAAGCTTTAAACACTCAAGTTGGAGAGAAGGCTCTGATGTGTAATAGTTGAGGGAATTTTGTTGTCCAGAAATCCCTACACTGGTGAAATCAGAGATTCTTTCCATACCTCCTACCTATGATGATAAATGGAATAAAGTCATATATAAAATAGAGGAAGTTAGTAACATAGATTCGAAAACAGAATATAATGTGTTTTCAGGAAATGTATTTGAAGCAGAGGGTCTCAGTTAAAATGAGGGTTTAATGTAGAATTTAATTTGCTTTAATCAGGGTTTGGAATCATTATTTCAAACAAGCCAACAGTAAACACAGGCATGGTTAAAAGAGAAAAGGAGCAAAGCTACATTATACTCAAAGACAACACAGATAATGAAATAATATCGATATTTAATATATGTAGACTGGATGACACAGTGTCTGATTACTTGAGTTAGTGAAATTACAGGGGAAATACATAATTATTGAGGTAGTTGCGGTCCTAATGCCAATTCTTTAGCCCTTACCATGGATAATCAGACTCAATTAGTTCATAGATGAAGGCATTTATTCTTATAAAATAGCAAGAACAGTAATTATAAGTGTTTACTCCCCCTGGTGTGCTGGCGTCATCTTCTGCCTCTAGAGTCCATTGTTAAATTTTTAGTGTAAACATTTACACTTTGGAAATTATCAAGTGCTACAAATCAGGACTGGAGTTATTATTTTGAGATTGTCTAGACAAGAAAGTGATGGAGAAAATATAAATAATGTATTCAATTTCAAAGTAGGTTGTATTCTTTCTGTTTTAGAGAATTAGCTATTAAACATTTAAAAGCAGACCTCTGATTTCCTCCATACCTAAGAGGCACAGCCTCCCACAAAATATAGCTAGTGCTTAAGGATGGGAGATAATAGTCTTAAACTTAAAAGAGGATTGTAATGAGTCATATCCATATGTGGCTAAGGTAACTCAAAATTCTGGAACTTCAGAGAATCAATGTTCTTTCTCTCTCTAGGTGGTATTCTTTGACATTTGGATTGGGGTGTGGTGTCAGTGATGGATGAATTGTTCCACTTTTCAGCTGGCTCCTCACAGAACCAGTGGCTCAGCATATCTGGGGCATGATGTCTCAGCTGGATGGGCCAATCTGTTTCTGGGCTGGGTCAAGCAGATTACTTGATGACTGCACTGGCTCTTTCCCATGTTCAGCTGCTGCTTGGCAGTGGCTGCCAGACAGTTGTGGGCAGGCTACTATGCTGCTGGGCAACTGCTACCATGCTCTGTTGGGCAGGTGGTTTAGCTGCTGGGTTATTTTAACATTGCAGCATCTGTGCTGGATGGGTTGCTAGCTTCAGCTGGAGCTTGATTATACACTTTTCAACTGTAGTACTATAGAGCTCTTTCAGCCAGCACAACGACCCTTGTTTTTGTATTGGAAGGAACCCCTTCTCTGACTCTCAGAGCTTGCTCTGAGATTGTCATCTCCAGCAAGAAGATGGGAGTTTTGTTGTTGTTTAGTTATGTCTGACTCTTTGTAACTTTGTGGACCATACTGTCCATGGGGTTTTCTTGGCAAAGACACTGGAGTATGTCATTTCCTTCTCCAGGGAATTAAGGCAAACAAAGGTTAAATGATTTTTCCAGGGTCATACAGCTAATAAGTGTCTGAGTTTGGATTTGCACTCAGGTCTTTCTGACTCCAGCCCTGCACTCTGTGAGCCATCTAGCTGGAAGAAGACTTTTTTATTCAATTCATCATTCTTCAGTAATATGTTTCAATTTTTGTCTAGTTCACTTCCCTTCCTTATATTAAAAAATATTCCTAATTATTCCTAGTAATATAAATTCAAATTAAAATAAACTCTTACACAGTAGACTAACTAGGGATAGAGATGGATTCCTATAATGCATTTCCAATCTATGCTGCAGAGGAAAATCCTTTCTCTTTTTGACATGCAAATGAATTATTCTTCTTTCCTATCTTTTCTGGGGAATATTTATTTTGCTTCTGAAAGTTTGTGTGTTTTGACTAGTTGTTGTATAAGTCTCACTGAGATCCCTTCTGTCATATTAACAAAACCTAGAAGTCAGAGATAGAAAAAGAACTCCTTTTTGAAATAGTTACAGAATATATAAAATATTTGGAAGTCTACCATGACACAGACAGGAATGACATGGCTTTAAGTAGAAATATTTATTTGTAAAAATAAAGACAGAAAAATAGAGGAATTACATGCTTGTATTTGGATCGTGTCAATATATAAAAAAATTACATACTACCAAAATACATTTGCAAATTTAGTTCAATGCCAATTAAACTACCAAGGAGCTACTTCAAAGAGTTATACAAATATTTTAAACATTCAATATAGAATAAAAACATCCAAGATCATCTTAATGGAAATAATGAAAAAAAGTGGATAGAAGAAAATGAAGGAGTGCTAGATTTTAAACAATACTACAAAATATAGTTATCAAAATTGTTTGATAGTAGTTAAAAAAAAGGTTGATCAGAAAAACTCTTTAGTTAAATGAGACCTGAAAATGGTACTATCTGATAAACTTAAGGATTCTGACTGCTGAGAATAGGCTACTGGGAAAAGGACTTAGTATTTGACTAAACCAATTCAAAAAACTAAAAATCAATCCATTAGAAATTAAGTTTATTTCAATATTCTATACCATATGCCACCGTACATCCTGATAGAATTATGTGCTAAATATAAAAATGAATCATGCCATAAACAAATCAGAGGAGGAAAGGAGATACAATTCTCAAAAAAGAGGAAACATCTTAATTGTACAGAAGGTTAATAAGAAATAAAAATAAGCAACTTTGATTTTAGGAAAATAAATAGAAACTATGTATAAGCAAAATTAGAATAAGAAATTAGAAAGGAAATGGTTTATTGGACAAATATTTGTAGCAAATCTGATGAAAATTGGGTGTCTTCAATAATTTAGGAAATTATTTAAATATGTAGGAGAAAGAGTCATTCACCAATAAAGAAATGGCCAGAGGAAATATACAGGCAGCTGTTAAAAGAATCCAATTTTTACAAAATATTCCTAATGATTAATAGTAAGATAAGTTCAAATTAAAATAAACTGAGGTTCTATCTCACATCCACCAGATAGGTAATAATGAGCAAAAAGGAAAACATTCTTTCTTGTAGCAAAGACATGAAAACAAATTGAGTGTCCATGAATTGGGGAATAATGAACAAATTATGCTAGTTATTTAGTTTCCAATTAATTTTTGGCTTATCTTTCCATGACCCTTTATTTCAAGTAATGTTTATTGAATCATGTGCTGCTGAAAAGTATGCATTTATTATTTCTGCCTTTCTGTATTTGATTATAAGGTTTTTATGCCCTATTACATAGTCAATTTTGGTATAGGTGGCATGTACTACAGAGAAAAGGGATATTCTTTTTTATTTCCATTAAGTTTTCTCTAGAGGTCCATCATATTTAAGTTTTCTAAGATTTTATTCACCTTCTTAACTTCCTTTTTGTTTATTTTGTGGTCAGATTTATTTAAATCTGAGAGTGGAAGGTGGAGGTTCTCCATTATTAAAGTTTTGCTGCTCACCTACCACTAGGTACATACTCTTTAATTATTATATAACTTCATTGTCTAACTTGATTTTAAGAAGATGTAGTTTCCTTCCTTATCCCCTTTTAATGAAATTTATTTTTTATTTTTTTTGTCTGAGAATAGAATCACTACCCCTGATTTTTTACCTTAGCTGAAGCAAAAAAGTGTTTTGCTCCAGTCTTTTACTTTTACCTTGTGCATATCTCTCTGCTTTAAATGTGTTTCTTGAAAACACTACATTGAAGGATTCTATTTTTTGATTCATTCTGCTATCCACTTCTGTTTTATGGGAGAGTTCATTCCATACACATTTACACTTAAGATTACTAATTGTGTGTTTCCCTTAATGCTAAATTTCCCCATTTATACTTTTCTCTTTCCTTTCCTCCTCACCAAACTTTTATTCCTTTTCCACTTTAACTTTTCTTTCAAATTATAATTTTCTGTTTATTTTCACTTATACCTTTACCTTCCCTTTTATCAGCCCCTTCTTTCATTTCCTTTTCATTCCCCCTCCCCCCTTCTCTGTAGAATAATATAGATTTTTAATCCCAAGTGGGAATGTATTTTATTCCTCCTCTGGACCAAATCTATTGAATAGTATTTACTCATTGTTCACACCCTCCCTCCTTTTCCTCTTCATTTGCTATTATTTATTCACTAATGCCTAATCTTCTCCTTTTTATATTTTCATTGTTTTAATTCTGTTTTGTTCTTACTTTCCTGTTTATCAAATTATTCCTTTTATCTGACCTGATAGAAATACCATCAGTTAGGGAGGCTGGGTGGCGTAGTGGATAAAGCACTGGCTCTGGAGTCAGGAGTACCCGGGTTCAAATCCAGTCTCAGACACTTAATAATTACCTAGCTGTGCAGCCTTGGGCAAGCCACTTAACCCCGTTTACCTTGCAAAAAAACCTAAAAAAAAAATACTATCAGTCAAAGCACTTGCAATCAAAGTACCATCAAAGGTTTATCAAATGATTGATCAATTGCTTGATAAGGTCAAAGTGCTGTCAATCAAAGTACAATCACAGGTTGATAGATTGATAAACAGTATTGTCACATAATCACTAATTACCTTCCCCTTTTCTGTCTCATTAGAAATATACTTCTATAGGGCAGCAATGTGGTATAGTGGATATAGTACCCTGGAATCAGGAGGACCTGAATTCAAACCTGGTCTCAGTTGCTTAATAATTATCTAACTGTTGCCTTGCCAAAAAAAAAAAAAAGAAATACACTTCTCAAGAGTCATGACTCATATTAAGTTATAATCATTTTATATCTTACTCACTTTTCAAGTATCCTCCATTTGTAGTGCTCCCCCCCCCAAACAAACTCTTTTCCACATTTCCCCCCTGTAGCTCCCCAATCATGGTATTAAACCCTTTTAACTGAAGTATGGATTAAGAAAAGATCACTTCCTAATCTATTTCCAACCCTTGTAAATAGATTCCCACACTCTGCTCCTATACTACAAACCTCTAACTATCTAGTAAAGTTACTTTTGATTTAATATACTATGGAGTCTTTAAATACTTTAAGTACTGGTACACTGAAGTTCTCTCTTAAGAACTTTGCAATTGATGGTAAGGTATGGGAGGCACTGGTTCAGGACTGCCTGGCATAGGATGCCCTCATCAGAGAAAGTGCTAAACTCTATGAGCAAGAGAGAATTAAAGTTGGCCAAAGGAAATGTGATACACATAAGTTTAGAGTAGACACATCAGCCTTTCACCTGGACTATTTGTCTCATGCATAGTGATGTCATCTTGATCCTCTTCAATGGATAAGACATGAACCGATAATATCCATGTCCTCCAAATCCAGTCTCTTCAATTATATTCACTCCTGCTATCATTCTAAGAAAAACACAATTCTCAAGTGTTACAAGAGTTACATCTTCCCTTAGAAGGTTGAATACAATTTAATACAATTTTTGACTAATATTTTTTCTTTTTTTTTTCCCCTTTCTCTTTCCCTTTCTATGCATCTGTTAAGTCTTATATTTGGAGTTTGAATTCTTTGTTCAGTTCTGATCTTTTTATTGGAAAATTTTGGAAGTCTTCTATTTTGTTGAACATCCATCTTTTCCCCTGACAGAATATGCTAAATTTTGCAGGGTAGTAAATTCTTGGTTGTAATACAAGGCCCTTTGCCTTCTGAAATATGGTATTCTAGATTCCCCATTCCTTTAATGTTGAAGCTGATAAACCCTGTATAAGTCTGCTTGTGTTTTCTTTGTATTTAAATTGCTTGCTGCGGGGGGGGGGGGGGGGGGGGGGGGGGGGGTCTCTTTCTGGAGGAGTTCTATCTATTTTGGGTTTTTTTTTTGTTAGGTTTTTGCAAGGCAAATGGGGTTAAGTGGCTTGCCCAAGGCCACACAACTAGGTAATTATTAAGTGTCTGAGGCTGGATTTGAACCCAGGTACTCCTGACTCCAGGGCTGGTGCTTTATCCACTACGCCACCTAGCCGTCCCTCTATCTATTTTTTTCAGTGACTAGTTTGTCTTCTTGATCTAGCAGATTTGGACAGTATTTTTCCCTGATAATTTCCCTGAAAGATATTTTCCAGCATGAGGTGTTTTTTTGATTTAGGCTTTCTGGTAGTCAAAAAATCCTAAATTAACTGTCTTGGATCTATTTTCCAGGTCATTTGTTTTTTCTAAAAAGTACTTTAGGTTTTCTTCAATTTCTTCAGCTTTTGCACTTTGTTTCATGCAATCTTATAGTCTCATAGATCCATTGATTTTTATTTGTTCATTTCTAATTTTTCAGGGTTTTCTTTTCTTCAGGTAACTTTTGTGTTTCCTTTTCAGTTGGTTAATTTTATTTTATTTTTGTGCTGAGTTGCATTCCCTTTCCAGTTGGTTAATTTGAGCTTTAGATAAATTGCATTCTTTTTCTAGTTGCTTTATTTTATTTTTTGAAGAGTTATATTATTTTTCCAGTTTGCTATTTTTACTTTTAAAGGAGTTGATTTTTTTTTCAATTTTTTCATAATTCTCCTGCATGACTCTCATTTCTTTTATCCTCTTCCTCTCTTCTTTGGTTTTTCAATTCTTTTTAAACTCTTCCTTAGTTTTTGGATTTGAGTCCAATTCATAGATTCTTTTGACTTCCCCTGTGAGTAATTCTTCATTGTTTTCTTCTTTGGAGATAGCATTGTTATTATCAGCGTTATCTGCATAGTAGCTTTCTATGATTAGCCCTCTTTTAGCCTTATTCAATTTGATTATCTGAGCTCTGCTCCTCAGGGATAGGGAATATAGACCCATGCTTTTTATGCTGGGGCTGGGGTCTGATCCCTGACTTATTACTGGCCAAGATGTTACCTCTGCAGCCTAGCATTGATTTTGCAGTTTACTTCCTCCTTTTTGTCTAGATTCTGCTTATGTAGAGGTTTGTTCTCAACCCAGTCCTGTCTTTTGCCCCAGTGTTCCCAAGTCAGACTTTGTTTGGGGTTGGGACTCTTCCCTGCTGGCTTGCTATATAGCTGCTGGGGCCTATACTGTTGTCAAGCTTTTGGCACCTGAACTGCACTGTGGCTAAAAGGCTCCCTCTGACTTTCCTGCTCTGCTATCTGGGCTTTCCTTCCCCTTTACCCCCAAAGGGACAGACCTTCATTGGAGATCCTCCATGATGTCTACAGCTGAGCACTTGTTTCAATCCTGTCTTTTTTTTTGGCAGGATCTGTAGCTTTAATGTCTAAGTAGAGGCTTTATTTAAAGTTATAAAGGGAAAAGCTCTGGAAGCATGCTAGCTTCATGCCACCATCTTGGCTCCACCCCAGAAATCCACAAATTAATTACCAACTTTCTCCAAGTATAAGATGCACCCTTTTTTGAAAAATTTGGGGGTCTAAAAATTGGGAGCATCTTATACAGTGGTTATATATTTTTTTACTTGCACTTCCTACTTTTTTGTGCTTGTGGTCTTTGTACTCATTATTTTACATTTGTTACCGGCCATGATAGGAAAGGCAACTAAATGTCCTGATTTAGAGTAGGAATTGAAGAGATGGAATGAAGAGCAAAGGGCAGTTGGAATTCCTGTATCCACAATTATGGTTCAGCATGAGGCAAGAAGAATTGCTGATGAAAAGAAGTGACTGCTTTCAAAAGAGGATGAAATTGGTGCTTCAGGATCATGAAATGAAATGGACTAAGTGTGCATCCATGCACCAGACTTGCCCAGGGAGTGTTTGTCATCAACCACAGGAGAGCAGTCAGAGAATTTTCTAAGTCAGTGATTTCTCATCAAACTAATGGATGGGAGTTTTGACAGGGTTGAGGAGTTGCATGAATTTTATGATGAATAAAACTTGAGTTCAATAACTTTATATAATAATTTTTTCAAATTTCAGGTGATCAAATTAAAGTGCATCTTATACATGGGGAAATACATTATGTTATAGGAACATAAATAGAATATTATTGCAGTTTGTGGAATGATGAAAGGGACATATTCAGAATATTTTAATAGGATTTGTACAAAGTGATGTAGAGTGAGGTGAGCAAAACTAAAAGAACAACCTATTTATTAACTTCAGTACGGCAAATAAAAACAATATGGCAAATTAAAAAAAAGCTTTAGAAAATATGATCAATGCAGTCAGAAAACAGAACTCCAAAAGACTGATAATAAATCATGCCTTCCTCTTGACAAAGAGATGATGGCTTAGAGGTGTCAGATATTTTTAGATTGTGTGAGTTTGTTTAACTTGATCATACTATTTTGTTACAAAATGACTTTTTCGATGAAGGAGGAGTGAAATGGTGGGGGGAAGCTTTGGAGAAAAAAATGATTCTGAGAATATTTGTCCTTCGGGATCAAAGAAGACCATGACATTAAGAAAGTGATTTAATGACTTGTACATAAGATTGATCAAAGTGATCAGACAATGTGCAAAGACACTATTTTACTATCTCATATGAACCCTGCCTGATATAGCAAGATCAGAATGGTTTGTGTTCAATGAGAGACTTTAACCTCTTTCCCATATCACCAAGGCACTTCAGTAGTACAGCATTTTTAGCCAAAAAGCTGTCAACATTAGGGTAAAGCTAACCTATCTCTGGAAGGTCTATTCTATTCACTTTTGCAACCATGTTGCTCTTGGAACCTAAAGACTTTGGTTTCTTGAAAGCTCCCCAAAGGGTAATAGGAATTACATCACCTGATCTTTAGTTGACATTTATGGTTGGAAATACGATGGTACACTATCATCTTTGAACCTTTGACTTTTGTTGCTGATTAATGAAAATATTCTTGGCAAAAGCTTTCACTCTGGTAATTCTTGCACTGGTTCAAGAATTCTACCTCTAGGAGCAGCTAAGTGGTGTAGTGGATAGAGCACTGACCCTGGAGTCAGGAGGACCTAAGTGCAAATGCAGCCTCAGACACTTAACATTACCTAGATATGTGACCTTGGAAAGTCACTTAACCCCCTTGCCTTGCCAAAAAACAAAACCCAACAAAAAAAGAATTTCACCTCTAGTGGAACAATAAGACCATTCCTCTAATTCATGGTTCAATTCTAAAAATCAACAAAAACAACCTGGGATTCTATTATTCCTAGTTGAGATGGCTAGGCAACTGGGACTTGCTTTGAGCTCTATTTTTTTCAAAGTAAAGAAACTACAAAAGGAAGGAAGAGAAAGAAAGAAAGAAAAAAATGGAAAACGAGGAAAGAAAGAAATAGCATGAATGATGCCTTTAAAAAATAAACAGAATATGATAATTGATGGAAGTTCATAAGGGGACATGGAAGAGATTCACAAAATCATATTCAATTCATTCTCTCCCTATTTTGTTTGTATTTCTTTATATTTGTTGATTTTATAAGAATAAAAATGAGAGAAATGTACAAATCTCTTACAGACTCTGTTATCTACCTATGAATACCCAACCATATTTGTATATAACATATATCTTCCCATTTTCTGAGGATTTTCAGATATAATAGAGTTTCTCTTCCAAATATTATTGACTTTCTCTCTAGGAATAGCATTTTGATTGTTTGGATGATGTGATCTGAATTAGTAGACCTAATTAGATTTATTTTTAAGGAGAGTTTTAACCATTCCAGCTCAAGCATAATTTTCGTACCTAAATTTCCTGGTTTCAATTTCCTTTGATTATTCTCTCCCTCTTGAGAACACATTGTGTTTCATGAGTGTTTTATTCCCACTAGTTCACAGAGAGATACACAGAATAGCACATACTGATACATTTATAACAAAGCCAAATGGGATATGAAAAAACATCAATACATTGAAGAAAAGAAATCCAGAGAGAAGTCTAGGGTGGTGAGTCGGAGACAGTAGGTCAGTGGGAGAGAAGAAGGGGGTTATAGATTGTCTTGTGTGGGCAAATAAGATGTGTGGGAAAGAATGATAAAAGAATGGAAATCAATTAATGGGAACATCAGCACTCAAGTCAGTAGTCAAAGGGTGGGAGAGAGGTTATTAAACATAGTAAATAAAAGAAAGTTGTTTAAATAATTTCTTCTGGTGAATTAACTTGAAAATTTAGTTTTATTATGAGAGATATCGTGGTTTAGCGATTGTTTAGCTTCTTTTTTGGAACTAGTGAACCTAAATTCATCTTCTCTTTGATAAAGATTGCCTGTGTGACCTTGAGAAAGTTGCTTAGCTTCTCATTCTCCAGACAACTCGAAGAATATATGTTGTGACCTGTATTGGTAGATAATTTCTTTCTTTTGTTGTTCTTTGTATCAAATAATTTCCAGGTTCAGTTCTAATGCCAGTTAAATTTTTGCTAAAGTGATAACTTGAATTTTGCCTTTTTGCTTTGTTTCAATATTTAATAAAATGTACCTATTTGTATTTTTTTTCAAGAATTTGAAAATTTTAATTTTTCCTTTGTATCTTCAAGAAGGAAATTAAATATCTCTTACCAGGATATCACTGTGCCATCTACAATATTATATTTGACAAGACACTATACAAAAGCATAATTAGAGTGTTTGTTTAATTACTTAGGAAAGCTTCATTTTTAATTGGAAATAATTTTTCAAGTTCTGTGAATAAGGATAAGAAGACTAATCAAGAGCATTTATGTATTATAGCAATGCTTCCTTATTACCTTTTGTCTCTAAAGTTTTTCCCTGAACATGTTTTAGGGTTATGATCTCATTTTTGCACATGCAGAATTCTTTCACAAGTCATAAATGAGAATGAAATGGTTATCAGGACTGGAAATAAAAACATAACCTTGGAGGGGCATCATTATGATGATCCTTTTTTTCAACCTCTTTCAGGATTTTCTGTACTTTAATCTCATAATTTAAGCAGATTAGTTGAAAATATAGCTACTCATTTGTTTGCCTTGAAAGAAGGAGAATAGATTGAGCCAGATTCTCTTTCTAGTAAATGTGACAAACTAAATTTGCTGAAGTATAGGTGTGCTAAGTATAAACACACTGTTTATGATGTGTTGATAAGGGTAGAAAATTTTACTACTTTGTATCTACTGGTGAATTCAAATAAGTAATTTTGCACTCAGAGACCTTAGGGGGAAAATATGAAAAAAATGTGAATATGAACAAAATACAAAGTATTTGGGGAACT
This sequence comes from Macrotis lagotis, assembly GCF_037893015.1. Lineage (NCBI taxonomy): Eukaryota > Metazoa > Chordata > Mammalia > Peramelemorphia > Peramelidae > Macrotis > Macrotis lagotis. Next base: position 281,971,020 of record NC_133659.1, read on the forward strand.
GTAATGGGGTGGTAGAAATCAGGAAAGTCTGTAGAAAGAAAGAAACTAAGTAGAAGTGAAGAAGAGGTGTATTTCAGACATATGGGATAATTTGTATAAAGCTGCAGAGTTGGAGGATGCAACATTATTTGTGAAAGAAGGGCAAGAAGAAGAGTTTAGGTATATAGAAAGTAGTAGAAGAGTAAAGGATAATCAGCCAGTGGATAGAATGCCAGGTCTGGAGTCAGGAAGATTCATCTTCCTAAATCCAAATCTAGTCTCAGACACTTACTAATTGTATGACCCTGGTCAAGTCACTTACCCTGTTTACCTGAGTTTCCTTATGTGTAAAATGGACTGGAGGAGGAAATGTCAAACCCTTATGGTTTCTCTGCCAAGAAAACCCCAAATGGGATCACAAAGAGTAAAACACTATTGAAAAGTATCATCAACTTGGAAAAGTAGTTTAGAATAACATTGTTAAGGACTTTAAATAGTAGTAAATATAACCATTTAAAACTGATCTTAGAGGCAGAGCAATAATGTGAGGAAGAACTCTATTCCCCCAAATTGGAAGATTTTATATATATATATATATATATATATCAATAGGTTTGGGCATTTATAGGTGGATACCAGGTTATATAAGAGATATTTGTTCATTTGTCTCTTATTATTATTGGTCAGACTTACATTTTAGAAAAATCAATTGGCCAGATATATGGATGATGGTTAGGGAGAGACTTGAAAGAGATCATCTAGAAAGATGACAATAGTCTGGTTGAGTGGTGACTGTGTGAATGGAAAGAAGGAGATACAAGTATAACATGCTGTAGATATACAAATGACAAGATTTGGTGACCAATTATGTATGTGTTGAGCATGAATTGGAGGAGTCTAGGCTGATGCTGAGTTTCTGGAAGGATCTTTATGTCCCAAGTAAATCCAAAATTCCTGGGCTACTGATCAGTCAGAGTCCAGAGAATGCTTTTGTCTTCATCCATCTTTCCCAGTCCCATTATTTACCTTGTATTCTTGGGGGACTTTACCTTTGATTTTTGATATAAGTTACACCTTTAAGCATCTAAATGTTCTTCAAGATGTTTCCTTAACTGGTTCTTGCCTTTAGCTAATGACATACTAATTTCATCTCTCATGACCTAAACTTTTGACCAGAAATTATATCATCAATAAAACATATTAGGTCACATGACCTTGAATGGAACCTTTTTTGTAACTTCTTGGATATTTTGTATCTTTTAACATTTTCCAGATTCCAGTACTTGTGAACATGTATGAGTACAATTGCTTAATTTTCAGCAAGCATTTGTTTGGCACTTATGAATAGAATGTTGTTCTAGGTTGGAGGAGGAGCTACAAAATTTAAATAATAAATTTCATAAACAAATAAAGAAGAGACCTTGGTCTCTTGGAGTTAATAAAATATTCAATGCAATTTTTTTGGGAGGAAGGGCAGTGGACAGTACCTTCAGATTTGTGAATTCCCTACTTATAGGGAAAACTCTTGTCAGGAAATTCCTTCTCCTGAAGAGTATCAGCAAATGTTCTTCAAGTCAGACTCTTAGTAAATTTTTTTGGGCACTAAGAGATTCAATGACTTGCCCACATCATATAACTAATATATATTTGAGTTGGGACTTTAAAATCAAATTCCTCTGACTATAAATTTAGCCAAAATACTATCTAAAATAGTGAGCTATGTTTTTATCCAATACAACTATACAAATAATTGGAATATAAAAAGTTGTGAGTTGAATACTAAGAAAGAGAAAAGGATCACAACTGACTTTGGGGAAAGGACTCCCAGAGTCAATGTCAAATGACCTAAACCTTGTAATATGTACAGAATTTAAGTAGGCAGAGATAGATGGTAAGGACAAAGCAGATATAGGGAATGGTATGAGCAAAGCCCCAGAGATTGTATAGTGAAGAAGAGTATGTAGATAGAATGGCAAATAGCCCTGTTCTTGAGTATCTTGCATTTGGAAAAACATCCTATATAATAATGGTGGAAAGCGAGGGTGGTGTCAGACTGGTGAAAGGATTTTGATTGCAAGACTGAAGAGTTTGAACTTGATTCAAAAGCAAGGAGTCATTGAAAAGTTTTGAGTTGAGGCAAAGATATTATAAAATCTTTACAAAAAGAAAATTAACAGTATGTTGGTATGAAGAATAGATGAAGGAAGGCAAAAGCAGAAGTAGAAAGAAGTTTATTGCAGTATTCTAGGCAACTAAGATCTATGAATATCCTTAATGATGACAGATCTTTTTTGACAATGTAATTGATTTTGGAGACATCTAATGGTAATTTAGAGTCAGTCAATTGAATAAGGTTGGTAATCAAAGTAGATAATAATATTACTTTTGGACAGACATTAGCTGCCACTATTCAATTATGAGACTAATTTATTAACATGGCTTATTTATTATTTATAAGTTCAGAAGGTAATATCAAAAAAGGAATTTTATGTTTGGATCAGTCACTGGAAAAGTGGACAGCTTCCTAGCAGGGTATATGGATTTTCATACTCTTGGTTGTAAACCATTAATGAGAATAACCAATCATTATTTCAGTAGCATTGGGATTGCTTAAATGCATTGAACATGAGATTCAGGAAATGACTGATAAGTAAGAGACGTTTTTTTTTTTTTTTACCCATCATTCCCAAGAACCTCTGATACTAAATTTTACATATTTCAAGAAGGAAAAGGAAGCATAGGACTGTAAAATAAAGGGGATAAGGCAATCATTGTAGTGGGCAGGTCAGGGTTGAGAATGGTCCTGCCCTTTTCAGGAGGGAACTACATAAATGTCCACAAGTTTGATTCTGCAAATGGAGAGATGACAACGATTCATTTACTTAATGGATGGTACAGGATACAGTTCTGGCTAGATCACTGGCCTGCTACCAGGACTCCTTCTTTGTCTTTCTCCTCCCTTGTGGTAAGTCTTCTTTATGAAGTTACCTCAAAATCAATGTTTTGGACACTTGGGAGCTCTGGGTAAATATGTTTGTCTTCAAGAATCCCATCCTCCTCTTAAATTTCCATAATAATACCTGAAAATGGAGAACTGGGGATTACATGTAGTTAAACTTCATGTACTGTAATACCTCTTGCAGACATGAAGACCTATGGAGAAAAGAAAGGAGACTTCGGGGAAAGTTACAAGTTTTTTACGTTGGATATAGTGAGTTCGACTTGCTGATGAAATATCCATATGGAGGTTTCAAAAACTTAATTAGTATAGAAAAACTCCTCCTTGTAACCTTATCATGGCCTTAAACTTAATAGAAAATCTTGATAGACTGCTTTTTGGAATAAATTCTTGAAAAATATATGAAAACCTCAGCTTGATTGTGAAGTCTTAACAATGAGTAAAACTCAGAAAGTTGGTCTTTTTTTTTTTGGATAGAGATGATTGAATATGGATAATGAAGTTCTGAGGGCTGAGGCACTGAAATGGAATTCGACTAGATTTCAATCTTATCAAAACTGCCTTGAGAGTGTTGCAAGAAAGCACTTAGAAAGTTAGAATTATTCTTCACAGTGGAGAATCTTTCCACTCCATGTCAAAGACTTAAAGTTCCAAGCCTTATTGGGTGCTGATTGAATGCTGATTAGTTGAAATGTAAAGACATGGGAGTCTTTTCAATGTACTCCATTAGAGTAAAAAGGGGCAAGGGTTATTAAATGAACATTGATTTATTTCAGGCTTATTCTTATGTCTTATTGTTTTATAGTTATTTATTGTTCTTGTCATACTATCTTCCCCACTAAATTTCACAGTTTTATATAAATGTTAATAATAACTAAAAATAATATCATTTACACATCATTTTTAAGGTTTACAAAGCACTTAATAAATATCATTTCATTTTATCCTAATAAAAATCATGGGACATTGGTACTGTCATCCAAGTTTTTGCAGATGAGGTAATAGACGTTAAATGACATGCTAAGGTCATCCAACAAACTGGATCTGAACTCATCTTCCTGACGCCAATCAAGCTCTAACTACTTTTTCACCTAACTGCCTCACATCAATTTCAAATAACCATAATATTTTTTTTAAAAAAACCTAATTATGAAAACAAAGTCTGTCCTATGTTCACTTCCTTGGGGTAAGCTGAAGGACTCATTGTTTTTCAATTAAGTAAAAAAATCTTAGAAATGAAAGAAGCTTAAAAGGTAATTTAGTCCATTCTTCCTCCTAATTCAAGGACCCCTTCTATAAAACCCATGAGAGATGATCATCCAGTCTCTGAACACTTCTAGTAATAAGGAACTGAGTATTTAATGAAATGTTTTTCAGTTGTTTTTTAGTCACATCCAACTCTTCATGACCCCATCTGTAGCTTTCTTGGCAAAGAAACTGGAGCATTTCCTTCTTCAGCTCATTTCACAGTTGAGGAAACTGAGTTAAACAGGGTTAAATGATTTACCCAAGGCAATACAAGTATTAAGTTTCTGGGGACAGAATAGAACCCAGGAAGATGAGTCTTCTTGATTCTGATTTTTTTGGGGGATACTTCATCCTCGAAGAAGACCATGACATCAGGGAGGTGATGCCATGACATGCATATGAATTGAATTTGAGTGAAGAGCTGCTATGCTAAGTCACCAGCCTCACTTTCTCCTTCAGAGTCTTCTGAACCCAGTGGCCAGATATGAATCAGGATGACTGGAGATGGCCCTGTATGTGAGGCAATCAGTATTAAGTAACTTGCTCAAGGTCATACAGCTAGTATGTATTACATGTCTGAGACTAGTTTCAAACTCCCATTCTCCTGACTCCAAGATGAGTGATCTATCTACTACACTACCTTGACTCTAACACAGAGTGCTCTATCTATTGTGCAATCTAGATATCCCTTTCCTTCTCTCATTTAATTTAATGAAATAATCCCTTTAATTGAATAATAACAGCTCAAAATATTTGGAAGTTCTTTCTTATATGAAACAATGGTTATGCTCTTAAGTAACTTTCAATAAATGATCCTCTTCACTCTTTGGAATAATCTAAAATAAGTTTGAGTTATCTTTGACATGCTATCATCATTCTAATTCTTCTTTAGACAGCATATTTCCAGTTCCTTCAAAATTTCCTTGTGATTGAAAAATATTTTTTTTAACATTTAGATGCTTTCAGATGTAAATTCATCAATATCTAAAATGCCCTTCTATGGAGAGACAATTCTAGTTTTTAAATTCCCCTTTACATGTACTACAACACAATGTTTAAGCACACAATAGGTTCTTAATAATTGTTTATTGACTGAATTATTGAGAATTACTGTAATAATCTAGATATGGTCAGCAAGCTGTATGCTGAGACCATGCCTTCTTAGCATCAATATGCTATTGTCCAGTTAATATTAACCTAGGATTGCAATACCATCACACGCCTGATTCATATCAAGCTTGAATTTAAGAAGTCCCCAGATCACAGTTAACTTGAATGAAAAGTCCCCAGAACTTTTTTCCTATATGAACCTCATGAATAATTTTTTTTTTAAACTTAAGCACAGGATTTCATATTTATCCCTGTTAAATTTCATCTTGTTGATTTGGGCTTAATATTTCAGTCTGTTGACATAATTGTGAATCTTAGTTCTGTCATCTTTGTTATTGACTTTGAGGTACTTGGAGTTTTCTCAAATATACAGGGATCCTCATAATTCGGAAATTTAATAAGAATTAAATTGAATTTCTGGATTTCCAAATGTATTTTTCGCAAATTTGCATGAGCAATTTAGTTCAAATCCTGAAAGATTGTATTCAATTTGGTTTAGTAGAAAGAATACTATATTTAGGGTTAGAGGGTCTAGTTTCAAATTTTGTCACCTGGGTGACCCTAGGCAAGTCACATAAATTCATTGGATAGTTTCTTCTCCTGTCAAATGGAAGGGTTAGATTAACTAGCTTGTAAATAAGGTCTTGGGTAAAACTTTGATCTTTATCAGAGACTGAGTTCACCCAAACCCAAAAGGATCCTCAAAACTACTTAAAATGAAAATCCCTCTAGACTGACTAAACATTAAGGTTTTAGATTGGCCTTCAATTTCCTCCCACAGATTTATTCATTCAATTGTGTGGTGCTTCAAATGTCAGACTGAATTGTGAAAGGTTTTGCACCTGACATTTTCCAAAGCAATGGGGTTCAATTTGAATGTTTTTCAAGAATGCTTTTCCCCAAAATGGTCTTTATGAGCTAAATTTGGTGCCAATTGAATTTGACCATTTGACCTCTTCAAATCAAAAATGAGTGGTCCCATGTTGGGGCAGTTTTTGGCTTGCACATAGTGAGGCACATCTATTTTCTTTATCCCATATATCTCCTGTACACATGAAGAATTGACATACAGAAGATTCAATTAATATTATCATAAGGCTATGTGCTGGGGATACCAAGAAAGGAAAAAAAATCAAAAGTTTTGTAATATATCACAATGAGGCAAACAACATCCAAATAATTTTGTACATGCAAGATATGTACAAATGAAAGGTAATCTCTGAGGGGAAAACCCAAACTGGGGCTGGGGGTAGGGACTAAAAAGGGTGTTTTGTACAAGATAGTGCTTGAACTAAATTTTGAAGGAGGCTAGGAAACCCAGGATTGGAGATGATGGGGAGAACATTCCAGGAATATGTGAAAGCTTTTGCAGACATGGAATCACTAAGAGTTTTATGGTCAAGGAGCAGCAAGGGAGACAGTGAAAGTTGATACTAAAGGAATCCAGTGGTCAAAGGAGATTTGTCTTTTAAGTATTTTTGGAACCATGAATGTTCTCCTTGATCATATTCATCTTTCAAAACACTTTTCCTACATCTTGAAAGATTTCCTGGTACAGATTGGACAGGGCTTAAACTGGTAATTGAAACTTTGCTTCCCTAACTCATTTCTTTTTCTCCCTTAATCCCTGCCTATTTTACCATTCATTTAATCATTGTGAGGTTACTGTACTTTCCTCAGTTTCTCTCACTACTGAGAATGGAATCTCAGAAACACATTCTTTTTTTTTTGGCAAGGCAATGGGGTTAAGTGGCTTGCCCAAGGCCACACAGCTAGGTAATTATTACGTGTCTGAGGCCAGATTTGAACCCAGGTACTCCTGACTCCAGGGCTGGTGCTCTATCCATTGTGCCACCTAGCTGCCCCTCAGAAACATTCTTGGACATCAGTCCATCTATTAGATTGAGAACAATTCACAGACATCCACTCCCAAGGATATTGACCCATTTGGGAATCCATGTATAAGGTTCATATTTCTTCTCTATATAGGCATGTCTTTTAATGTATTGCCTCCTCTTCTCTATCCCTTAGAATCCCTAGTTTCTCTCAAACATCTCACGTGTCACCTCCTTTTTACTTATTCCTCTCATTGCTAGAATCTCTCTATTGCCAAAATTAAATATTTATTTTAAGTATATTTGATATTTCAAAGAAAGCTTGTGGTAATAGTTAAAGGACTAGACTTGAAGTCAGGAAGATGTGGGTTCAAGTCACATTTCTAATATTTACTATGTTATCATAGGCAAGTCAGGTAACATCTCAGTACCCCAGATAACCCTCTAAGAGGGTTGGTTAGACTTGCTGATACACAGCAGTTTTGAGAAAGGAAAAAAAAAAACATTTTTGTATAAATTCCTTTCCAGTCACTGTTCAACCTTTTTATCATGATGAAAATAATTTTTTTTAATTCAAGTGTAAACTTTTGCATTTATCTCTCTGTCCTCTCTTCTTGCACCTTGTATGATTTGTAATCTCCTTCTTGCCTTGTCCATTGACAATCGTGTATTTCTTCCTGACTACTAATCTCATTAATGTCCTTCATCTTTGCCAATATTCTTAGGCTTCTTCGTTTGTGTGTGTGTGTGTGTGTGTGTGTGTGTGTGTGTGTGTGTGTGTGTGTGTGTGTTGGCTTTCTTAGACACATAAACATTTTATCTTCATTGTCCACATTCAGCTATAGTTTCAATAATATGCTTAAAAGAGGATGGAATTTAATCCTCTAGAGATGTATAGTGATGGTTTCTTTATTCCTTTCATTTAGATAGGAAAAGCATGACAATATTCAAATAGTAAAATAAAAGTTTCTCCAAAAATTTCATGGTATATAACCTTAATATTGAAAAAATGAGTTTTAGTTGGGATTTTCATTAGAAACTAAGAAAATACTTTACTGATATATACCAAATGGTCTTATTTTTATACTGGAGATTTATAAGTTGATTAAAACCATCAAAAGAGAACAAAATCATCTTATATGATTTCTTTTGTTACCCTTGAAAATATTAGGATTCTGATGGGAAAATAGTTTCTTCTTACATTAAAATATAGACATGTCATTATGCTTTATTCCCTTTTTCAAATGGATTCATCTTTCTAGGTTTTTTTGACTCCTCTGTTTGCATGTGAAAGTTTCTATTAAATTCTGTCCTTTTCATTAGGAATATTTAAAAATCTTCTGGAATTTCATTATAAGTCTGTTTTTTCCACGTGGGTTACATTGTCCTGTAGGACTTGAAAAGTTTTTGGATTATTGGTCTTTATTGAGTCTTATGATTCTTAAACAATCTTTCAATTGTTTCTAAGAGCAATTATTTGTAGCATACAGCATATATTTTCACATAAGTTTTCCTTTTGTTTTATTTAATTTTTTATTTACACATTATTAAAATATTCTTGTTTGAGATAATATCCTCTCCCCCACAAAAAAATAAAACCTCATGAGGAATAAAGTAAAAGAAAGAGAAAAAATGTGTTTCCTTCTGTGTTCTGATACCTTCAGCTCTATCTCAGGTGGATCACATTATTTATCATAAGTCCATCACAGAAGTTACTTCCATAGTTTTCCACAGTTGCTGCTGCTGATTGCAATTCCCTTCATCCATTCTTCCCCACTACCATCTATTATATTTTCTCCCTCCTTTCACTTTGTCCCTCTTCTAAAATGTGCTGTAGGGTAGCTGAGTGGCTCAGCAAACAGAGCACCAGCCCTGGGGCTAAGAGGCCCCAAGCCCACTTACCACTCCAGAGACCCAACAACCACGCAGCCCCGTGGTCCAGGACAGGCCACCCAATTCCAGCACCTTGCAAAAAGTAAAAAAGAAAATGTGTTATATCTGACTACTCTCTCCTATTATCTACCCTCTCCTCAATGACCCACATCCTCCTTTCCCCTCCCCCTTCTCTCCTTTTTTCCTCTAGATGTCTATACCCTATTGAATGTGTATGCTGTTTCCTCTCTGAACTATTTCTGATGAGAATGAAAGTTTCCTCATTCCCCCTTGCATTTCCCCCTTCCATACCATTGCAAAAGCTCATTGCAAAAAAAATCTTTTATATGAAATATCTTAGCCTATTTCTCCTCTCCTTTCTCTTATTCCCAGTGCATTTCCCTTTTAGCCATTGACTCCATTTTTACAATATATTTATATCTTCAAATTCAGCTTTCTCCTGTGCTTCATTATAGAAGCTCCTTCTACCTGCTCTATTAAATGAGAAGGTTCATGAGTATTATCAATATCATTTTTCCATGCAGGAATACATACAGTTCATCATCATTAAGTCCCTCACGATTTACCCTTTTCCTCCACTCTCTGTGCTTCAACTGAGTCCTGTACTTGAAGGGCAAACTTTCTGTTCAGCTCTGGTTGTTTCAACAGGAACATTTGAAATTTCCCTGTTTCATTGAATGTCCTTATTTTTCCTTGGAAGAGGATTTTCACTTTTGCTGGGTAGTTGATTCTTGGTTGCAATCCAAGCTCTTTTGTCTTCTGGAATATTATATTGCAATCCCTATGAGTCCTTATTGTAGTTGCTGCTAAATCCTGTGTGATCCTGACCGTAGCTCCACGATATTTAAATTGTGTCCTTCTGCCTGCTTGTAATATTTTCTCTTTGACTTGGGAGTTCTGAAACTTGGGGATAATATTCCTGGGTTTTCTTTTTAATCTGTTTCTGGGGGAGATTGGTGAATTCTCTCAATTTCTATTTTACCCTCTGCTTCTAGGATATCAGGACAATTTTCTTGTAGGAATTCTTTAAAATTGAGGTGAAGATTCTTTTCCTGATTATCACTTTCAGGTATCCCATTAATTTTTAAATCATCTTCCTGAATCTGTTTTCCAGATCAGTTGTTTTTTTCAATGAAATATTTCACATTTTCTTCTAATTTTTCATTCTTTTGGTATTGAACTATTGTGTCTTGATTTCTTGCAAAGTCATCAACTTCCTTTAGCTCCATTCTATATCTGAAGGATTTGTTTTCCTCAGAGAGCTTTCTTGTCTCCTTTATCATCTGGCCCATTCTGCTTTTTAAATCATTCTTCTCCTCAATAACTTTTTGAACTACTTTATCTGTTTGACCTAAACTGGTTTTTAACATGTTGTTTTCTTCAGCATTTTTTTCGATTTCCTTGACTAAGCTGTTGACATCGTTTTCATATTTTTCCTATATCTCTCTCATTTATTTTCCTAATTTTTCTTCTATCTCCCTTACTTGATTTTCAAAATCTTTTTTGAGCTCTGTCATAGGCTGAGCCCAACTTCTATATTTCTTGGAATCTTTAGATGCAGAAGCTTGGAATTTTCTTATCTTCAGATTAAGTATTTTGATCCTCCTTGGGATCATAGACAAAGTAATTGTCAATGGTCCAGTTCCTTTTTTTCTGTTTACTCATTTCCCCAGGGTGCTTCCTGAGCTTTTGAGTTTTATTGGGACACACCCAAAAGGACCTCACTGTGTGAAGCTCTAACTGCTCTCCTGGTCTGTGAATGAACACAAGCACACCCTTCTGCCATGGGACTGGGGGGATTCCGTACTTTATGGGGGACCTAGCTTGTGATCAGGATCTGTATATGGTCAGAGCACCAGAGTCTTGTTCCAGGGACAGAAGACAGACCTTAGAAGTCTCCCTCCACTCCATTACCTTTGGTGGGCTGAGCACTCAGGGTGCTGCTGCCTGGGGGCTCCTGCTGGATGACTCCACAGGCCTGCTTCCGTTTCCTGGATCTGGGCTGCTGCAACCATGCTGAGGGCCTGGGCTTTACAGAGTGCAGTGGCTGCACTGAGGGCCTGGGCTTCACACTCGCTCTGGCAGAGGTTTCCCTGCTGATCTTCCAAGTTGTGCTTGATGTTCCCTGGGGGGGGGGGGCAGGGAAAACTGATTCTGCCACTGGGAGCTGGCACTCCTAGGCACCCTGAGGCTGTTCTTGGGAGGCTGAAGTTCCTTTACTCTGGTGAGACTGCCCCTCCCCAACTCCATGGAACAGAGCTTTCCACTATTTCCCAGGTTACCTTGGGCTGGAGAATTGCCTCATCAGATCTTTCTGTGGGTTCTGTCTCTCAAAAATTTAGTTGGAGTCATAATTTTAAGGTTTTTGAAATACTGTGGAGAGGCTCTTCTGCTGCCATCTTGACTCTGCCCCCCCATATAAGTTTTCAATCTTGATTTTTTTACTAATTTTTTTTGTTGTCCCATGGACAACATCTTTGTTTCATTCTATTTTTAGGGAATCACTTGAGGCAGCTGGGTAGTGCAATAATGATAGAACAATGGACCTGGAGGTAGGAAGATCTGCATTCAAATTTAGCCTCAAAAACTTATTATCTGGGCAATCCTAGGAAAATCACCTTCTGTTTTCTCCAATTGATTTAACTGTAAAGTGAGAAGAATAACAGTAAAATATTCTGATATAGGTAATTATGTTGAACATATTTCCATATTAGTCATGATGTGAAAGAAAAATCAAAACAAATGGGAAAAAACAGAAGAAAGCAAAAAAACCCAAAACAGATTTAGAAAAATGAAAATAGTTTGCTTTGGTTTTGCATCCAAACCCCATAGTTCTTTCTTCTGAATATGGATGGTATTTTCCATTATGAGTCTTTTCGAATTGTATTTGGTTACTGTATTGCTGAGAAGAGATAATTCTATCATAACTGATCATCATACAATGTTGCTGTTAATGTGCACAATGTTGTCTTGCTTCTGTTCACATTCAGCATCAGTTTATATGTCTTTCGAGATTTTTCTGAATTCTGCCTGTTCATTATTTATTTTTAGAATAATAGAATTCCATTCCATTCATATACCACAACTTGTTCAGTCTGTCAGATACTTTTGATCTACATTTTTCTTTTTCCATCATGCTATTTTCCTCTTATTTTTCCCCTCACCAGCCTCAATTCCTCATTTAGGTCTTTGTGTCAATATTATATTCTGCTTGCTCTCTCTCTCTCTCTCTCTCTCTCTCTCTCTCTCTCTCTCTCACACACACACACACACACACACATTTTTAGATGAGGTAAGCAGACCTTGCTTGGTACTGATCTGTGTATTCTAGGCTTAGAAACCTGGCAGGTTTGGATATTCCTGGATTATTCAGACTCAGAATGTTGTGGTCTTCAGGGATCTCTGGAGCACCAGAATGGTGCAAATTTCTGGTATGTCCTGGCACAATGCACTTGCTTTCAAGCAGTCTCGGTTGTCAGAGCATTTCAAATTTATAACAGCCTAGATCCACTCATGATTCATGTTCCCTGCAGACAAGGTACTATAGACTTCAGTTGTCCTGGTGTTATCTCTGCTCAAATATTAGTAGACTTCTGACTTGGTTTTCCATGCTTGTACTGACTTTTTTCCAGTACCCCTTTTCCACTGCCCATTTGCTTCTGGATCCCAATATGTACAGTCCTAGACTAGATGACTGAGCTTATTGTTATTGCCCTTCTTTGAATTTCTCGGTCATTATTCCATCTGGTGCCCTTTTAAAATACTAAAATATATGTGAGAAGGACTCTCCTTTGATTTTTTCACCATTTAACACTCAGTGTGTTTTCTAAAATGCATATTTCAAGTTTTATATATTTTTATTATAATTTTTTAATTTTTGAAATCCACATGCATATGTATTTTAAGTTATAAAGTTTTCTTCTACTTTCCCTTCCCATTCTCAGTGGCAAACAGTCAGATAAGAATTGTACATATATATTTTTGACAAATATGTTTATAAATTTTAGGTATGAGAAATTAGGATTAAGGGAAAGAGATACATAAGAGATAATTTTTATAAAGTGTTTATCAGATTCTGAAATTTATTTTGTGAATCCTTTGAGTGGTATAACACTTTAATAAGAAAGATAATATATCAATAAAATATTATTTATTGTGATGTTTACATGAATAAATTTCAAAAATAAAGAAAAGGTCACTTTAGGAAGTCAACCAAGATACTAATCACCAGCTTTGACAATTCACAGATATTTGCTTTTTTCTTGCCTTGGAAATAAAAGTAGGAGAAAATAAAAAGACAGTGTATCAAACTGTCCCTGAGTCAGCATATTGACTGCAACTCACATCTAGGATATTATTTTTTAAGTCACCCACAAGATTTAGAAAATAGAATCTAGACTGCAATCTGAACTGCTTTCTTCTGTAGGCAATCTGAATAAGTATTTAGATAAAGGATCAGAATCTAGCCAAAAGTATCTGAGAAAAGGAAAGAGGAAAGATTCACATTCCAGGAAATAAGGCTAGAAAAATAATTATGTTCTAAGATCCAAGTTTACGGATTATGAGTAGCAAGAGATAAATATTTGATCATGCTAAAAATTCATACCCTGATGTTGTTCAACAATTAGTAGAAAGGAAGAAACTTGAGAGAGGTAAGGGAAAAAGAGAAGACAATATGGTATAATATAATGAATGAATGAATGAATGAATAAACATAATATAATAGCTTACACTTATATTGTGCTTATGATATGGAAAATATTGTGCTAATACATCATCATTGTCATAATCATGATATAGATTTCATATAGCTATTTCCTTTGATCCTTAAACCAATTCTAAGTGGTAGATGATATTATTATTTCCATTTTACAGATGGGAAAACTGAGCATGATAGAAATTAAATGACTTGATCGAGGTTCTACAGCTAGTTTATGTGCCTGAGATAGAATTCCAATCCAGAATTTTCTGACTCAAATCCACAACTTTATACAATGTAAACTTGCTGCCTACATAAATGAAGAGACTTTGATTTAAACAAGGATTCCTGATGTCAGTCACCTTTAATTAGATTAATAATAAAAGTTGTACTGTCAATTTCATTAATAGATCTTAGAGTCAACATCATAAGGTGTCAGATATTTAGTCTACACATCCTTATTTTACTAATGAGGAAACCACAATGTAAAGATATTCAATGACTTGCCATGGCCACATTGATAGTAAGTGATTGAATCAGGATAAGTACCAAGGTTTTCTTCAAAACTTACAGGCTTTCCATTGTACCATGCCGTCTCTCATAAGGGAGGTTAAAAGCCAAAGTAATATTAATAATAATAAAAAAGGGGCAGCTAGGTAGCACAGTGGATAGCGTGCTGGCCTTGGAGTCAGGAGGATCTGAGTTCAAATCCAACCTCAGATACTTGATAATTACCCAGCTGTGTGACCTTGGGGAAATCACTTAACCTCATTGCCTTGCAAAAACCTAATAATAATAATAATAATAATAATAATAATAATAATAATAATAATGAGGGAGGCTATTCTGGAAACATTCCTCTTATTTTATGGCAAATCTTTGTGATCCTATTTGATCTTTTCTTGGAAGAGATCCTGGAATGCTTTGCCATTTCTTTATCTAGTTCATTTTACAGATGAAGAAACTGAGGTAAACAGGTTTAAGTGACTTGACCAAGGTCACCCAGCTAATAAACGTCTGAGGGCAAATTTGAAATTGGGAAGATGAGTCTTCCTGACTCTAGGTCTGGCATTTTATCCCCTGTGACACCTAGTTGCCCTTTTAAAATAAGGGAGTTGGACTATATTACATTGGTGTTAAAAAATGAGCTTGAATTGTTTTAGGGCATTGAACTCAGTCCAACAAAGCCATTTTTAGAAAAAAAAATGTGAAAAAAATCCTTAGCTTTTTTTAGTTATGCCAGGGTGAAAAATGTTCCTGTTTTCTGCTCTAAAGGCAATTTCAAATTTTGGCACACAGTGGGTTCAAAAAACAGCTGAGCTTTGAAGTGCTGACATCCCCTATATGTCAGCTGTTAGCATATTTGGAGGCTGAATTAAAAATAACCAAGTCGTTTACTCTTAGAGAAATCTCATTATGAAACATATAGGGAGCATTTTAATAGGAAAGAACTCTCACATTTCCCAGGAAGACTCAGTGTAATGTATTTTCCAGGGTGTCTGGGTGAATGAATGTGTGAGATAACAGAGATATCTGTTCCTTGCTCATCTCTCATTTGAATTTGGCTTTTCTACTTTTTCCTGGCTTTTTTCTTTTTTTTTCTTTTCCCCTTAATTTTGCTCTTGTTCTGCTTTTTTTGTCTCTGATCATATCTCTTGGTCCCTCATAGTATCTTTTTTTTTAGGTTTTTTTTTTGCAAGGCAAATGGGGTGTGCCCAAGGCCACACAGCTAGGTAATTATTAAGTGTCTGAGACTGGATTTGAACCCAGGTACTCCTGACTCCAGGGCCGGTGCTTTATCCACTATGCCACCTAGCTGCGCCCCCCCCCCCCCTCCATAGTATCTTTAGAGAGCTCTTACACAAAGTGCTTTAGATGAAATTTTTGTTGAATAAATAACATATGCTCCCAATGGAATATTTTGGTTTTCTCTTCTGCAAGATTAGATTGAAATCCTCCCCTCACTTATACTCAACCAAATTCCTCTCCTAATCTAAACTTGGTAGTATGGCTTTTGAAGGTTACAGAGTAAAAGATGACAGGAGGTTATTGGGCACATACTTAAGTGTTTAGAGGAAAACCTCATTATTCACTTCCTCCCATAACTACAAACAGACCTTTCATTCAGAACCTTATCACTGCTATACATAAGTTATCGTGGAGACAGTCATGTCACACACATCTGTGTCAACATGATAATCACCAACTATTTTCTTTGTAGATTCCATGCAAGTGACAGGGTATAAAACTTAAGAAATGAGAGAATCACATCTCAGAATGATTAATTTATTATCCCCTTTAATTAAATATTAGATCCCTTAGTATTTCTTCTTTTAATGCTACACTATTGTCAAATTGATCTTTGTAGTATAAATGAGAAATGGATAGAGTTCCAGGCTTGGAGTTAGTAGGATTCATCTTCCAGTGTTCAAATCTGGTCTCAGACACTTATTAGCTGTATGACCCTGGGCAAGTCACTTAACCCCTATTTGCCTCATTTTCCTGATGTATAAAATGAACTAGAGAAGAAAATGGTAAATCATTCTAGAATCTTTGCCAAGAAAACCCCCAAAGACATGGTAAAGAGTCTGACATGACTGAAAGTACTAAATAACAATAAAAATCATTCCCAAATTTAAAAGAGAAAGATACAAATCAATATTGTCAGATGGCATTCTATACTAATGCTACTGTTACTGCTGCTGCTACTATTACTAGAGCTACTGTTACTACTACGACTATTACTACTATTACTGTTACTATTGGTACTACGACTACTACTACCACCACCACATCATATTCACATATTGTGTATCAAACACAAAATCTCCTAAGCATACATTGACAAAGATTTAAAATATTAAAACAGTAATCCTCAGCTCCTATCATATTCTTGCAGGAGCTTGATAGCTTCTTAATGCAATCTGAAAATATTTTGTGGAATTATTTCACCTCAGGTTTGCATTATTGGAGTAATGCCTTGAGGCCTGTCTTTTCTAAAAAGCAAGAGAATAATTAAGCTCATCTTTCTGTGGGGGTCAGCTTCTCCAAGACAAATGGAACAGCAGAAAACTCCTCCTGCTTTCAGTCAACCCTTATTGAAGGACCTAGAATCTCTTGATGTAACCCCTGGGCTTGAGAAGTCCATATCTCAAGACTTCAATTGGCCCAAGAGATGCAAATCAGACCTGGGAGCTAGCACTTTGAGGTTAACAGGCTCAGCTAGACAAATACCCAAGATTACTGGCATGGTTAAGCAGCTACCACAGCTTGAGGGAGTGAAGGAGAAGGAGGCTGTCCTCACCATTTCCCTTTAATCCCCATGGATGAAGTCCAATAGAGAGTTGTTGGAATCCCCCAAGCCCCATGATGAGAAGAGAGGAAGAAGAGAGAAAAAGCTGTAGTCTCTCATCAAATGAATGCTCCTATAGCCCTGTATCTCTGCTGCTCTCACAGGAACCATGGGATTTTTGTATTAGTTAAAGGTCCCTTAGAACTGATCACCAAGGTACCTGGTAGTGGACAGAGAGGACAGTTTCATAATGCCCCATGAGATGTTATTTATCTCTATTATGCTGTTATACTCAAATATTACATGTTGAGTGAATTAGAGCAGCATAAAACAAAGGACTATATAGTCTTTTGGCCTATACAGGACAAAGGTGAAGGTCATCACAGATAGCTTTATGAAGAAGAAATATAATTTAGGTTGGATTCCTTTTTCTTCTTTCTTGTTGACTTCATATAAAATGAAATAAGGAATCAATGAAATATTCTACAAACTGGAGCTAAGATGTCATTGAAAAGCATTTAAAAGTCACTTGGAAATTGCTGTGGGATCATAGATTTAAACTTGGAAGGAATCTGAACCATCCAGTCTAGTATCCTCTGATAGTTTAGGAAACCAAGGACCAGAGAGACTGGGACTTGAGCAGCATCACACAGGTAGTAAGGATCAGAATCAGTAGAGAACTCCAAATCTAGGCCTTGTGACTCATTCTTTTTACACCTTGCTACCTCACAAAACAAATAAATCCTAGAGATTCTGGGGATTGAACCCAGAGCATATAATTGAAAAGTCAGCTTAATAGGTGGAAAACTAGATGATTAGAGCATTGACCTTGGAGTCAGGGACACTGGAGTTAGAATCCAGCCTCAGATACTTGACACTAGCTATATAACCTTAGGCAAGTCACTTAACCCTGATTGTATCACATCCAAGTTGTTCTGATTCATATCTGGCCATTGGACTCTGGAGGAATCTGACTCTAGAGGAGAAAGTGAGGTTGGAGACTTAGAACAGCACCCTTCACTCCAATCCAAGTCATGGCATGACCCTCCTGATGTCATGGCCTTCTTCAAGAATGAAGGACAGACATTACCACTTAATGGGAATAATAATTTACCCCAGGATTGTAGTGACATAGTTAAAGGATCATTTAATCTCACTTTTGTTCTTTAATTTTTCCCCCAATTAACAAGCATTCATTTTCTTTTGTTCCTTTCCTCCACCCTTATTAGAAAAGAAAAATAAAGTCCCTGTAGCAAAAATGCAGAGTTAAGCAAAACAAATTCCACATTGGCTATGTCCAAAAATGTATGTCTTAACCTCACTTTCAGGGTGATGTCAAATAAAATTCCAGACAGTTGTTTTGGGTGTTGTCTGCATTAAGTTTTTTTTGGAGTCCCCACATCACTACTAAACTGAGTATAATACACAGAGGCCACAAAGACCTAATATAACACAGGGAGAAATTTTGGCCAATTATTGATTTACTGTGAGACTAATAACTTGTGCAAGATCAGAGAAGGTCATTTTTCTCATCTATAAAATGGATTTATAGCTCTACCTCACTTCCCAGGTTGAGTACAAGGATAAACTCATTGATTGGACAATATTTTCAAAATGCAAACTGCTCTGAATCCAAACCTATCCAATTCCCATAAATCATAGGCAGAATCCTTAGAGATTACTTAATCTAGCTAACTTAATTTACAGATGATGGAACAAATAAGCTAGAGAGGTTGAATCACCTTCCCAATATCCTAGAGCTAGAATGAGGCATTGATCTTACTACTTCAAGAACCCATAATTTCATCAAGGAATATAATGATAAAGATAACAAATAGAAAGTTTTCAGCAATTCCTATGATCAGCTGTCCCTTACTCTCCTGGAATGAACCTTTCTGAAGTCAACTAGTTTTTTCTCAGACAATAGAATTTGGTGCATTGTTACATTCACACTTAAAGTGTTCTCAAACATATGTCTTGCCTTGTTGACTTCATATGAAATGAAATAAGGAATCAATGAGGTTGAACTCTTTCAGCATTGCCTTTGAGAACCCAGAACCACTGGAAGGACTAGAGTGGAAAAAGGTCTAAAATTTAATTCTCCTGATTCATACTCCAGGATCCTGGTCATTTTATTTCCCATGATGAAAGTATGCTAAGTTTCTCATCATTCTCTTGGATCAGAATTCCTTGTAGACTAAGATTATTGAGATAGACTCTGGGATAGAACACATATAGAACTTCAAAATTTTGGAGTACAGAATAGGATTAGTCCAACTTTTGTAGTTGTATGTGTGTATGTATGTGTTAGAGGATTGTATGTTACATGAAAATTATATATATATATATATATATATATGCAAAGGAAGACACAAGGGAATATAATGGAATATTTGGTGTAATTAGATATCTTACCCTTCAATGATTCAATGGATCTGGGATTTTATCTTATCTAAGACCTCTAAGGATGCTGATTATAATCCATCAATTCCTGGCCATTATATGCAACTCTTATTCATATCCTCCCCAAATTCATCCCAGAGGTTTTACCTAATATGCTCATTACCTACCTAGAACTCCTTACATGAAGATACCAACGAAACATAGAGTCCATAAACACTATATCTCTCATGAGACAAGTTCATCTTTTTAAAGCACTTATTCCTTTGATAACATCATTTTCACTTTTTTCTGAGCAACTCCTTATTTGTCATATGTTGTAGACATCATACCCACCCTGTGCCTTTCAATTGCCATTGATTGATGCTCAACATTAATTCTTCTGACCATAATGTTCTATATTTTATATTCATGCATTATTAGAAATGAATCTTTATTTCAGGGGAAAGTTTGCAGTCACCAAAATAACTATGATTTCTCAAAGCCGATCCAGTTTTTCTCTTCCTCTGTTTTAGTTCTGAGCCTAATTTATCATCCATTTTCAACCATGTATGTGTGTATGCACGTACCTATGCATATGTGTCTGAGTACAAATCTATTTATCTGTCATTATATGCATTTATAAACACACAAGCACATTTATACATATAAATATAAGAGTTCTAAATATATTTATGTGATATATATGTTCATATGCATACATAGTGAAGCATAATGATGTCTTTATTAATAGAAAAATTCTGTAGACAACTGCCTATTATCATCTGGATAGTAGACATTCAACTGTTATGTGGATAATTATATTGAATTCATATATATATATATATATATATGATAACTCATAATGAAGTTTAATTGATCATTTTCTTAACTATTCAAAGCAAACATTCATAGTTATAAAGGAAGCACATTCCTCAATTACCTGATTTGAGTAGCTATTGATAAGTAATTCTTCTTATGAGAAGTAAATGAATAAAACTGAAAATTCCAAGTGAAGCCTATTCTGCTTTAGACACCACTGCCTCTAAAAACAGTGCACCTTGGGAAGTAGAACATTGACTGAACTGATGGATATGTCCATTGTCTTGCTCAACTGCTATCTCAGGAAAATCTTGCTCCATGCTTTCTGGTATGGATGAAAGATGTCAAGAATGGCTAATGTTTGTTTCTTTCCATGTTAACATCATTTTAGATTCTGAGTAAACAATAAGGATAATTATCAACCCACAGATTTGGCCCAGGTTTTGTCTTTTTTTTTAAACGCATAAAATGTATAATGATTATGGAATTGAATACTTTTGATGGGGAAAGTTTCTTTCCAGATGTTGGGGAATTTATGAAATTTAATAAAATTGGGTGAAAATGGGCAGCAAAAAATGCCTTCCGGGACATTTGTCAGATTCACAGTCTAAATTCATGAAATGAAAACCAGAAGCTGTTCTGAGTTGTAGTCATTATGTAATAGATAGTAAACATGTGTTTCCGATGAGTGAATAGTTAGCAAATTAGGCATCTGGAAGAAGTGGGATTTTGGATTCCTAATTGCATAATTCACCCCTGAACATCTGCCAGAAGTGAAAGAGGAATGAACGATAGATAACACAGAGTGTGAGAAAAGAGACAAGCTGATTAGTAGGGAAGGGTGATGCAGCACAAGCTTCTTACATCAGGACTCTCCTATGGTTTTTGTATATGATACTTTCTCCTAAATGGTACAGGAACTTCCTCACAAGTCATCTTCTAGACATTAGCATAAAAAGTATTTTAGGGACACAGTTTGAACCATTTCTAAGGAACAGAATCAAATTTCCTCAGTTTTGTAGTTTTTTCCCTTTGATACAGTATGTTAATGAATCAGGATAGACACTAATGGGTTGATGGTTGAAAGAAGTAGGATGTTTTTAATAGTTGACCAAATTATATTTGGAGCTATCATAATCTTGCACACAAATTTAAAAAGATTCGATCTTAAAAGGTGTTTTAACATCCTATATTATCATCTCTTTTTCTGAACTGACTTTATAGTTTTCCTTATTACTTGATCAAGTGAATAAATGGATCAATCATAGGTAGAATGTATATAAAACACAAAGAAGATACGTATGGAAAAATTTGCCATGGAGGCAATGCGTCAGAACAAATGGTAAGAGAATCTGGTTGGTAGTTAGGAAAGCCACTTCTGTTGACACCTATGTATTTTGGGTAAATCTGGGCATGTTCCTGGTCTGTGTTTGGGGAAGTTATATTTGATGATAGTAAAGGAGATTTAGTCAATCATGTATTTTGCAGCAAGTCTGATCTTGGCTAAAAATGATAAGCAAAGGAACTGGGGCTTTATTTTTTATTTCTAATTTAATTTATTTAATTATGAACTTAAGAAATAAAGCAAATATTTCTATAGCATACTAGAATAGGAAAAAAAGATGATTGTACAGAATGGATAAGATCAGCTAACTGAAGTGCTTTTGGATTCTAATTTCTTTAAAAATAAGGTTTATGACATTTTTGATCTTCAGATCTCATATAGTGCTTAAAACAGTATACTAACTATAGCAAGCTTTTAAATATTTGTTTAATGAATGATTTTTAACAAGGTGACTGGCACATAAAAGGTACTTCATAAATGTTAGTTGACTGGGTGTGATGGCAGTCCTATCTGGTGAAAAATTATGCTTCTAGTAAGTTTTTAGAAAGTATAATATCAGATCACCATGGAAACCAGAGAACACATGTGTCTGAAATGACAGTCATGGACATTGCTAACAATTAATTAAAGTGAGAAGCAGGAGAAACTGAATGATAGTGGCATCTTTAATATCATGGATGAAATTTAAAATGTTTAGAGAGAAGGGCTAGAGAAGATGAAAAGGTATATCTCACATGAGAGGGAGGAGGCTCAGGAGGAATGGGGTTCAGTCCTGAAGACTGCAGAATTGGTAGTTTGTGGAAAAGGTGAATTGAAGTAGTCTGTATATCCTTTGGGGGAGGGTGATTTATTTTTCTTTTTTTTTGATGCTTATATTTGTCATCATTATTGCTTTTTGTCAAGATTCATTCACTGTATCCTTATGTGACAGGCCAAGTTGTAACGAATCTAGATCAGAAATTAAAAAAAAAACCAAATTATAGGATTCATCATCAAAGGCACAGGTCCACCCATTTCAAAAAGTACAGTTATAACAAATCTCTGAAGCAAAAATTTCTAAGGTGAAATGAAGAAAATGCAAACTCGAAAAATTATTTTTTCCTAAAGTTTTGCAACTTTAGATTCTTAACATTTAAGAGAGCCCAGTCTCTCACATTTGGATGGGATCTCACAGATCATATGGTTTAAGCCAAGTAAAAATGCCAAATCTCCTCTATAAGCTAGCCCACTGTCATTTAACCTTTGCTTCAAAATCCTTCATGAGAGAGAATCCATTGCCTTCTGCTCTCATTTTCTGTATTTCCCCCTTATGTTCAGCCAAAAATTGCTGCTCTGAAATTCCTTCCCATTAAACTTAGTTAATTTTTTTTAAAAAAAATTAAAATTTTATTTTATTATTTCAGATCTCAGTGGCCACTCAGAACAAGTACAATTCTCTTCCAGATTATAGACTTTCAAAAATTTGAAGATATCTAATATATCTTCCATAAGACTTATTTCTTCTAGGCTGCTAAACGTTCCCAATTCTTCCAGTCATTTCTGTTGTGGAATGGTTTTAAGGTCATCACCATTATTAATTGTTCTCTAGACTATCCATACCATATCCTTGCTAAAAGGGAATGCCTAGAAATTACCACTTCATTCATTCAGTAAACATTTGTTAAACATTTATTATGTGTCAGATATTATGGTGACACTGGAACTGGAGATCCAAAAAGAAGCAAAAAAGACAGTCCCTGTCCTCAAGGAGTTTACATTCTAGTTGGGGGGAGAGAACATGAAAGCAAATCTATGCAAAACAAGGTATGTACAGAATAAAGAGGAAATCATTAAAAGAAGGAAAGCACTGGAATGAAGAGGTATTAGGGAAACCTTCCTGTAGAAGGTAGAATTTTAGTTGGCATTCAAAGGTAGCCAAGACACAGTTATCAGAGCAGAAGTGAGAGAGAAATTCAGGCATAGGGGACAGGTAGAGGAAAATGCCAGGAACTGAGAAATGGAGTGTGTTCTTTTTGGAACAGACAAAAGATCATTTTTACTGGATTAAAGAGTACATTATTCTGGACAGTAAGGAATGAGAAGGTTGGAAAGGTAGGAGGGAGGCTAGGCTATGAAGAACTTTGACCATTTTCCATTTGCTCCTGGAAGGAGCAGGAAGCCACTGGAGTTTACAGAGCAGGGAAATGACATATTACATCTTCTATTTTAGGAAGAATCACTTTAGTGATTGAATGGAGGATGGATTGGAATAGGGAGAAACTTGAAGCTGTCAAGAGATGAAAGCATGGATAAAAGTGGTATCAATGCCATAGGAGAGAAGGGTGAATATTTGAGAGACATTGTAAAGGTGAAATCGACTTTGACAGCAGCTTGGATTTGGTGACATTCAGAGATAGTGAGGAATCCAGGATGACTCCTAGCTGTGCACTTGGGGAGATGGAAAGATAGTGTTACCCTCTATAGTAATAACGATATTAGGAATAGGGGAGGATTTAGGGAGAAAGATAATTAGTTTTGTTTTGCACACTTTGAGTTTAAGATGTCTATTAGAAACCCAGTTTAGGATGTCTGAAAGTTTAAGATGTAAAATTGCAAGGGAGGAGGGAGATTGGAGTAGGAAAGGTAGACTTGCGAATCATCAGCATAGAGATGGGAGGGAGAAAAGAAGAAGGCCAACAACAGACTCCTGAAAGATAGAGGTCATGATTTGGAAGAAGATATAGCAGAGGAGACAGAGAAATAGTGGTCCAATTGGAAGGAGCAAAACCAGCAGAGGGTGGTGCCCTGAAAACCTAGAGAAAAGAGAGTATTGCTGATAAAATCTGATCAGAGCAGTATACAATGGATTCTTGGTTTAACCCTCATAGTCCTGGTTATGAAAGTCTTAATGCAGTCAAAGATTATATGCACTTGTTTAACAACTGGATGGCACAATGGATACATAGAGCTTAAGACTTGGAGTTAGGAGAATTGAATTTAGATCTTGGCTCAGAAACTGGCTGTGTCACTTAAATTTCTTTGTCTCAATTTACTTATTTATAAAATAAGGAAAATAATAACAGAGGGTTGTGAGGATCAAATAGGTCAACATATATAAATCACTTTATTAATTTTAAAGCATTAAATTCTATGTTTTTTAAATTATAAAAATTAAAAAAATTAAATTTTAGTTTTTTAAAAATTTTAAAATTTTTTAAAAATTTTAGTTTTTTCTCCTCCTCCTCCTTTCCCCTCTATATCCTTAGATATTTTCAGATAAATTGCTATCTGCTCATACTTTCTTCATCTTATGATTTCAAAGTTTTTATAATCAAAATGAATAATTATTATTATTCTGACATAATTTCATTTTATTCAATTCTGCCCACTATTCGTAAGCTCTCCTTTCTCTCCCCTCCCCTTCCCTCTTCTCTCTCTTTCTATGTCTCTCCCTCCTCCCTCACTTTTTATTTTTTCCCATCAGAATAGTAATATGAAATACTTTGCTAAGTGTTTTGTCAAATCTAGATTAACCTCTATAACATTATCTGATAAAAACCTTTTTTTCTCTTTCACACCCTAATTCAGGATCTTGCCCCCTCTTTTCTTGATTAATATAACAGTCTCCTCATTGATCTTTTTCTTTCATCAGTCCCCATTCCGATTCATCTGCTCAACTACCAAAATGATTTCCCCAAGGCACATGTTCTCAGTATGTCTCCTCTCCTGGATTCCTTAAACTCCAATGACTCCCTATTACCATCAAGATTGAATTCAAATCTTCCATTTGGCTTTCACAGTTTTTCCCTTTCCTACTTTTTGGTTTCCTTACACTTTTTTCCTGCTCCATATAATCTCTGATGCAGAGACATTGACTTACCTGCTACACATAACATTCTTTCTTCTCTCTCTGGGGCCTTCCATGGACTGTCCCTCCTCCTGGATTACCCCTTGATTAGCACCACTCTTCAGAATGTAAGGCTCAGCTCGAGTGTTCCTTTCTACATGAGACCTTTTTTGATTTCTCTAGCTACTAGTGTCCTTCCTGCCACTAAATCATCTTGCATTAATTTTGAATATATCTAAATAATAATAACTAACATTTAAATAGCACTTAATATGTAACAGGAATTATGCCAAGTGCTTTGCAATGATAATTTCATTTAATCCTTACAACAATCTTGCAAGGTAGGTATATTATGATCCCCATTTTATAGAAGAAGAAACCGAGGCAAACAGATTTAGTGACTTGCCCAGGGTCATACAACTACTAAGGGTTTGAAGTTGTATTGGAACTCAGGTCTTCCTTTCTCTAGTCCCACTACTCTATTTACCGTACTATCTAGCTGTCTCATATGAATGAATTACCTCTGTTGGCTAAACTGTAAGCTTCCTGAGAATAAGGAATGTTTCATTTCTGCCTTTGTGTTCACATAGCTGTGCACGGTATTGGTGCAAAGTAGGTACTTGTCGATTGATGGATTGATAGCCACTAGAATCTTTTACTATGGGAAGAACAACTGATAAACAGTCTTTGTAGTACTTTAATATAACTATAACTAACAATCTGATGGTATTTAATATGATACTATCTTATTCACTCATGGCTTGTGTTTATGTTTTGCCTGCCTAATGAGGCTGTAACCTGTTTATGGACTAGATTCTTGTCTTCCCCTTTTGTTCTTCCCATATGCTAGACATATAATATTAGATGCTCAATAATCTTTATTTGTGCATTGATTGATTGAAAAGTTCAGGTAAGCAAATAAATAATAAAGCTCTCATTAGGTAGTTACTGTGTCTCAGGGATTGGGTTAAGGGCTGGGGATACAAATACAAGCAGAAAGACTATTCCTGAACTCAAATAATACTTGCATTCTGATGAGGGAAGACAACAAATGAAAGGGAGCTAAAAGGCAGAGGGGAGAGTTCACAAAGACAGCAGAGAAAGTCTAGAGAATGGGAACTTTGGTTCCCATTCTGTATATATTTTTTGTAAAATTGGAGATTCTGGAAGGAAGCAGCTATTAGAAGAATTAGAAGAAGCTAATTAGAAGAGTGGGCCACGGAGACATAGGAGAAATCCAAGATTGGACTAGGAGTCAGGAGCAGGATCTGGAGAGCAAGGAAGATATGGTACTTTCCATGAAATGGAATCAGTTAATTAGATCTAGGGACTAACTGGGGAGGAGTGTTATTTACCATCTATCTTGTCTGAATCATATGTATAGAGATTGCTATTGTATTTTTATAATCTAATTCATGAATTCTAAAAAAATTATCTTAACTCTAAACTAAATTTCCTAAACAACTAAATTTTCAGTGTCTTGTTAGCAGCACTTGGCTTCAGGACTACAAGTACTTATTTCTTTTTTTCTAAGCTGAAACATGTCACACATTCATTGGAAAGAAGTGACATCTTTTTATTCTGTTTAGAGTGCAAGTTGTATCCTTTAAGTAAGTTAAGTGCCAACAACACACATGTCTTTTGAGTAAAGGGGCTCAAGACTCTTTGAGAAATTTTGAATATTAAAATTTCCTGATATGCATATGAATAAAACAGGAAGAATATATTTTTGGCTTTCACTTTTATGCTCTTTTAACCAGCAGAGTGATATAAAATACAGGATTTTTCAAATAGTTGCTGTAGCCACAAGACAAAGAATACTTTTCTATATTTGCACATCACTGACAGAAAAAAACTTCCTTCTGTTTTTGTTTGTTTTCAGTCACTTCTGTAAATTCCTATTGTAATCACCATCATTAAGATAATCTTAGATAAAAGGGATGTTGCATAGTTAATAAAGTGACTTTTTAAAAAAAGCTTGTCTAGAAGGGGTTAAAAAAACTTCAATACTTAGATGACTATGTAATCCCTTCCATATGGATGCTGTCTCTAATAGTTTGTGGTTGTTCAATTTTGTCTCTTGATTTTCTGGACAAAAATACTGAAGTTGTTTCCTTCTCTAGTGGATTAAGGCAAACAGAAGCTAAATGACTTGCCCATGATGACCCATCTAGTAGATCCAGACCCAGCTATCTGAGGTCAGATTTGAACTCTGGAAGCTGTTCTTCCTCATTTTAGATCTGGTATTCCATCCATTGAGACATCTAAGTGACTAAAAAATGGGCACTTTTCAAGTATTATATATACACACATATACATGCATACAACTAGCGTCTGAGGTCAGATTTGAATCAGGTAGCTAAGTCTTCTGGTAATCTAAGTCACCTTGCTGTGTACCTTCTCCTCCCTCTCCCTTCCCCTTCCAAAGGTAGGGTTTGTGATTCATCAATATCATTTCATCTTGGACTCTTCTTGACTCTCACATAAATCATCTACAAAAGGTTTATTCAATGTCCTGGCATCCTTTTTCCAGGTCAGTTCTTATCGCAAGAGTACCAGTGCAGGATATCTATTAATTATTTCTTATTCTCCCTACACAGCTGGGTCATTTGCTTTTCTGATCATGTATCTCTTGAATAGTATGTTTTATGCTACTTCTTACACATAATTAGTCACTGATAATGTGCTATAACCTATTTTTTCCTCCATTAGTTTCTCTATTTTCTTTTGGTTAACTCACTAGTTTGGTTCTTTGGAGAACAGTACCATATAACATCACTGGAAGAATATTAGTGTCAAAAATTTGGGGGTTTGTTTTAGGAAGTCATAGAAAGGACACTCAATTTTCTAAATATAATCCACACTACTCTGTTAATTTCATAAATTTAATTTAACCATTCAACAGGTATTCATTAAATTACTTTATAGGATGGGGATATGATGTAAAAACATGAAACAAAACTAGTCTTGCCCTCAAGGAGCTTCTCTGGGCATGGGAAAGTATCTACATACAGAAAAGGAAACATGAAATGTATTAAAAAAAAGAAACAAGTAATTTTAATGGGAGTAGGGAATAGGATGCTAATCATTAAAGGTAATTGTGGGGCAAATCACATTTCTACTGAGTATTAAAGAGAACGTGAGATTATAAGTAAGGAGGGAATTATTTAGGGAATGGAGGGTGAACTGTGAAAATATATAAAGATGAGAAATAAAATGTTGTGGTATGTCATGATGACAGATTTAGAAGTGAGCAGAGATAAGAAGCAAGCACAATCACCTCATTTAAAGGATTAGGAAACTGAAGCACAGGGTGTTTATAATATATATATATATGCATATATATTTATATACATATATATGAGAGGGTATATGTATATACATATATGATATGTATGTATTTACATTATATGTATAGACAGATATGCGTGTATGTGACTATGTGTGTGTGTACACATATACACACGAGAAATATCTCTATATAGTTGTATGGATGGCTATATTCTAATATATCTATTTCTAAATATACTTCCTGCTCTTTTTCTTTTTTTGAATGAGTAGGTGGGGGTTTTCTTTCTCTTTTCCTCCATTGGCCATAGCAACTAGCAGAGGGAGATACCACATGTAGAATTTGGAAAGTTGATTCAAGAGAATACTATGCATACTTAAGAGTATAGAGATTCAAGAGAGAACAAGACCTGGAAGGAAAGATTTGAGTTTTAGTGGAACTCTACTAGGAGAGAAAGGATAGGTAAATGGCACAAGTAGACAGAGCTCCAGGGTCTGCAATCAGGAAGACCTAACTTCCAAACCTCCCTTAGATGTTTATTATATGTCACTGGGAAAATCACTTAATCTTATTTGCCTGAGATCCTTCATCTGTAAAATTAGCTGGAAAAGGTAATGACAACAACCCCCCCCACACACACACATACCAAAAATAAGGTAATGACAAACCACTCCCTATTTTTACAAAGAAAAACCCAAATGGGCTCTTGAAGAGTCCAAGACAAATGAAATAACTGAATAGTTAGGAGAAAGTTGAGACTCTATTATACAGTGGAGAGAATAGCCTTATTCCCATATGTTCTTTTCACATGTGACTCACTGACATGATGCTTAAAGTTTGTGCCCTCTTTATCCAATGCTCTATGCCATTTATAGGAGAATGCATTCCAGGTTTACTGACTAACTCATAAAAATGGGAACCAGCAAGTTATAGTAGGAAGGTAGATTCACATATTATACTTTTAAATGTGAGATTAGTTACTCCCCTGAGACTCTGTAACCTCTAAATGCTGAGTTGGAGAGAAGCCCAGAGGGAGAGCACATTGGTAAGGATCCATTCATGAGATTCACCTGTATTCTCTTTTTAGGATACTCTAGTATAACAGGAATTCATTGACAACAAAGAAGTGCTGAGTGTTGGGTTTTTTTTTTTTAACTTTTGTTTCAGGTTGCAATTATATGGTTTTCTGTCTGTCTCCTTATCTCTCAGATCAGTTGAGATAAATTCTTCATGGTTAAGTGTTTACACACTAATATCTGTTCTATTACTCTATTACCATGCTTATGATAGATATGAAAGTGAACATGAGTATTATGGATTTTGCATCTCTGGAATACAGTTTGAAATACATCTATTAAACAAATAAACAAACAAATGAAAATAAACAAGCAAAAAAAAAACCCTTTTGACAGACCTTACCTCATTTTTCCATGATTCTAAACAGCTCCTGGAAAGTAGCTATATAGATAAAGATTTGCTTGATGATAAAATAGAAATCTGCAGAAAAGCAAAGCAAAAAAAGTAACTTAACTGTTGCTAATTAATTCTTTTTGGAAGAAACCTAATTCCCCTTTGAGATTTTTCTGAGTTTTTATTTTGTTTTTGATCTAATCTTTTTTGTCCCAATGAGTGTGTGTGTGTTCAGACATTTTGATTGTTCTACTTAATAGGAGTCAATTAAGGAAATTTTGAATGTCCTATGTTAAACAGATTCTATTGCCAATTCTTCTGTCCTTACATTTGGTTGGAATGCCCTGTGGGTTATAGAGAACCGGAGGAAGTTTTACTCTAAGAACTAACTTCATTCTGTGAACATATATCTAGAGAAAAGAGGCCTTAGTAGAACAGGGAAAGAGGAAGTACCCCTAGGTCCAATGGGTATGTGTTTTTACACAGGTATCAAGATAAGGCAGTTTGGTTTCTGTCCTGAAGTGTGAGTGGGTAACAACTTGATTTATGAGAGAAGTTCATATGTTCTGAAACTTTGAGGGGATAGACTTTTTTGATTTTATTTTATTTTCCCTTATACATTTAAAAATATTTTTGGTTTTGAAAAGATCTTTGCAAATACCAAGACAAGCAGTAACCTATGAATTTTTTAAACAAATGATATTTGCTGGTTAAAATTGAGTTTATTGAATAAATTTATAACCATAAATTTGGAAGTGAGCATAATTTCCAGGTTCTATCATCATAGAAGACCTCTATTTTTGTAGGAGGATAATTTCTGAATATTTTGTGAACTATGAGACAGTCATCTTTTCCTCTTTTTTGCTTCTTTTTCTTCCTCCTTCATTCTTTTTCTTCTTCTTCCTTCTTTTTCTTCTTTTTCTTTCTTTTTTCTTCCTTCCTTCCTTTCTTTCTTCCTTTCTTTCTTTCTTTCTTTCTTTCTTTCTTTCTTTCTTTCTTTCTTTCTTTCTTTCTTTCTTTCTTTCGCTCTCTCTTCTTCTACTACATCTACTACTACTACTACTACTAGTTAAATTGGAAGGAAAATTTGTTAGATGAATAAAAATTGATCACTCTTAAAAAACTGTTCTGGAGACATTAGGCAGTTATGTCAGGTGTCAGCAGTCAGAGAAGAATTTGTTATTTTAATTCAGTTGTATGTGACTCTTTATGATTCCATGAACCATAGTATACTAGGCCTGTTTTTCCTCCACTATCTCTTGAAGTCTGTCAAAGTTTATGTTCATTGTCTTTAATGGCACTATCTATCCATCTCATCCTGTACCATCCCAGTTTCCTTTTGCTTTCAATCTTTTCTCAATATAAGTCTTTTCCAATGTGTTCTGTCTCCTCATTATATGGTCAAAATATTTATGGCTCAGTTTCAGTATTTGACCTTTCAGTGAATAGTTTAAATTAATTTCTTTAAGAGATGTCTATTTTGACCATCTTATTGTCAAAGGTATTCTTAAAAGTCTTCTCCAGAACCAAAATTCAAAATCATCAATTTTCCTTTTAGTACAACTCTAATAGCAATACATTATTACTGGAAAAATTATAGCTTTGAATATACAAACCTTTGCCAAGGTGATGTCACTATCATTTAGTATGCTGTCCAGATTTTTTAAAATATTTATTATACTTTCCATATATTTTTTTTCCAAAGAGTAGCCATCTTTTAATTTTATAGTTGCAGTTGCTATCTGTAGTGATTTTGGAGCCCAAGTATATAAAATCTAATACTGCCTCCTTCTCCTTTTCCCTTCTCTATTTTCCAGGAATTGATGGGACTTGTTTCCAAGATTTTAATGTTTTTAAAGTTAAACCCACTTTTACAATATCTTCTTTTACACTCATTAAGAGATTTCTTCACTTTCTGCCATCAGAGTAGTATTGTTTGCATATCTAAGATTATTGATATTTTCCCATCAACCTTAATTCCAGTTTTTGATTATACATTCTGACATTTTTCATGATATACTTTGCATATAGGTTAAATAAATAAGATGACAAGATATAATCTTGTACACTCCTTTTCCAAACTTAAACGAATCAGTTGTTTCATTCACCTCTAATTTGCTTCTTGAATCACATACAAGTTCCTTAAGAGACAAGTAAGACAATTTAGTACTCCCATTTTTTTTAAGGATTTACCTCATTTTGTTGTGATTCATGTAGTCAGTCTTTAGTAAAGATGATGAAGCAAAAGTGGATGTTTCTGAAATTCTCTTACTTTCTCTGTAATCAAGGAAATGTTGGCAATTTGGACTCTCGTTCCTTTGCCTTTTCAAAAACAGACCTGCTTTTCTGCAAATTCTCAGTTCACGTATTTCTGAAGTCTAGTTTGTAGAATCATAAGTATAATCTTGCTAGCAAGTGAAAGTTCAGTAATTTGAACATTCCTTGGCATTGCCCTTCTTTATGACTGATATATAAACAGATAGTCAATGTTGAATTTCCCAAATTTGTTGACATATTGAGCAAAGCACTTTAACAACATCATCTATTTAGTAATTTAAATAGCTCAGCTGGAAGTTCATCACTTCCACTGTACTTATTGCTACCTATGCTTTTTAAGGTCCATATGACTTCATTCTTCAGGATGTCTGACTCTAGATTAGTAATAATTCCATTGTGATTATCAGTGATTTAATACCTTTTAAGCATTCTTGTCATCTCTTAATCTCTTCTTAAGTCACTACATTTTTGTTTTTTATCATGTCCATTCTTGCATAAATATTTCTCTGATATCTTGAATTTTCTTGAAGAGATCTCTTGTCTTTCCATTCTATTGTTTTCTTTTTCTTTGCATTGTTCTTTCTCTTCATCACATCAACACATCTATCTTTTCTCCTTGCTATTCTCTGAAATTCTACATTCAGTTATGTATATACTCCAGCCTCACTTTTCTTACCCTTTTATTGGCTTTGATGGGTATTCCACTTACTCTAGGGATTCTTGCCACAGTAGTATATGTCATGATCACTTGAATTAAATTCACTCATTCCTGCCCATTTAAGTTCATTGACATCCAAGATATATCTGTTTAATCTTTCCACCTCCTGTTTAACCATATCCAGCTTATCTTGCAAACAGAGTTGACTTTTCCAGTTAATTTTACAGATGAAGGAATTCAGGCAAATAGGATTAAGTGATTTTTCCAGCATCACTTAATCAATAAATGTCTAAGGGAAAGTTTTGAATTTAGGTCTTCCTGATTGCAGGCCCTGGAGCTCTATCTACTTGTGCCATTTACCTATCCTTTCTCTCCTAGTAGAGTTCCACTAAAGCTCAAATCTTTATTTTTTTTTTTTTTGGGGGTTTTTTTTGCAAGGCAAATGTGGTTAAGTGGCTTGCCCAAGGCCACACAGCTAGGTAGTTATTAAGTGTCTGAGACCAGATTTGAACCCAGGTACTCCTGACTCCAGGGTCAGTGCTTTGTCCACTGCACCACCTAGCCACCCTGTTCAAATCTTTCTTTCCAGGACTTGTTCTCTCTTGAATCTTTTTACTCTTAACTATGCATAGTATTCTCTTGAATCGACTTTCCAAATTCTACATGTAGTATCTCCCTCTGGTCAAGTAACTCTGAGTCACAAAACTAAGAAGTGTCTGAGGTTTGATTTGAATTTGTGTTCTCCTGACTCCAGGCACAGTACTCTATCCACTGCTCTATCTAGCTTGCCTTCAGTAAAGAATGTAGCTCTTTATCTTTTAGGTGATGGCAGGAGAGTTTTCTCTCTCTTACCATTTACTTGATGTCTAGTTAGTTATGTAGAGAGTTTTCTATCAGAACACATCCCATCTAGTATTGGGAGAATAAATTCAGGAGAATTTGATGCACATTTGAGGGATCAAAACCAAGTATTTCAGAGAAGAGAAAGTGAGACTATCACTCAATCCTAGAAGTAATTTCAAGGAGCATAAGCTTTGGCAGCAGAGAAAGAAACTATAGACTTTATCTATTTATCTATCGATTTTTTTATTTATTTATTTTGGTGTTTGAAACTTTTTAAATTTTATTTTCTTTATTCTCATTTTGTACAAATGGTTTTTTTACATTAATAAAATCTTCTTGCTTAAGAGTAAACAAAATATCCCCCTCCCCCCATGAATATAAACTTGCTTGAGCGATAAAGTAAAGGGGAGAGAAAAAAATTAAAATTAAAAATAGTAATAATTGTAGGTATGGCCAGGTGGCGCAATAGACGAAGCACCAGCCCTGGTGCCACGAGCACCCGTGCCCACATCCAGCCCCGTAGACCCAACAATCACCCAGCCATGTGACATGCAAGCCACCTGATCCCCACTGCCCTGCAAAAACCCCAAAAAAGAAAAAAAAGACCCAAAATAAAATAAAATAGTAATAATAGTAGGGGTGGCTGGGTGGCAGACAGAGCATTGGCCATTGAGCCAGGAGCACCCAGGTCCAAATTCGGCCTCAGGCACCCAAAGATCACCCTGCTATGTGGCCCCAGGCAGGCCACCCAGCCCCATTTGCCCTGCACCCTCCCCCAAATAATAATAATAAAAAATGTGCTTCAGTCTTTGTTCCAACACCAACAACCCTGTCATGGGTGGATCACATTCTTTATGGTAAGTCTATCGCAAAAGTTACTTCCATATTTTTCCAACATTGCCATTGCTGATCGCAACTCCCTTCTTTCTTATTTCTCCACTACCATGTACTATATTTTCTCTCTCCTTTCACTCTGACTCTGCTGTAGGGTAGCTGAGTGGCACAGCAGACAGATCCCTGGTCCTGGGGCTAAGAGGCCCTGAGCCACCATACCACCCCTTAGGCCCAGAATCCACTTGGCCCTATGGTCCTGGACAGGCCTTCCAATCCCAGCCCCTTGCAAGAAGTAAAAAAGAAAATATGTTATATCTGACCACTCTCCCCCCATGGTCCATCCTCTCCTCCTTTATTCACATCCCCACCCCTTCCCCCTGCTCCCCCCTCCTTCTTAATCCAGATGTCTATAACCCATTGAGTATATATGCTGTTTCCTCTCATAGCCACCTCTGATGAGAGCAAAGGTTCCCTCATTCCCCCTTGCCTCTGCCCTTTTCAAATCATTGCAATATCTCATTGTAATAATTATATTAATAATATTATATGAAATATTTTAGCCTATCCCCCCCTCTCCTTTTTCTTTCTCCCATTACATTTCCCTTTTTTTCTATTGACTCCATTTTTACACCATATTTTATCTTCGAATTCAGCTTTCTCCTGTGCTTCAACTATAAAAGCTCCCTCTACCTGCTCTATTAGCTGAGAAGGTTCATATGGGTATTATCAGTGTCATTTTTCTATGCAGGAATACATGCAGTTTGTCATCATTAAGTCCCTCATATTTTCCCCTTCTCCTCCAATCTCCATGCTTCACCTGAGTCCTGTATCTGAAGATCAAACCTTCTGTTCAGCTCTGGCCATTCCAAAAGGAACATTTAAAATTCCCCTGGTTCATTGAAAGTCCATCTTTTTCCTTGGAAGAGGACATTGAGCCTTCCTTGGTAGTTCATTCTTGGCTGCATTCGAAGCTCTTTTGCCTTCTGGTATATTATAGTCCAAGCCCTACGAGCTTCCATTGTAGTTCCTGCTAAGTCCTGTGTGATCCTGACTGCAGCTCTACGATATTTGAACTGTGTCCTTCTGGCTGCTTGTAATATTTTCTCTTTGACTTAGGAGTTCTGGAACTTGGCTATAATATTCCTAGGGGTTCATTTTTTGAGATCTCTTTCTCGGGGGGATCAGTGGATTCTCTCCATTTCTATTTTGCCCTCTGCTTCTAGAATATTAGGGCGATTTTCCTGTAGTTATTCTTTGAAAATGATGTCAAGGCTCTTTTCCTGATCATGACTTTCAGGTATTCCAATAATTTTTAAATTACCTTTCCTAAGTCTGTTTTCCATAGCAGTTGTTTTTTCAATGAGATATTTCACATTTTCTTCTAATTTTTCATTTTATGGTTTTGAAGTATTGATTCCTGATTTCTGGTAAATTCATTCATCTCCCTGAATTCTATTCTTTGTCTGAAGGATTTGTTCTCCTCAGAGAGTTTTCCTATCTCTTTTTCCATCTAGCCAGTTCTGCTTTTTAAAGCATTCTTCTCCTCAATAACTTTTTGAACTGTTTTATCCATTTGACCTAAGCTGGTTTTTAGCATGCTATTTTCTTCAGCAATTTTTTGGATTTCCTTGACTAAGCTGCTGACTTCATTTTCATGTTTTTCCTGCATCTCTCTCCTTTCGTTTCCCAGTTTTTCTTCTAAGTCCCTCATTTGATTTTCAAAGTCTTTTTTGAGCTCTGTCATAGCCTGATCCCAGTTTTTGTTTTTCTGTGAGTCTTTAGATACAGGAGCTTGTGTTTCCTCATCTTCAGACTGAGTATATTGATCCTTCTTGGGATCATAGATAATGTATTTCTCAATGGTGTTCCTCTTTTTTCTCTGCTTGCTCATTTTCCCAGCCTAAGCCTGTTTTGGGGGTGCTTCTTGAGCTTTTGGGCACTCCCACAAGGCTCTCAGTGTGTGAGGCTCTCTCCTCCCTCCTGGTCTGTGAATAAACATATGCGTTCCCGTCTGCCACAGACCTGACGTGGAGGGGGCTGCTGCTGTTCTGTGTGGGGGCCTAGACTGCGATCAGTATCTGAATGTGGTCAGAGCTTCAGAGTCCTGTTCCAGGGACAGAGGACAGTGTAGTCTCTCTTCACTCCCCTCCCTCAGCTCAATGGGCTCATGCCCTGGAGGCTCCTGCTTACCAGCTCTGCCTGCTTCTGTTTCCAGATCTGGGCTGAGGAAAGACCACCCTGCTTGCTGTGTGCCCTGAGGGCTGGGCTCCATGTGCTTGCTCTGGCAGAGGTCCCCTGCTGTCCCCACACTTTGTGCCCGGTGCTCCCCGGGTTTAGCTCAGGAGACTCCCCCACTGTTGTGAGCTGGGGCTCCCAGTGCCCTGGGGCTGCCTCCAGGAGGCTGAAGTTCTTTCACTCTGGCGGGCTGCCCCTCTGGTGGGCCGCCCCTCTGACCCTGGGAAGCAGAGCCTTTCTGCTCTTTTCCAGGTTACCTTGAGTAGGAGAACTGCCTCTCTGGGTCTCTTTATGGGTTCTGTCTCTCGAAAGTTTAGAGTCCTTAGTTTAGAAGTTTTATCAGAGAGCACCTAAGACTCGATCCTTTCTTGTTGCCATCTTGGCTCCGCCGAAACTATAGACTTTAAGAGAGAGTCAACTGAGAGAGACAATTGAGAATCTGTTTTTCTGGAAACTCCAATAGAAGAAAAGGGACTTTGGGGTCCTAAGAAGTCATAGTCACAGTAGCTCCTACAGGTGTATCTCAGTACCATTACACAAATTATGTATTTGTAAAATTGCTTACCATAGTGCCTGTACAAAACAGCCCCTATGTAATTATTTATTCCTTTCCCTTTCATTCTCTCTTTGTGCCCCCTCTTGCCATAGATGCTACATATATTTGTGAGAATGTTCTAGCTTTATGGATAACTTTTGTAACTGTATTATAACTTTAATTAAACTACTATTATGAACAAGGCAATATACAAAGTCCTGGGGACCCAAAGCAAAAATGGAATGATCCCTGATCAAAGATGCACATATTTTATGGATGAAATAAAACATGAATCCCAGAAAGTAAAGACATGATAATCCAAAGACACTCGTAACTTAGCAGGATTTGTAAATGTCATGCATTGGATATGATGCTAAGAGTAATTTTGAGGGAAATTAAGCATTTTAAGATATGAAATTTAGGAGAGAATGTGTATTCTAGTCATATGGGATAACACTTGCTAAAGGAGAGAGAATGAAAAGTCAAATTTGGGAATAGCTCATAATTGAGTTTTGTTAGATCTACATTGAATGCATGATGAGGACTAATATGAAATAAGTGTAAATGACTAGCTGGGAACCAGACTGTAGGCATTTTAAAATATCACCATGAGATCTTTTTATCTAAAGACAATTGGAAACCATTAAGGCTATTTGAGCAAGGGAGTGACATGGCATATCTGTGAATTTTCTTGTTTTGGTTCTGAATTATGAATACATTGGTGTAAGAAACTCATGGTGATTAAAAGTCTCCCTACCAGTAAAATGTTGCAACTGTTCTACAATTTAGTCTTGGGGCAGGGCTGAGAGGATAAATACCTTTCCTAGGGTCACATAGTATGAATCAAGAAGACATGAATCTTTTCTTTCTAACGCAAAGGCTGACTTATAATCCACTATGCAAACCTGTCTCCTGCCCTGTGCTTTAGAACTGCAGTTTTGGCAGTCACATGGAGGATGGAATGGATAAAAGAGACATTAGAAATAGGGGACTTAATTAGTTGATTATGTATATCAACACAATTAGACTAAACAATAATCTATCTAGAAAATATCTCTTCTCAAATCAAAGATGTTTTAACTTTTTATTGTGCTTGATATGAATGAAGATTCAATTCAGTGTGCAGTAATTTTCTTATATAAAGCCACTATTCATGCTTAGATGAGCCAACTAACCTTTTTGTGTTTGGGATCATAAGTGCAGAAAGAACAGATAAAAAAATAGATATCATTTACTCCCAACTGCCAACACATCTATCTTAATCATCCACTGTTATGTTTGAGCAGTGATTTAAGAGGGAATTTAATTTGATTTTGTCTGTTACTCAGTAATAGGAGTAAAGCACCTACATTTAAATAATTTGACATCTATAACCCAGAGTGATAAATGTTGGAAAATTCAAAGTAGATGGCTAATATTTCAACAATACATTATATCTCCATAAAGGAATAAGTGGGAATTGTCACTTTGAGAAGTTGATTTTAATGCCATAGTGGAATGAGTGCTGTAGATAGGACCAGCAGAAAACTTTGCCAATAATTAGCATTTTGATTTTGAGCACAAGTCACTTAACTCTCTGGATCTAATTTTCCTCATCTACAAAAACAAGAGAATTGGGCTAAACACATTCTGTATTTCGTTCCAAAGCTGAAAGCCAATGATCTTGTGATTTTGGTCAGACATCTAAAAAAATAGAAGCTGCTAGAATTTTTTTAAAAATTGTTATTATTTTAAGAAAAAACAGCCATGGTATGTATTTATATAAAAAAATGAAAAAATGAAAAAATGAAAAGCAGTTCCTAACAAATAATGTGAAAATAACGGAAATTTTTCTTTGTTATTTTCTTACCAAAATCATTCAAACAGCTCTATTACAACTCAAAAATAAAATTTATTTCAGTCATATACTTTTCAATAGAGTCTGGATTTGTGATTTCATTTGTATAGAGAAGTACTAGGTAAGAAAACTCTACTAATGTAAGACAGCAACTTCTCTGCAAATTTTAGAGACCTATTTGATGTATTGACAGATTTAATAATTTGCCCAGGATAAAACTGACAATTTATATGCTTCAGAGATAGCATTGAACCCAGGTCTTCAGATTGTAGACCGGTTATCTATCCAACCATTAGTGAAGGAATAGGGCCTCAGACATTTACTAGCTATGTGACCTTGGACTAGTCACTTCACCCTGATTGGCTCGCATCCATGGCTATCTCTGGGCATCCTAACTCATATCTAGTCTCTATCCCAGATGAATTCAGAGTGGAAAGTATGGTTGGTAACTTAGCACAGCACCCCTTCACTCAAATCCAGTTCATGTGCATGTTATAGCATAACTACCTGATGGTCTTCTTCAAGAACTAAGGACAAATACCACCACCATCAGACACTGCATGTACCCTTACAGTTTTTTTTGATATGTATGATAATATGAAAAGTTAAGGAACTATCAATCTTACATATTCACCACTTATTTTATTTTTAAAATAATTCAAATCCAGATATGAGTATTATTTCCCCAAATTCCAAACTATTTTCTGAGACAAACCCAAGATAAACATATTCCCAAATCATTCTTCTTTGTTGTTGGGGCCAATAGCATTCAAAAGACTTTTATGATAATGTTGTGTTCCAAGTACTATAATCATTGAATCATTGTTATTGAGAAAACATATTTTGAGTGTTTTATTTCTTACATAAGGCAATGTAGCAGAAGTTAATTGGTGTGGTAGCTAGAGCTTGGGATTTGGAGTTATGAAGATTTGTATGCCATCAGAGTTACTACCACTTTGGGTTTCTAACTGTTAATTAGAAATAATAATTGCAACCATCTTCAGATGTGTGAAAAGTGCTTTGTAAACTTCTAAAGTTATATATAAATGCTCGTTATAGCCAATATTATTAAACAATTTTTTTCAAAATTTCAGATACCTTCTTTGATAAGAAATTCATGAAGGCATGCTTTTTATGTCTTTCATAACAAATACCTTTCTTAACTCAGCATTCCCGATCCTGCCCCCCCCCCATTCATTCTCCATTCAGGTATAAACTTTTGGAGGTTATGACGCATTTCACTTTTTCACTTTTACTTTTTCTTGGTTATCTCTATCACTTAAAATAATATGTGGCACATAATAAACAATTGCTGATGGAATGTCAAAAAGTTTTATTCATTCCTTTTGTTTTTATATTATATATCTATATCTTCAATATTTTATTGTTCATTCATTTAGATGTTGTCTGAATCTTTCTTATCCTATTTGGAGTTATTTTTGGCAAAAATACTCAAGTGGTTTATCATTTCCTCAGCGGGGGGTGGTAGCTAGATGGCACAGTGAATAGAGTACTGGAATCAGGAGGACCTGAGTTCAAAGCCGATCTCAGATGTGTAATCATTCCCTAGCTGTGTGACCTTGGGCAAGTCATTTAACCCTGATTGTCTCCCATGCAGGACCATCTCCAGTTGTCCTGATTCATATCAGGTCACTGGACCCAGATGATTCTAGGAAGCATAAGTGAGCTCGTGACTTAGTACAGCAACCCCCACTTCATGTGCTTGTTGTGATATCACCTCCTTGATGTTGTATTCTTTGAAAATGGTCAGAGCATTACTGTGCCATTACTAGAATCCACATTAACAGCTATAGTCATCTCTGTGGCTATTGAACACTAATGTTCTCATAATGAAAGATATGTTCACAAGATGTCTTGACTAAGGACCAAATCTGTTTATTTATATTGTTATGCAGCATGGAAAAGAGAGTAGGCTGGTATTGATATATCAGCTTATTGTGTATAATTTCCTATTTCTTTCAGATGAATATTATCCTTTTAAATTCAAACTGAAATCTAAACAAAGTTTCTAGGTTCATATAATTCTCTGCACACCTCCTATTATGTTAGCATCATCAGAAGACAATAAAAACAAAAATAATAAAAAAAAGGTATTATAAGACATTTTGGGAACTCTCAGTTTTTATCATCATTAAATTGTTTGTAAATACAAAAAGAATCATTAAATGAGAAAAAATAAATTTATTCAGTATAAATTAAGGCAAGTTGAAACCTGAAAATGTTCTCACATTTTGTAGTGATGGTATAAAATTGGATGTTTTCATACTTGTGACCTGAAACAAAATATATTATTGCATCTCATTGGTATGAAATGTCTGATTTTGTTGCTCTTCAGGATTGCTTTTTAGATTTGTCAATTGCTAATGTGTTTTGACACAAAGTAATTTCATTTTGATTGGTGGTCAGCTGTTAAAGCTTCAAAATATATTTCACCTTTCTTCTGTACATTTTATTTCAAATAAATGCTCCTATATTTTTTAATGATTTCACTGAATATCTATAAAATAAATGCTGCCTTGCTTTTTCTTTTATTTATGTATTTATCTAGTCATTCATTCATTCATCCATTTATTCATTTATTTATTTATTTATTTATTTATTTATTTATTTATTTATTAGGTTTTTTTCAAGGCAAATGGGGTTAAGTGGCTTACCCAAGGCCACACAGCTAGGTAATTATTAAGTGTCTGAGACCAGATTTGAACCCAGGTACTCCTGACACCAGGGCTGACACTTTATGCATTGCGCCACCTAGCCGCACCATGCCTTGCTTTTTCTAACAAAAAGATCAATAAATATAAAATATACACTGAATATTTCTAAATTTATGCTATAGTGAAAAGAAGATTTTCTAAAACTATTTAAAAAGAAAATGATTAAAATAATCATTCCACATGTACTCTTTGTTTGATTAACCTTTTCTTTTTATTTATTTATTTTTTCGCATATATATTTTTAAGTTACAAAATTTCCTTCCACCCTCCCTTCCCATACCCCTCTCCTTAGTGGCAAATAGATAGACATTACTATTGTACATACATATTTTTGATTAGCATGTGTACAGATTAGTTATTCTTGGAATGAGGAATTAGGATTAAGGGAAAGAGATGCATATGAAATAATTTTTATAAATCATTCATCAGATTATTATGGGTTTGGGTTTTTTTGGTGTGTGTGTGTGTTTGTTTTATTTTGTTTTGTTTTTCTTCCTCTGGATGGGGATAGTATTATTCATAGCTGATCTAATACAATTGTTCTAGCTTTCTGAACTGCTGAGAGGAGCTTCTTCCATCAAGGTTGATCATCTCACAATGTTGTTGTTAACGTGTTCATTATTCTCTTGCTTCTGCTCCCTTTGCTCAGATCCTGTAAGTTGTTCCATCATAATTAGCCTTTTACTGTATTTAGCTGCTTCCTTTCAGATGTGATTATACTATATATGAAATATAAATCAATATATTATGAACTATGTTCAAATTTTGTGGGTCAAATATTTGATTTTTGGACTCTACCTGAACTTCATTTGAACATACACAACAGACTTTATTTGATTAAATAATAAAAGGTTTTCTTTTCCATTTTTCTCTCTATTTCTTTTTCCTCTTCTTATTTTTCTTCTTGTTTCTTCTTTTTCTTTTGTTTTTCATTCTTCTCCTCCTACCCTTATATGCCATATCACATATATTATTTTATATTTATTATATCATATGTTATAATACATCTCATCTTGTCTCATCTGATCTTGATCTCATCCTTCTACAATGCCAAACTGCCTGGAATCCAATATTCATATATAGTTAATGTTTCATTGCCTTTGGTTGGTCATTTCTTACATGAATTGGTCTTGATCATGCTGTAAGTTCTTCAAAGGCAGGGTCTTATCTAAATTTTGATCTTCCTTAAGGATTAGCATTATGTTAAAGCAAGTTACTTATTTGTTTTTTTTATATACCCAAGTACTTACATAGATATGAAATCTCATTGATAGGAGTATTCCTTCTGTCAATAAATACCAAGTACTCTTTTCAAAACTTTTAACACTAAGAGATACTTTTTTTGCCTTCTTCCACAGATCCTGGAGAATCTAATCCTATGTGCTAGAAGCCTTCCTTTAACTAGGTATCATCAAGCCATGTCATGTAGTGATATTAGATTTGACAGACAATAGTAAAATATTCTATTACCCTTTTTAATGACAGTCTTACTTTTTATGATCACATATTTATTTATCAACTTCTCTATGCCATTTCTATAGTGAAGACCAACATTGACAATATATGACTCCCTGACTTTTTCCAACACGTAAATTGTCCCTTTAGGTGCCCTACAACTTTGATTCTTTTGCAATTTTGGTATTACAAGATCCCTAATCATAGAGAATTACTAGGAAATTTTACATTAAAATATGGGAATTTTTGGTGGGGGAGGGATTCAAGGTGAAGTTTTGGATCATTAAAAAAACCTAAGTCACTTTCCAAATACATTATTTGTTGACCAACCTCATTGCCTGTGTTAATCTTTTCCCCACACTGAAAGATTAGATGTCCTCATATGGATACATATATAACAACTTTGATTTCATTATGGTTCAGGAAAGAGTTTCAAAGTCTTAAGATTTCAAATGTCCAAATTAGATATCCAATTTTCAATCCAAAATTTCTAGGGAAAATTTTTGAATAATTGTCCGTTCCTCAGTTTTTTTGGACAGATTCTGAGGGATTCTTGTCCACTGAAAGGATTTAAGATTCCTGAAGTTTAAGCTAAGAGAATAAAGAAGACAGTCATCACAAGTCAGAACTTCTTTGACTATGGCAGCTACTTGACAGATATGCTTATATGTATTTATTCTTACTGACATTTATTTGAAGGTATAATTTATCATTTGCTTGCTTCATTAATAGTATATTAGATGCTCATGTAAATTGCTTCTTAAAGATTAATGGTTTTTGCAAGGGAAATGTGACTCATAAAAATCTTCAAGAAATGATTTTCTTACTGACCATTTTACTAAAGCTTCCTCCTAGAGGTATACATTGAAATTCTGACTCGAATACTGACATTGTGGTTCAATAGAGTTCAAAATGATGGTGATTAGTATTTCAGCCTTGAATATTTGAAGATATATTTGGACTACTGTGCTTTTTAAGCGACTTTTTGGTCTTTTGTTATTGCTAGTATTTGTAAAATCTATGATCCGTGGGCTTCTGAGGTTAGTAATTGAGTGAACTGGTTCTGTGTTTTTCCTTCATAGAAATTATACATTCACATATATAATCATATTCACATATATTTAGAAAGATTTTTGCATACACTAATAAGTGCATTTGCATGAATTGGGATAAGGGGATTATGCTAGG
Organism: Macrotis lagotis; assembly: GCF_037893015.1. Taxonomy (NCBI): domain Eukaryota; kingdom Metazoa; phylum Chordata; class Mammalia; order Peramelemorphia; family Peramelidae; genus Macrotis; species Macrotis lagotis. The sequence goes on from NC_133659.1 coordinate 282,015,703, forward strand.
GTCTTCCTTGCTTTCTCTTGACTTGGTGAAGATACCAAAATTTACTTATTAAAACCTACATGATTTTGACGATTTTTATTTTTCCCTCCCCAAAGCTAAAAGGAAAAAAATCCATGTTTCAGGGTGGCTAGATGGTGCAGTGGATAGAGCACCAGTCCTGGAGTCAGGAGGACCTGAGTTTAAATCCAGTCTCAGACAATTAATAATTACTTAGCTGTATGGTCTTGGGTAGGCCACTTAACTCCATTGCATTGCAAAAAAAAAAGCCCTAAAAAAAATAAAAAAAGTTCCATGTTTCTTTTGCCATGGTTCTTCTTTTTTTTTTTTTTAGGTTTTTGCAAGGCAAATGGGATTAAGTGGCTTGCCCAAGGCCACACAGCTAGGTAATTATTAAGTGTCTGAGACCGGATATGAACCCAGGTACTCCTGACTCCAAGGCCGGTGCTTTATCCACTGCGCCACCTAGCTGCCCCATGCCATAGTTATTCTTTCCACCAACACAGATGCCAACATAAATCATACAAATCTCGGATCCCTATCGTTTTTAACTATTTACCATTACATCATTCCAATACTAATGTAGTGACTTCCTAATTATTCTTCTGGCATCTGATCTCTTCCTATTCTAATCCATACTTGAAAGAACAGAATTGGTACCCATCTTTTGGGGAATGACTGATGAAGCCATGGAACAGAAATTTAATAGAATACTATTATGCTATATGAAATGACAACTTTGGGGGGTGGCTAGGTGGCATAGTGGATAAATCACCGGCCTTGGAGTCAGGAGTATCTGGGTTCAAATCCGGTCTCAGACACTAAAATAATTACCTAGCTGTGTGGCCTTGGGCAAGCCACTTAACCCCATTTGCCTTGCAAAAAAAACCTAAAAAAAAAAAAAAGAAATCACAACTGTGAAGAATTTAGAGAAATTTGGGAAAACTTGTATACACTAATGAAATAAGAGAACTTTTTTTTCAAAATGATCATAACATTGACAAACTTCAGAACTCTGATCAATTTAGTTAAAAAATTGTAGTTGGAGATGAGTGATTATGAAGCATGCCTCCTGTTTCTTAACATGATGGTGGTAGCCTAATAAGACATATATACTTAAGCCCCGTCAATGTTTTTAATTATTTGATTGATGATGTCAGTTAATTACAAGGGGACTTGTGTTGGTAGAGAAGTGTAAGTGGAAAGTGACAGTTCTATATATAGAGAAAAATAATCAATGTTCAAATAACCAATTTATTTGATTACTATCCATTTTTATCTTTTAATCATTTTTAGAAAAATAAATAGCATGTTGAAATGAATTAACTTTTCACCTTCCTGATATTCTTACTATGGTTTCATTATGTGTCCTGTTTAATCTAGTATCATATAATATTCTTTCTTAGGTCTGATGACAATCTCTAATTTTTTAAAAATTTTATTTTATTTTTGTGAGGCAGTTGAGATTAAAAAATTTGCTCAGGGTCACATTGCTATATTTTTAAAGCAGGCCTTAAAAAGAACTACATTTTGCATATCAAGGTGAAAGGGAATATTCTATTAGAAAGCAACTCTGCAGGAAAATTCAGGGAACTAATGTCAGTGGTCTGGATACATCTTCCATTGTCATTCTGCCAACAAAGTCTTAGCTGTAACTACAGTCATGGAGAGGGCCTTGACTTCTGTGGAAGTTGAGATAACCTATTCAAAAAAACACACTCTTCCTTGTGCCAATGGACTGATTGAATAAAATTAGCCTGTGTAAACCCAGGAGGCTGAAGTCAGATGGCTGAAAACTGTCCAGATCCTAGAGTTTCTACATGGAGTACTCCATCTGTGGTTTTATGTTTTCTACAGATTTTGTGCCCAGCTGGGATGAGGCCAATTTGCCATGTTATTCCAACAAACCTTTCCCTGACTCAGTGAAGATAAATCCATCCCACAATCTATTGTAACAGGGAATCAAGGCATTGGGAATATTTGGGGCTTAATTTTACTGGGTCATTAGTGAGCTGATCCCTAGAGAATACTTACATCTTAGTTTTACTTGATTTTTTTCCAAGGGGCAAAAGTCTTCTCTCACAGATGGCTATTACCGGTGGCTGGCAGACAAGCTGATAAATGAGGATTTTCCCCCCAACGGCATCATGCAGTAGAGTACACTTGGCAAAGGGACTATGACCAACCATTCATTAGCTCTGCTTTTAAAGGCTACCAGGGATGTTGTTGGCACACAATGTCACATGAACTCTGCTTACCATCCTTTATCCAATTGGACTAAATAGGTTAATTGCACAGTGGAAGTAGTCCTCCAAGCATAGCTGGGCTAACATCTGTGGGATAAACACTTGTCAAGAACTGTTCTTGTGATTTCAAAACTGCTTTGCAGTGGAAAGGATTAATAATCCATTTAAGTGTGAGTTGTTATATTTGATGTGAGGGATTAGCAAGGTGCAATGTCTCCTTGTTGCCCAGAATTTCCCATAAATGTTGGGCAGAAATGTGCTTTTGAAACATATATTCATGCTAAAATGTGAAACAAATATTCATCTTAAAATTTATAATTACTTTCAGATTTATAATGACTCTGTATGCTTTACCATAATCCTAGAACAAAGGGATAATGTAGATGAGGAATTCTTCATTTTCTGGTGCATTGGATTTCTTTGGCAATCTGGTGAAACCTATGAATTGCTTTTCAGAATAATTTTTTAAAGTTATAATCAAAGCATAAGGTAAATTTCAATTAATGGTGAATGAAATTAAGATGAATTTTTCCCCTGTATAAATAAACACTGTGAAATCTGTTTGTGGATCCCCTGTACACTCCAGCTTAAGAAGCCCTGAAATTTTCAAAAAATCTCTTTAGATTTTAGATTTCTGATGGTGTCCCATAAATTTGTCTGTGAAACAACTGAATCTTTATTTTCAGTAGTCACTAAACAAATTTAGCATTTTCTTCCATTTCTTTTCTTTTCTTTTCCTTTTTTGATTTTTTTGTAAGGCAATGGGGTTAAGTGACTTGCCCAAGGTAGGTAATTATTCTGTGTCTGAGGCCAGATCTGGGGTTCTCCTGACTCCAGAGCTGGTGATCTTTCCACTCCACCACCTAGTTGCCTCTTTCCATTTCTTTTAAACATTAATTTGAGAAAGGTTTCATAGTCTTTACTGTATTGCTGCCCTAAGAGCTCATGATACCCATAAAGTTTAAAATCATTGGTTTAGTGGATAGAATTCTAGATCTGGAATCAAGAAGACTTGAGGTACCACCTCATCTGTATCAGATTGGTTAAGATTACAAAAAAGGAAAATGATCAGTTTTGGAGAGGATGTGGAGAAGATGCACTGTTGGCAGAATTACGGCTTGATCCAATTATTCTGGAGATCAATTTGGAACTATAATAAAAGAACAATAAAACTGTGCATTTCCTTTGATATTGCCACTATTGTATCCCAGAGAGGTCATAAAAGTGGGAAAAGGATCTATAAGTACAAAAATATATGAGCAACTGTTTTCAAAGAATTGGAAATTTAGGGGATACCCTTAAATGGGAAATGACTGAACAATTATAATATATGAATGTTATGGAAGTATTATAGTATATATGAATGCTATTTCTGTAAGAAATCATGAGCAACTTCACTTCAGAAAAGTCTGGAAAGACTTTCACGAACTGATGCTGGGTGAAGTGAGCAGAAGCAGGAGAACATTGTACATATTAACAAAACATTGTGAGATGATCAACTATGATGAATGTAGCTCCTATTGGCAGTTTAATGATCAAGGACAATCCTGAAAGACCTGTTAAAGGAAAATCCCATTCACATTCAGAGAAACAAACTATGGATTCTAAATGCAGAGCAAATATACTATATTCACTTTTAAAAACTTCCTTTTTTTGTGTTTTTCATTTCTCCCCTTAGTGCTATAACATGACTTATATGGCAATATGTTAAATACATTTGTATATGTACTGTCTATATCAGATTGTTTGCTACCAAGGGGAGGGGGTGGTGTTGGAAAGGAGGTTGGAAGAAAAAGTGGAATTCAAAAGCCTGCAAAAGTATAGATATTGAAAATTATCTTGCATATAATTGGAGAAAAATGTAGTTATTAAAGAAATTAAAAAAGATAAGTTCAAATCCTTGCTCACCATACTTATTATCTCACTCTAGGTAAATCATTTAATCATTCTCAGTCCACTTCCTTATATGTGAAACGGAAATAATAATTGCACCTATTTCACTGTGTTGATATGACTTTAATGAGATGATGTATCTTGAATATATTGCAAACCTAGAATAAAACACTTTACATGCAATAGCCATTATCATAATTTATTCTTGTTGTTTGTTGTTATTGTTACAAAATTGATCAGTGCTAAATTTAGGCCAAAACAAAGGGAATTATTCATTTAAAGTATATTTCTCTGCTTTTTTACTTTCCAGTGTCACTTCCATGTTTTGATAGGCTTCTTACCTTTGATTATCTCTGTACCACTGGCCACTTCTTTCATTGTTGAGTTTCTTCCTGCATCTCTATTTTAAGGAAGGACCCAGAGTAGCCATTCTTCATTCCTCTTGTCCTAATGCTTGTGATCATGTGGCCCTCAACACCCTGCCTGAACTTCCTTCTTTCTCTGAAACTTCTTCTCTCAGTGCCTAGAATATTCTGCCTTCCTTTTGACTCACTTTACCCATTATTGAATTACTCTCAGCGTTTATACCATCCTCCTTGGGAGGGCATATTCCCCAGTCTTAATTTTTTATTCTTTTTTCTGTGTTATCTGCTCTTATTAGAAGTACTCATTTTGGTATTCTTTGATAATGAAGGACAGTTTCCAACCAGAAGTTCCCTCTGGGGAAAGACTATCTCTTTTTGCTTCTATTTATACCAATAATTCTTATCACATGGGAAGTATTTAATAAAAGCTTATTGCCTACTGAATGCCTTACATAGGAATCTCAGGATGTAAATCAGACAACTAAATGGATTTATAGACATTAACTCTGCCATAAAAAGACATAATGTGGTATAGTGGAGGGAATGAGAGTTAAAATGACCTTAATTCAAATCCTATACTAGCTGGGCAGTCATTGCCCTAGAGCTGTGCTGCTCGACTCCAGCCAATTCCTTCCAGAGGATTTTCATGATTTCATCAATTTTGGTCCCCAGTTTATATTGCTTTGGATTTATTTTATATATATATATATATATATATATATCTATTTTTCTATGTTTATGTTGTAATACCCACCTTTCACCTCAGCTCATCGCAGGACCCTAGATCTTCTGTATCCACATTCTAAAACAGTGTCTAATACATCAAGAAACCCCTCAACTTTGTTTTATTTATCTGACCATGTGCATATCAAGGTACTATGACAAAAGTAGTAGTAATTGTAGATTTCATATTTCTTCAAAACTTCAACACTTCAAATAAATTGTGATTTGATTTGTTTGAGCTCTAACAGTGATATTCAATTACTGATGCTTTTAGCAGTCATGAGTGAATACGAACAATAACAACAGATCCTTTTCTGATGGTCAACTTTTTGATGACAAATTTTGCCAAACTTAGCTGAGTTTGTCCATAGATGACAGACCCAAGGTCTCTCATTTAGCTTGAACTTGAAATCTTTCTACCTTTAGCTAAACCATTAATGCAAATCAGTTAACCAACATTTTTAAGACTCTGTTATGTATCGGGCATTGTGCTAAGCAGTAGGGATATTAAAAAGTCAAACAAGCCACAACTCCCTGCATCACCCCCCCCAAAAACAAACTGTACCTGCTCTCCAGGAACTTGCAATTTAACAGGGAAATTTACCATTTAGAAAACACTGCACATCATCAGAATAAAACACTAATGGAGGAAGATGTTTCCTTTTTTAATTCTATTTTATTTTTCTCCAATTATATGTTAAAACAAATTTTATACCTTTTTTTTAAGTTTTTGTGTTCTACTCCCCCCCTTTCTGAGACAATAAACAGAATACAGGCCATTCTTATACAACCATGTAAAATATTTCCATATTAGTCATTTTGTACAAAGCTTGAATTAAGGAAAAATAAACAAAAGAAAATAGAATATAGCATGCTTCAGTCTGTATTCAAACAATATCAGTTCTCTGGAAGTAAGTAGAATGTTTCATCATTAATTCTTTGGAATTATCTTGGATCATTATATTGCTAAATCATGTACAGTTCATCATAAAATATTATTGTTATTGTATATATTTGTATTAATACTTTAAAAAATGTGTAATGTTCACTTTTAGCCCAAATTTCACTGTTTGTAATTTAGATAACTTTCAAGTATGCATTAACCCTTTCTGTTTTTATGACCATAACCTTCTAGTGACATAAACAAATTATTTCTCTTTCTAAGATGTAAAATCAATTTGGACATAGGAAGGACAATCTGGTCCCTTTGGAATTGAAAAAAATATAGAGGAATACTAACATGTTGATTTCTTATGTTACACTTTATTTCTTTGCAATATTATCTCAGTCTGGATTTTTTGAAGAACCAAAAGTAAAGGCATTAATCTATATAAAAGAAGTTGAATATGCATTTTTAGGCAGGCTTTTCCTTTTGTTAGATCAATACACCTTGATGAACTTTAAATGGCTGTCTTGGAAATTCAGAGTAGCACTATAATCTTATTCTTACTTGTTAGAATTTTATTTTGCTGCATCTTAGGGAAATTTTATTTCTCTCTTTTGCCAATTTCCATGCATTTTCTCATGTATGAATCTTCACCCAATCTCCATTTCTCCTGCTAATTCTTACCAATTTCCCAGTGAGTGTTTTTCACTTATGGCTTTGAGAAGTAATTCAGTTGTGTGTGAGGTATTCATTCTCTCTTCTATTTATGACTAAATTGCAGTATTTGGAATGAGAGCTCCTTGGGTTTGAGGGATTGAACAATGGGATCTCTTCTTTCTTACTCATTTCATTTTCTTCATTTGGCAGCAAATCCAAATTAATAATTATATAGCAATCCTGCATCCACACTTGTATTCGAATATGACATTTATAGAAATAGATATATATGACTATAGATATATAACAGTTTATAACAATTTAGAATTTGCTAATCCTATATGTATATATATGTAAATATATATAATATGTAAGTACACACACATATATATATATATATATATATATATATATATATATGATTTCATTTAATTATTACAAGATGTGTTATTATTACCATTTTAAAGATGAGGAAGATGAGGTGGTTAGGCAGTAACCATTTACTAAGTACATACTAGGAACCAGGTACATGGCATCACTGGGGATAAAAACAGTCCCTGGTCTCAAGGTGATCACAATCTAATGAGGCAGACAACAGGGAAATAAGAATGTACAATCAAGCTATATGCAGGATAAATAGGAAATAATTAATGGAAGAAAGGTGTTGAAATTAAGAAGGGATGGGAAATGAAGGAAACCAGAGAACCTGGGTGGTGGAGATGAGGAAGGAGAGCACCGCAGGTGTGGGAGATAGCCAGGAAAAAATACCCAGAGCCAAGAGGTGGATGTATCATTTGTGGAATAGTAGGGAGGCTATATGTCACTGGATGGAAGAGTATATTTGAGGAGGTTTAATAGGTGAAAAGACTAGCAGAATTGGATAGAATTAGATTATTTTGAAATGGAGAATTTTGTTTTTGATTCAGAGACAATAGGGAGTCATTGAAGTGTATTTAATAGGGAGGTGATATGTTTAGATCTGTACTATAAGAAAATCATCTTAGTGGCAGAATAGAGTATGTATTATATTGGAAAGCACTACTGAAGCAAGCACATTCACTAGCAGATAATCACAATAATCCAAGAATAAGGAGTAATTGTTCTATATCTTGTATTAACCCTTTCAGAGAAGAAAAGGGGACATATTTGAGAGATGTTGCAAAAGTGAAATCATGACATATTGACAACAGATTGAATATTAGAAGTGAGAGACAGTGAACAGTTGACTGGAAGTCTAAAGGATTGAGAGAATGATTTTGCCTTCTACAGTAACAGAGAAATTTTGAGGATTAGATGGGAAAGATAATGAGTTCCTTTTTGGACATGTCCAGTTTCAGATGTGCACTGAACATCCAATTCAAGATGTCTGAAAGAGAGATAGAGGAGTAATCCTGGAGGTCAATAAAGAAGTTAGAAAAGGAGGTTGGTTTGAGATAATTGAATCCATGGAAGCTGATGAGATTGCTAAGTGAAGTAGTATAGAGGGAGGAGAGAAGAGAGCCTAGGACAGAGCCTAGAATCATAGGACTACTTGAAATCCTTGATCAAAAAAAGAACCTTCATTCTTCAGGATGAAGTTAAAGAGAAATGCCCTGATATCCTGGAACCAAAGGACAAAAGAGTCGCTGAAAGAATCCATTGATCACCTCCTAAAAGGGACCCCAAAATGAAAACAACAGGTAATATTCTGGATAAACTCCAGAATTATCAGATGAAAGAGAAAAATCCTGCAAATGTCCAGAAAGAAGCCATTTAAATACTAAAGAGACACAGACAGGATTACAAAGGATATGATTGCATCAACATTAATGAATTAAAAGGCCTAGAATATGATATTCTGGAGAGCAAGGGAGCTTGAATTTACAACCAAGAATCAACTATACAGCAAAACTGAACTTCTCTTTCAGGGAAAAAGATGGACCTTTAATGAAATAGATGGCTTTCAAACTTTCCTGAGGAAAAGACCAGAACTGAACAGAAAATTTGATCTTTAAACAGGAAATTCAAGAAATACATGAAAAGGTAAACAGGGGGAAAAGAAAAATTCTTCTATCCAAAAAAGATTAAACTTTTTACATCTTTACCTGGGAGGAAGATTCTCCAAACTCTTGAGAATTGTAACTCCTATTAGAGGGGGATATATTAAGACTGAAGTTATAATAATATTTTTCCCTTCATTCTCAAAGATGACTGTGACATCAGGGAGCTGATGCCATGACAAGCATGTGAATTAGATTGAATGAGAGTGGTTGTGCTAAGTCACCAGCCTCACTTTCTCTTCCAGAACCACCTGGATTTAGTGGTCTGATATGAATCAGAATAATGAGATGGCTCTGGATATGAGACAATCAGAGTTAAGTGACTTGCCCAGGATCACACAGCTAGTTGATGATAAGTGTTTGAGGTTCGATTAGAATTCTGGAGTCCTCCTGATTCCAAGATCAGTGCTCTATCCCCTTTGCCAGTTTGATAGAATTTTTAAAAAAAAGAACATAAAAATGTGGGGGGGGGTTGTGAAGAGACAGAATGAAGGAGGAAGTAGAATGGGGTAAATTATATCACATGAAGATGTGCAAAGGACCTATTGCAATAGAGGGAAAGAAGGAAGGAGGAGAGAACTGCCTGAATTTCACTATCATCAGATGTGCCTCAAAGAAGGATTAAGATACACATTCAGTTGAGTTTAGAGATTTATCTTACATTTTAAGTCTTAGGAGGGGAAAGGGGGGAAGCAGGGAAGGAAAAAGGATAAAAGGGAAAGAGGAAAGAAAATGGAGGGTGGTGGATAGAAGCAGGAACACATTGAGGGAGGGGATATTCAGAAGCAAAACACTGGATTGGAGGAATAAAGTGAAAGGAGGGGAAATACAAAGGGGAGATAAAAATAACATGGAGGGTAATAAAGAGTTAGTAATTATAAATATTAATGGGATTAACTCTCATGTAAAATGGAAGAGAATAACAGAGTATATTACAAACCAGAATCCTGCAATATGCTGCTCACCAAAATCACATTTGAAGCAAAATGTTACACACACAGAGTAAAGGTAAAAGATTGGGGCAGAATATATTATGCTTCAGCTGAAGTAGGGTAGCAATACTTATCTCAACAAAGGAATTGAAAAAGGAATTATTATTATTATTATTATTATTATTATTATTATTATTATTATTATTATCATTAAAAGGAATAAGGAAGGAAACTATCTCTTCCTAAAAGTTACCATAGACAAGGAAATAATTTCAATATTAAATGTGCATGCACCAAGCATACATACATATTCTTAGATGATAACCTAACTGAGTTACAGGAAGACCTAGATAGCCAAACTCTACTGATGGGGGGATCTCAAACTCTTTCTCTCAGAATTAGGTAAATATAACCATAAAATAAACAAGAAGGAAGTTAAGGAGGTGAATAGAATGTTAAAAAACTTAGATATGGTAGACATCTGGAAAAATTGAATGGGGATACAAAGTAATATACTTTTTTTCTTGCAGTGCTTGGCAACTGCACAAAAACTGATCATGTATCAGGACATAAAAACTTCATAATCAAATGAAAAAAGGCAGAAATATTGTTTGAATAATTTTCACCATAATACAATTAAAATCACATGCGATAAATGGTCATAGAGAGAGACCTAAAGCTAATTGGAAACTAAATAACCTAATTTTAAAGAATAAGTGAATCAAACCACAAATAATAGAAAGAATTAATTACTTAATTCCAAAACCAGTAATAACAAGAAATCATACTAAAACTTATGGGATACAGCCATAGCAGTTATTAGGGGAAATGTTATATCTCTAAGTGCATACATGAATAAGAGATAAAAAGGAGATTAATGAACTGACCTTGCAACTAAAAAAGTTAGAGAAAGAACAAATTAAAATTTCCAATTAAATACCGAATTAAGAATTTTGAAAAATTAAAGGTGAAATTAATATAATTAAAAGCAAGAAAACTATTTATCTAATAAATTAAACCAACAGTTGGTTTTATGAAAAAACAATAAATTAGATAAAGCTTTGGTTAATTTGATTAAAAAAAGAAAGAAGAAAATCAAAATTACCAGAATCAAAAATGAAAAATTGAATTTGCCACCAGTGAGGAGGAAATTAAAGTAATTATTCTGAATTATTTTGTCCAACTGTATGCCAATAAATTTGACAAACTTAGTGAAATGGGATGAATATTTACAAAAATATAAACTGCCCTGATTAAAAGAAGAGGAAAATAAATAATTATATAACCCCATCTCAGAAAAAGAAATTGAACAAGCCATTAATGAACTATGTAAGAAAATATATCCATGGCCAGATGGATTCACAAGTATATTCTACCAAACATTAAGGGAACAATTTAGTTCCAATTCCCTATAAACTATTTGAAAAAATAGGTGAAGGAGGAGTTCTGTCAAATAAGAGAAAGAAAATTATATATCAATTTACTTAATGAGTATGAATGTAAAAGTTTTAAATAAAATATTAGCAAAGTGATTTCAGGAAGTCATTAGGATTAAACACTATGACCAAGTAGGATTTATGCCAGGAATGCAGGGTTGGTTCAAATTAGGAAAACTATCCACATTAACGAATCTAATAAATCATATATTTATCTCAATAGATGCTGAAAAAGCTTTTGACAAAATATAGCACTCATTCCTATTAAAAACACTAAAGAGCATAGGAATAAATGGATTGTTCCATACAATGATAAACAAAATCCATCCATCTAAAACATAAACAAGTGTTGTATATGTAATGGGGATGTTATAAGCATTTCTGATAAAATCAGGGATGCAACAAAGATGACCATTATCACCACTATTATTAAATATTGAATTAAAATATTAGTTTTAGCAATAAAAGAAGAAAAATAAATGGAAGGAATTAGAATCAATAATGAAGAAACAAAAGTCTCATTCTTTGCAGATGATATGATACCTAGAGAACCTAGAAAATCATCTAAAAACTACTGGAAACAATTAACAACTTTACAAAAGTTGTAGGATATAAAATAAACCAACACAAATCCTTAGTACTTCTAAATATTACTACAAAGATACAGAAACAAGAGATAGAGAAATTCCATTTAAAATAACTGCATACAACATAAAATGCTTGGGGGTTTATCTCTTGAGACATACCCAGAAACTATATAAAAACAACTATGAACACTTTTTTACACAAATAAAATCAGATCTAAATAACTGGCCAATGTCAATTGCTCATGGATTGACTGAGCTAATAAATATAACAAAATTGACAATTATTCCTAAATTAAATTACTTATTTGGTGCCATACCAATCAAACTTCCAAAACATTACTTTAGTGAGCTAGAAAATTTAGTAACTAAATTCAAATGGAGGAATAAAGCTAAATCATGGGAACTAATGAAAAAACAATTCAAACAAAGGCAGCCTAAATATACCAGGTCTAAAATTATATTATAAAGCATCAGTCTTCAAAATTGTTTGGTACAGTGTAAGAAATAAAGTGGCAAATCAATGGAAGAAATTAGGTGAAAATGAGTGTGAATGAGTTTGAATGAGTATAGCAATCTACTGTTTGATAAACCCAAAGATTACAGTTGCTGGGATAGGAACTCACTCTTTCTTAAAAATTATTAGGGAAACTGGAAGATAATATGACAAAAACTAGGCAAAGATCAATATCTCACACACTATACCAAAATAAGATAAAAAATGATTACAAGATTTAGACATAAAAGGAATCATTTACCCATTAGTAATATGGAAATGGACGCAGTTTATGAACAAAGAAGAGGTAGAGAATGTTATAAAAAACAAACTGGATAATTTTACATTAAATTAAAATGGTTTTCTACTAACAAAACCACTACAACCAAGTTTAAAAGGTATGTAGTGAGTTGAGTAACAATTTTAAAACTAATGTTTTTGACAAAGAATTCATTCCTAAAAAAAATAGAACTAGGTCAAATATACATACATATATATATATATATATATATATATATATATATATACATACATATATTTGACTCAGTATATATATATATATATATATATATATATATATATATACACACACACACACACATATATATATACACACAAGTCATTCCTCAATTGAAAAAAATGTTCAAAGGATAAGGAAAGGCAATTCTCAGACAAAGAAATCTAAGATAGCCATAGCCATATGAAAAATTGCCCTAAATCATTATTGATTAGATAAATACAAACCAAAACATCTCTTCAGTACCACCTCACAACTCTCAGATTGGCCAATATGAATAGAAAGAAAATAAATCATTGCTGGAGGTAATGTGGCAAATCTGGGACACTAATGCATTGTTGGTGGAGTTGTTAACTGCTCCAACCTTTCTGGAGAGCAATTTGAAATTATGCCCATAGGGTAATAAAATGTGCATACAATTTGATCCAGTGATATTATTCCTGTGTCTGTATTCTGAAGAAATCATGAAAAAAGGTAAAAACCCCACATGTACAAAAATATTTATAAGAGCTCTTTTCATGGAGGCAGAGAATTGGAAATTGAGAGGAGGCCTATCAATTGGAGAATGGCTGAACAAACTGTGGTGTTTGTATGTGATAGAACACTATTGTTCTATAAGAAATCATGAGGGATAGGACTTCAGAAAAGCCTGGAAAAACTTGCATGAATTGATGCTGAGTGAAATGATCAGAACCAGAAGAACATTATACATACTATTAACAAGGGGTGATGATCAGCTTTGATGGACTTAATCATTTCAGCAGTACAATAATAATAAAAGACAATTAAAAAAAAAACTCATGATGAAAAATGCCATTCATATCCAGAGAAGATACTGTGGTGTTTAAATGGAGATCAAAGTTTATTATCTCCAATTTTTAAAAGTTGTCTTATGTATTATGTCATTTTCGCTCTCTCTCTCTCTCTAATGTTGTCTTCCTTCCATTTGCATTTGATTCTTCTCTCATAACAGGATTAATATGGACCATTTTTTAGCAGGGTTATAAATGTAGAAGCTGTATTAGATTCATTTTGGTCAGGGGTAGAAGGGAGGGAGGGAGAACAATGTAAAAGTCAAAATCTTGCCAAAAATTATTGATAAAAATACTGCTGCGTATAATTGGAAAAATAAATAAATAAAATATTAAAAAATGGAAATTAAAAAGCCTATTATTCTCCATGGAAAACCAAGACCCCAGGAGGGCTTCAGAAAAGAACAGGGTTCTTTGGTTGTCCAAATCCAAGTCTGTTTGGAAGTGGTATTGTGGTAGCTCCAAATATGGCTTCTGTTCAGTCAAGATCTTCAACTCTTATGTCTATTAGAGATTTTTTTCTGTCCTTTTCAGGAGTTCTAGGATTATGAATGTGAGCAACAATATGATGTTTTTACTACTCCAGATTTATGTTATAACCATGACTACACGTGTTTATATTTGTATATCTATATCTATATATATATATATATATATATATATGTATTACAGCAAGCAATATTCACTCATTTACCTTCTAAGAGTTTAGAAGTGGCAATGTATATGGAATAGGGTCCTGTAAAGGGGAGTGGGGGAGGAATAAACAGTTATTAAGTATCTTTTATATGACTGGCACTGTGGATTTAGTTATAAAATTCTAAGAAGCAGAACTATATTCCATACCATACAGATATGGAGCAGCAGAGATCAGACCTGGAATGTATCACAGAAGTTACAGGTTTGATCATGACACAGTGCTCAACAGAAGTATGGTGACAAATAGATAATACAACAGCAGCATCTAGTTCCTTATTTTTATCAAAGTACTAAGATTCCAAGTCATTATAAGTTGTTTAGTGTAGCCTGGCTCTTTTCAGCTACAAAACTGTAGGTTATGAGTCATGAAAGATTAACATATTCTTACTACACAATATAATCTAGGATTTGGTTCTATGGAAAATTGATGGTCTGGTTTGACTATACATTATGTTTACCTGCTATTTCTTTGGAATCAAAGGAAAAGAATTTTAAAAGTTCACAGCTACTTCAGTAATATAAATAGAAATGATAATAAAGCAAAATACTTCTGTAAATGATCTAAGGTCACTTGCTTGGAGATTATCTAAATCTGACATATCCATATCTTCCCTTGTGATAGGATCTTTACATTCCAAACAAATGAAACTAATAGAGGCAAAAATATTACTTTGAAAACCTAATTCAATTCAATAAACATTTATTAAATATCAAATCACATGCAAATAGCTGACAGCTGCTGGTATAAAAAGGCAAAAATGAAATATTCCTTGTCATCAGGGAGCTTGCATTCTACTGGTATAAGATTGAGGAGAGAGGAGAACAGCAAAGACACAGCCAAATAAATGCAAAATATCTAAAAGATAAATACAATAAATTTCCAGGGGAAAGCACCAGTACCTGGAGCAATTCTAGATTGAGGCAAAGCATTTTAGTCAACTAAGTGGTATAAAGGATAGAGCACTATGCCTGCAGTCAGGAAGTTGTTTTTTTGTTGTTGTCATGTCTCACTCTTTGTGACCCCAATTAGGGTTATATTGACAAATATAATTTTCTGGTTTGCCATTTCCTTCTCCAGTTTATTTTATTTTGTTTTATTTTGTTTTTGTTTGGGTTTTTGTTGCAAGGCAAATGGGGTTAGGTTGCTTCCCCAAGTCCACACAGTTAGGTAATTATTAAATGTCTGAGGCTGGATTTAAACTCAGGTACTCCTGACTCCAGGGCGGTTGCTCTATCCACTGCACCACCTAGCCGCCCCTCCAGTTTATTTTAAAGATGAGGAAATTGAGACAAACAGGGCTAAGTGATTTGCCCAAGGTCACACAGTTACTAAGTTTCTGAAGTCAGGTTTGAACTAGATATTTCCTAGCTTTTAATTCTGGAGAAGTCCTTAATCTCTGTTTGCTTCAGTTTCTTCAACTATAGAATGTGAATAATAATAACATTTACCTCATAGGTTTGGTGTGGGAAACAAATGAGATAATATTTGTAGTGTACTTAGGGACACAGAAGGTACTTAATAAATATCTCTTTCCTCCTAATGCCCCTTTACCAGACTCTGTTCTAGAGAAAATAGAAATTTGATAGTTATTTCTTATGATCCTCATCCATTTTCATCTTATCAATCATGTAATCATGTTAAGCAGACATACTATCCCTTCTTTGATTTTTTCTTTTGCCTTGACTGTAGCAATAAACAATCTTCTAAAATAATTCTTATCATTTTTTACATCATGACTTTTTTCAACCTAACCTCCAATTAGTACTAGTAAATAAGGAAGGTATCTATCACTCACTTCAGCCTGGTATCCTCTCTGAGCATATTGGGGTAATTCACTACCTAAGTATGAACAGAACTGCCTGACAACTCATTTTTTTCTCGGGGCATGGCTATTGTAGCTGCTCCAGTCTATGATACCTTCAAGGGAAGGGCAAAATGACTATTCTCCCTCCCTTGGTCCCAGGGTGAGGTGACACTAATACGTGATAATACCCATAAAGCTGATAATAGCCCTAAAGGAAATACTCTGGGAGTATATTTGATATCAAATTATTTGACATTTTCTCCCTCTTTTTTTATTCTGGGTCTTTAATGCCTCCAGTTCCTCCATCCCCAAACCTCAGCTGCACAAAATATCTCTCTTGAAAGGAAATCTACTCTCTACTTTCCCTTTATCTTCTCTAAATTCAAGGATTTCTATTTGCCCAACAGGGTTGTATCCTATGATAAAAACCTTAAACATAAAAGTAAACGTTTAGGGGAAAAAACAAAACTTCCATATCCCCAGCTGCTTTTTTCAAACAGCTTGAGGGTGTACAGGCAGAATAGGAAGTTAAAGTGAGTAAATAACCCAGAGGATGTTGGGCTCTTCCCCAAAAAATAAATGGAAGAGATGGAAGGAATATGTCATGGCCTTCATCTTGAATCACATTTCCTCTTCTGTGTTTAGATTTAATCCCATTCAAAATACTTCCCCCAGGTTGTCCATTGCTTCCTATTCAGGAATCAGTTTCCTTAATGCTGTTCTTGACCAACAATTCATGATGACTCCAATTCTCTATTTCCCTCTGAAATCTTCCTGTTTCTCCTTCCCACAAACTGAACACAAGGAGGCAATAACATTAGTTGAATGCATGCTCACGTGGGAATAAATGACTTTTAAGTTCTATGATGTTCAAGTTAACATTTCCTTGATAGATTATCATTTTATGAATGCATGTCAATGTACTATGGACAATTAAGTGATACGCTTGTGTAATTGTTTTTCAGTCAAATGTGACTCTTCATGGTTACATATGGAGATACTATAATGCTTTGCCATTTTCTTCTCCAACTCAGTTTTGATTGATGATAAACTGAGGTAAAAGGGTTAAGTGATTTGCCCAGGGTCACAAATGTAGTAAGTGTCTGAGGACAGATTTGAACTAAGATTCCTGACTCCAAGCCCAGCACACTTTACACTGAACTACCTGGTTGCTCAAGTGGGTATAAAGAATTTATTCACAGGATTTGGCTTCTGCAATAATAATACAATATAGAGAAATACAGGTCTCCACTTTAGGCAAGAAATTCCTTCCCCATGTGCAATTGATTCCCCTTGTTTGGGCACTCTCTATTACACTCATAAGCAGCATCCTTTAAAGTCTTGGTGACCATAACAATCAATTCAAGTTAAAATTTTTAGTTTGCTATAGTTACTAGTGATAGAGATCTCAGAGGTATCATTTCTACTCATCATCATTCTGAACATTGTTGAGGATTACTGAACCTCTATTGATATTCTTCCTTCTACCTGCAACCCTCTGTGTTATCTGGTTTAGCAACTGGATCTGCTCGCATTTATCCCTCTCATCCTTTTGTAGTTTAAAGTCTCTTAATCAGATCAGCCACTCTCCTGGCAAATGCATTCTTCCGTTCAATAGTTAGTCATACTCCATTTCTGATCCCAAACCTTCATTTTTACATCCTATGTCATGACCCAAGAAGTCAAATCCTGTGAACAAATCCTCTTTAACTTGTTGTGCTCCCCTCCAGAGTCACCTGCAGTGTTTTGAACTGTTTTGATAGAATTATAGTATTTACAGTTGGAAAGGACAGCAGAGATCATCTAACTCAATTCCATCATATTATAGGTTAGGAAACTAGACCTAGGGAATTTAATTGATTTTTGCAAGTCCACCAAGGTAAGAAACAAGTTCATAGTTTGGCTTTCTGACTTCAGATCTCATCCCCCCCCATTACACTATGGTGTGCTCCCTAGATTTGTCCTTTTGCTTTCCTATTTGGTGGCCCTACTATCTTATCTTAATGACAGGGAATCTCGTGGAGGGGCTTTCCTACTGTTCTGGGACTTGATGTGATTCTCCAGAACTCTGAAGTGTCATCTAAAGGGAAGTAATTTTCTGTAAAGCCCCTTCCGGTTCTGAATTAATCAATCTAGAAACATTCATTAAGCATACATTTTAATTTATTATTATTTGATATGCAAATTAGTACAATTGGAGACATCCAAATACATTTTATATAAATATATATATTTATATGTATACATATGTTTTGAGTTTATTTGTGATAAAATTAATAACTACTTTGGTAGTTATTATTATTATTATTATTACTATTATTATTAATCCTCTACTTTGTTCTAGGGTGATTGTCCTTGGTTACTTTCCTATCACCATTGGTAGAACCCCACCTTGGTGGGACTTCTCAGTTTCCCTATTGTTACTTAAAACATTGTTTTACCTAAACAGTTTATTAGAACTGACAAATAAAATTTATCTACCCATCCTAAATTAACTATTGGTAAATGCCTTGAAATGCAATGTAAACATCTAAAGAGTGTGCTTTATTTTCTCTAAAGAAATGGAGCTCCCTAAAAAATGAACATGAGGATAGAAATCATATGCAAGTCTTTGTGGAGTCCTGTTTGTCTTTGAAGTTTTGCATGCTGTTTATATGGAGAACTAAAATGAGTTATACTTTCCCTGTTCAAACCTGCAAGATGACACAGATTCAAAGAATAGGTATATTTAGCACACAGAGGAGACTCAGGGGGTCATGATGACTATCTGCAAGAACTTTCCAGCTATCTTATGAAAGAGGAATTGTATTTTTCTCTGTTTGGCCCTAGAGAGCAGAACTAGTAACAATAAATAGGTGAAAGTTGCAAAGAGGCAAATTTAGAAACTCTTCCTCACAATTAGTTACCCAAAATTGAACAGCTGACTCTGGAATTAGTGGGTTCTTTCTCTCTGGAGATATTCAAATGTAGGCTAGATGACCACTTTTGGGGGAATAGCAGAGAAATAATTTTTAGGCCTAGAAAGTAAGATCTTTATCAACTCAGAAATTCTGTCACCTAGTAATGGACTTGATTTCACAATCCCTTTCTTGAGATTTTGTTTTTCCTATTTATTGGGTACATGCACATAATACCTCATGGCAGTGGTTGAACTGAAGCAAGTTATGTAACAGTACAGGACCATATTAAGTAGCTATCTAAGGTGGAAAGTGAAGAAGATTATTTCATATATACTTTTTTGTTAGAACTGACTGCTGTAATGTTGTTATTAATTTTATTACAAATAAACTCAAAACATATATATATATATATATATATATATATATATATATATATATATATATATATATATATATATTTGCAATTTCCAGGACTACAGAATTCAGTCTTATTCAGATGTTTCCAATTGCAGTGTTATAAGATCACAGAATTTGAGAATTCAAAGGGAACATTGACTAGTTATTTCAATCCATACTGGAAAAGCAACCCTATTGATAAATGATCACCTAGACTTCATTGGAATACCTCTTCCTTCTATATAATAAGCTTTAAACATTTAAAGACAGCTATCATTGGATCTGGAGTCTTCTCTAGGCTGAACATCCCCAATTTCTTAGGGCCTTTTTGCAGGGAAAATGGGCTTAAGTGGCTTACCCAAGGCTACACAGCTAGGTCATTATTAAGTATCTGAGTTCAGATTTGAACTCAGGTACTCCTGACTGCACAGCTGGTGCTCTATCCACTGTGCCACTTAGCCACCCCAACATCCCCAATTTCTTAAACTGATCCTCATGTAACATTGCTGAAAGGCCACTCACTATCCTGTGTACTTTACTTGTGGAAGCTTTCCAGTTTATCAAAATATCTTTCATTGTAGAACTGAAAACAGGCAGATGAAGTCTGTAAAGGGCAAAGTACAGTGGATTTATCTAATTGTTATAACTGAAAAAAATTTATTACTTATTACTGGAAAAATTAGTTGTGTATAAGATGAATAAAAGCAGATTTTTTTTATCAATATAGATATCATTCAAATACTGACTGCTACATGTATAAATTTTTTAATCTTTGTAGCCCTCAATTTCCTATAAAATCAGGGAGCTGGATCACATGAATTCTCTGTTGCTTCCACCTCCTTGTCCATGATCCTATGATCCCATTGATTTGTGTTATAATTTAGGATAGAGATTCTATTAATTTTTATTAATCTTCAATTTTTTAAGGTTTTATTTGCAAGGCAAATGGGGTTAAGTGGCTTGCCCAAGGCCATACAGCTAGGTAATTATTAAGTGTCTGAGGTTGGATTTGAACTCAGGTACTCTTGACTCCAGGGCCAGTGATTAATCTTCAATTTGCAATGGAATAATACTTCTGTGTCTGTTTCTCTGCTGCTCTCCAATTCACTAATTTTCTGTAAACAAACATTAAAAGACTTAAATTCACTTTTATTTAAAATAACCCTATGATGCCTCCTTTTAGAAAGGATGGAATGTTCAAATTTTGAAGTCATTTAATTTAAAATTTTACAGATTGGAAGTGAATTGAGAAAGGAAAAGAGGTAGTAAATTTCAGCTTTTGAACCCAGATAATCTAGTAGTAATTTGAATGTAGCTCTTCTAATTCTAAATCCAATATTCTTTCCTGTAACTCATCCTCCCTCTCATTTTCTCATCATGGGGGCTCTTATTTGTTTGGCTTATTGATGTGTTGTCAATTTAAGATATTTAAAATTAAGTGTTCTCAAATAAATATGCTTATACTTTTGGGTTCAATTCTGAAAACTTAATGGAAAATATGTTTCCAATGATAATGCATATATATAAAACAACAAAATGGCCAATTTTGGATTGCTTATCTCCATTTCTGCTGAAATGGTTGGGTCTTTGATCTGACCAAGAATTTTGACATTCAGTTGCAGGATTCATTCATTTTATTGGGTGGACAATCTAGATCAGGGGTTCTTAACCTGGACTTCCCAGTCAGTGGGTATATGAACCTGAATGAGAAAAATATCATTTTTACTTTAATGTAGTAGGTCTATTTTGTTCAAAAAATATTTTGAGGTATCCATTGGCTTCATTAGACTGCTAAAAATGGGAGTTCATGATAAATGTCAAGAATCCGAGATCTAAATGAATAATCAATTCAGAGTAGTCTTTTCTCTATTCTTTATTAGCACTCACAAAGCAGTGGAAGAAGTGTTAGATATAAAATATTCAAGCTAAATTCTCAAACAGATTCTGAAGCTATATGAACTAGATAAGTAATAATCTTCTGGGGGCATCTTTCAGTTCCTTTTACTGGAAAATGGGGATAGTGTTATTTAAATTTAGCTTAAAGAATTATTATGAGCAAAGCAGTCCAAACTTCAATGAACTCAATTCTTTAATGGAGCTTCAACCTCATGGATGTGGGAAAATTTCACTGGAGACACAGATTTCAATTTACTACATCTTTTCATCCCCTACAACCTTGACCTCTGTCTTCTTGAAAATCTTCTACAAATGACTTAACTCTATGCCTTTCCTCTAGTTCATTGAAGATTTAATAAATATTTGTGTAGTTCTCAGACTGTCCATTTCATGGGACTGACTCATAGAATTAGGGTTAGAAAAGGAAACTTGAAGGTCATATAGTCCACCCCCTTCACTGTAGAAATGAGGAAAGTGTGACCAAGGGGAATTAAATGATTTCTCTAAGACTACACAGTTAGTGACAATGCTTTGTTGCTGCTCATTCCTGTTATATCATCCCCTTCTTTCCCATTTACACATGTCCTTTCATGCCACATCTCTTGAGTAAGTCATCATTGTTAATATCTAGCATCCTTATTTAAACTAATATATGTCTTTCATTTTTAAATTCATTTCTTCAATTAGCAAGTCTTAATTTTCCCTCTTATAGGGGGAAATAAGTAAAACAAAGTACCAAAGTACCATCTGTAATCCCATCACATTTTTAGTTACTTATTATAACTTACTTCAAATTGCGCTGACCATAAAAATTAATAATCATTTTCTTATAATTTGATTATTTATATATAGTATCTCCTATTTAAGTTTGTTTATTCTTTCTGTTAAAATGAACAGGTGGCAACTTAGTAAGTAATGTAATGTAACCGATTAACTTAATGATTCCCTTGGACACTTCAGATTTTGCCATATTTCTTGATTTGTGGAGATATTCTTGTGTTCATTATTACATTTTGTAAAAAGATTCATGTTTTCATCAGGGTTGGTACATTTATTCTGGAAGAATTTTTTTTTTCTGGAAGATAATTGTCTTCCATATCTTAGTACTCATATTTATGAGTTGCCATAGTCAGAGAATATCTATGTCTAACCTTCTGTTAAGGATAATCTCTATATTTGTTTAAATTGATTTTGTGGAAACAGATCCTGGACCTCTATTTTAAGGCACATTGAAGTGTATAATCAATCAAAACTTATGTGAATTGATTCTCTTTACGAGCCTAAAGTCACTTATATATTATGATTAATAAATAGTCTTCATATAGATCGAATGTTAAGTTCTGGTTTTCTTAGGGGGAAGCATAACTGTGTTTTCAATGACACCAAGAATATCCAATATGGAATCTTCTATAGCTACAGATCTGCACTCAGTCTAACTTATTAGACTTACTCTTCTAGAGTTGTCCTATGACACTGAGTTGATAATTAAGTTGTGATTCATGATCACACAGAAAGGATGCATTAAAGACAATCCTTGGACCTAAGTTTTTCAGATTCTAAGATTCTATTCACTGTAATATTACCTTTTGAGAAGATATATATACTATGTCAAAATAAAAGGAATCACATTCTAGTATATCAAATTAGACTTGACTAAATATTAAATGAACCTAGTACATCTAAAATGGACATATTAGAGATATAGATTATCTATTAAATCCTTCCAACATTAAATCTTTAGTCCCATGAGCATTCTTGACCTATAAATGTTATACTAATATTTGTTCATTTTGGGAAATCTTTAAGCGTAATTATTCACTTTTTGTAAGTATGACATGTCTCATTTATTCTGGACATTAGTAATTTTGAGAAGAATAGATTTCAATTCTTGGAATAGATCTAAGATCATCCATTCCAATCTCATTATGTTACAGATAAAGTTAAGTGACTTGGCCAACTTTGTACATTCAGATGAATGTCTGGGATTAGAATTTGTATCCCTGTCTTTCAGGCCATTGATCTTTCTATTATATGCTTCTTCCTTTAAAAACTCCAGTTCCTAAAATTTGTGCTAAGGAACACAAAGTGATGTACATTTTACAGCACACAATTAGCCAAAATGCTTCCTGGTATTTTGGTTCTGTATTTTCTGTACAACTGAGTTAAGCAGAAATGTCCTTTGTCATGGAAAATTATTGTGATTTTAATTTGCTATTTCTCTGATGAATTTAGGATTTTTAGCTCCTCTAGGTGATAATTTTGAATATCATTCTCACTTTCAGTATTACATTCATTATGAATACACTCACTGAAAGGGAAGGAAATCATACTGGATGTGTCTTTTGCCTAAGGTGGTAGTAGTAGAAGCAGCAATAGCATAAATAGTAGTAGTAGTAGTAGTAGTAGTAGTAGTAGTAGTAGTAGTAGTAGTAGTAGTAGTAATGACAACACCACCACCACCACCACCAAAAATAACTAATTTTTATATGGGATTTTTAAGTGCTAGGCACTAAGTCTAAATACTTTACAATTTTTATATCATTTTATCCTCTTCACAATCTTTGGGTTGTGCTATTATTATGTCCATGAAATGAAAAGAGGTTAAGTGACTTGCCCAGGGTCACAAAGTCAGTCAATGTCTAGTAAGTAAAAGATCAAATTTGAACTCATATCTTTCTAACTTGAGACCCAGGGTTATATCCATTGTACCATCTAGGTGCTCATTTAATAATTTTCTCCCCTTAAATCCTTAAGGTCATTGGAATTTACCTCTTTTCCCTAAAAGTATAAAGCAAATAAGTTCTTGTTGAGAATTTTGGCTAATTTTTTCCAGTTAAAATAGTAGTGTAATTTTTTTCTAGTGTAAAATAGTAGTGTATTAGAGGATTATTGTCATGCATTCTTTAGTGACAGTCTTTTCATTCCATGGTGTTTCGTGTTTCTTTATGAAAGCATTAAAATGATTTAAGTAGTGTGTCTTTGGAAGATTGAAATTGGCATTTAGTTATTTTTGTCCCTAATGTGGCTTCATGCATCACTCTATCCTTAAGAGACATTAAAAAACATTTTATTTAATTGGATAGTGTTTGTACGAAAGTCTAAAATTTTCAATTTTTGATGAGCAAAAGTGAGAAATTAGCTGCTTTAAAATTTTGATTTCAGCACTCCCTCTTAAAAATGATTTAAAGTCACCTAATTAACTTGCATTTCAGTTGCCTATTGGTGCATGTAGATGATGCTTTGGTTTTACTTGGAAGGTATAAAACAGACTCTCTAGAGAGCTAGTCGAGCTGGTAAAACTATTAAAATAGAAGTGTTAGGAACTGTTGTGTATGGGAGCATTGTAAATTATCTTTACCTGGTTTCCTTGAACATCAGAGTCTTATCTTACTAAGTGCCATGGGAGCGGGAGTGGATTAGAGACTGGAAAGGTATTTAAGCACTGGTGTTTTGGTAAATAAATGGAGCACTTGGAGATCTTGTATTCCTTGTCTTCCTTGTCTCCTGGGTCTCACTCCCCTTCAATGTTTATCTGGGGAAGATTGAGGGAGTTCAGAAGTGGGATTCAATAGAAGTGTCTGGAATAGGAGCTCCACATATGGCGTCCAAACTGGGATTAAATATATGGCACCCATAAAGGGATAATAAAAGTGGGGTTAGCTGAATAATGCCCAGTATGAGGACATAGCAGATACAAGCAAGAGAACCAGATGACATCCCAGAATGGAGGACTCTGGAGAAAGTAACAGGTTAATTTGTTACTTAGGGGGATTTTAAACAAAGAGGAACCAGTGAAAGTGAGAAAACAATTAAGTATTTAACACTGAGGAGTCAGCAGGAAGTAGAGTCTCTGAGGCAGTGCCCCAGGGGATGGAATTTCTTTTTCAAGCAGTAGTCTGAAAGTGCCATGAATGGGATGAGGAGAGCCTACTTGCTGTTCTTTTTGGTCACAGTTGCCTGACTGAACACTCTCTGCGTGATCCAGGCCCCTGGACCAGTGACCAGCTGCAGAGACCTCTGATGCCGAGGCAGATCCCAATGCAATCCCTGATACAGATTTTGAGCAGATCCTGACTCCAATGAGCTAGTTTCACTTTTCAGCCAACAGCAGGGGCATCGAGACAGTTGCTCTGGCAGCAGAGGGCTGTGAATTGTGAGCCTCCTGTGTTGAGAGGGAAAGTATCACATGCTGTTAGACAATTTGTTATGGTGATGGTTACTTTTCACAAGGTGCCACAACTCCAGGTTGGACTGGTGTTAACCGCTTACGTGATTTCAAATGCTCTCTCTCTCTCTCATTCTCTGCCATTCCCACCCTCTCTGCAGAGGGAGGTGAGGAAGGAGAAGGGAAATCTTCCTTGTTGGAACTTCAAAACTCAAACCCATGTCTCAAAAAACTTATTTTAGGTATCAAGGGACCTCCATACCTTCTTCCTGGTTTGGGGAGGAGGTGGGGGCGTTGGTCAATGACTATGTTTTTCAATAGGTTATTGATTGGGAAGCTTTGTGGTTCAATTAGTTAAGAAAAAGGGGGAAGAAGATTATTTTCTAGGATTGGGAAATTTGGATTTTGTCTTATGAAGTCTGTGCCTATGGGTTATTTCTGTTGACCAGTCCTGATTGGTTATGTGCATGTGTGTATTTGAACATCTATAGGGCATTTTACATCTCTCTCTACTGGCCTAGAGAGGTGGGAAAATGTTCCTATATTCTGAGATCTAGTACTGGTCAGGGTATCAGTCTCAGCTTGGTAAATGTGACACAACAGAACTGTTTCTGTGTTTGTATTAGTGTCTAAACTTCTGTGCATATGTGTAATTCAGATCTGAAATAGTTAAATGTTACCTGAGTTAAAAGTTTCTCTTTTTAGTTTGGGTTTTGAATTTGATTGCTTTGAAATGTTTTTCTGTTGGCTAAAGAAAAACTTTGTAATCTTTATCTGTTTGTAAGTTGGGGATAATAGGTATTTCAAGGAATTTGGGAATATTGGTTTTGTTAAATTGACATTTATGTATACCACTTTTGAACTTCTGTTTACAATTTATATAGCATTCATTATGTAATAATTTTGTTTCAAAAACAAGGAGGATATGTTAGGAACCGTTGTATATGGGAGCATTGTAAATTATCTTCACCAGGTGTCCTTGAACATCAGAGTCTTATCTTACTAAATGCCACAGGAGTGAGAATTGATTAGAAACTAGGAAGGTATTTAAGCACTGGTGTTTTTGGTACATAAAGGGAGCACTTGGAGATCTTGTATTCCTTGTCTTCCTTGTCTCCTGGCCCTCCAATGTTCACCTAGGGAAGATTGAGGAAGTCCAGAAGTGGAACTCAACATAAGATTTCAGAATAGGAACTCTACATAGATGTTTATGAAGACAAACAAAATTTCAGAATCAATGAGAAAAATCAGAAAACAAATCAGAACTGAAACTGAATGTAGAAGAAACTGAGTAGGAGCAAATGTTAAATTTACTCTCCAGCTCAGCTGTCAAGTCTTATTTCTTTTTACTTACATATTATGTCAACACAATTAAGTGTGAATGTTTTAAACTGTAAAATGGACTTAATTTTTTGAACAGCTGCACATAGCATGCATGATGTTATAAACATCTTGCATATTCATTCCATATTTTAGGATTATGGAATCATAGATTGTTTGAGATGTAAGATTACTTAGTGATAGTCTAGTGAAAACTTCCAAGGATAGCAGAGGGCTTTAAGTGTCAGGTTGAGGGATACACACACACACACACACACACACACACACACACACACACACATGTATGTACATGTACAAATATATGTGAATGTGTCTATATGTATATGTAAGCATATATGTGTGTAAACATTTATGTATAAAATTTTCATGAGATACTAGAGAGTTACTGAAACTTCTGAGTAGGGGAAATTACAGGGTTAGACTTGTGCCTTAGGATCACAAGTTTGAAAGCTGTTTGGAGGATTGATTGGAGAGAAGGGAGACTAGAAATTGGAAAGTCAATTAAAAGGATATTATAGTAATGTAGGTTAGAGGTGATATGGACTTGAATCAGGATGATGACCATGCAAGTAGAGTTTTTTGGAGCCAAGAGATGTTATATAGATAGCAATCACTGGACTTTGCAATTGTTTGGATCTGAAGCATAAGGGAGAGGGATTAACTTTGGTGAGTGGGAGGAGGGGTTACATTCAACATCAATGAATATTTAGAGGAAGAATGGATTTAGGGAGGGAAAATGAGTTTTGTTTTGGACATGTTGAGTTTGACATGTTAATGGAAAATGTAGCAGTACATATTCAGCAGGCAGCTAGCACTATGGGACTGGAATTCTGGCAGGAAATTCTACTTGAATATAGAAATTTGCATAGATACAATAATGAAACCCATGGGAATGAATGTTCCCAAAAAGGAGATTAAAGAGCAAAGAAGGACCAGGATAGAGCCTTGAGCATAGGAAGCATGTATTTCTATACTGATTCCAAAAAATCTCACATTATTTCCTTATCCTAAATTTCTTTACCCCTTTCTAAATCATAGATTTTAAGGTAGAAGGATTACAGATTTAAGCCTAGAAGACACCAAGGCCAATTTGTTCATTTTATGGGTTAGGGAATTTAAGTTCCAGAGACTTAAATTTATAGATAATAGATTAAAACTTTATAAATCAGGAAACAAGTCCCAGAGAGAAGTGATTTGCCCAAGATTAATTAATTAAGTAAGTAAGATTCTCTTAATTGACTCAATAACCTAATATAGAGCATATGATTTTGTATTAGGGATTTAAAGACATCTAGACTAACACCTTCATTTTGTGGTTGAGGAAACTGAAGTTCAGAGATTTGGAACCTTCCTGTAATCACAAAAAATAGTATTAAGGGCAGAATTTTAACCCAAGTTTTCTGATTTCACATTCAATGTCCTATCTATTGGATGAAGGTTCTCTCTGCCTCAGTAATGCATAATATTTAGCTAGGATCAGGTTCATAGGATCATGGATTTTTATACTGTTAATAACTAGTGGAATAAGGATTTGATTCCAGATCTAATATAACACTAAAAAATAATAAATACATTCATAAAAATAAAACATATAAAACATATAAAATATCTCTGCCCCCCCCCCCCCCCCCCGATACCATTGGTTGTCCCAGATGGAGGTGGAATCATAGGTTCAGAGCTAGGAAGGACATTAATAGTTCAGGTAATTCAATTCTTTTACTTTACATTTTAGAAAACTGTGACTTTAGCATTGCATTTATTTTTAAATTGGAAAACTCCTTTAATATGAAATGAATGTGAAAAAATAAAGCAAAACAAAACATAAATCACAGAAGACATAGGTTTAAATTAATATCCCATAGATGTTTTTTACAACTTGCTGCCAGAACCAATAATATCTCTTTCCCAAACCATTTGACTTAAGAAGTGTTGCACTAATGCATTGTTGGTGGAGCTGTGGACTCATCCAACCTTTCTGGAGAGCAATTTGGAATTAGCCCAAAACACAACAAAAATGTGCATACCCTTTGATTCAGCAATACCACCACTGGGTCTTTATCCCAAAGAGATTATGAAAAAGGGTAAAGACATCACTTTACAAAAATATTCATAGCAGCCCTGTTTGTGGTAGCAAAGAATTGGAAATTAAGTGAATTTCTTCAATTGGTGAATGGCTTAACAGACTGTGGTATATGTATGTTATGGAACACTATTGTTCTATTAGAAACCTGGAGGGATGGGAATTCAGGGAAGACTGGAAGGATTTGCATGAACTGATGCTGAGCGAGATAAGAAGAATCAGATAAACATTGTTCAACCTAACAGTAAAATGGGGGTGATGATCAACCTTGATGGACTTGCTCATTCCATCAGTGCAATGATCAGGGACAATTTTAGTTATCTGGAATGGAGAATACCATCTATATATAGAGAAAGAATTGTAGAATTTGAACAAAAACTAAAGACCTTCAATTTAGAAAAGAAAATCCATTATTATATAATTTTGCTATCTCTTCTACTTTATTTTTCTTCCTTAATGATATGATTTCTCTCTCATCACATTCAACTTAGATCAATACATACCCTGGAAACAATGTAAAGGACTGCCTTCTGTGGGGGGTGGGGGTAGGAGAGAAGCAAAAATAGGAGGAAAATTGTAAAATTCAAAATAAACAAAATCTTACTTTTTAAAAAAAGGAAGTTAAAGTCCTGATTTAAGAGGCAGCCAATTAAGGCCAAAACTTCTTGCCACAGCACTAATAATGGGAAATTAATAGTTTCATGTCAAAAAGGCAGTGGTTGTAACTGGGTCATTTCATGGGAATTTAATAAAAATAATGTCTCATGTTTGTTTATATAGAGAGTCAGCAACACTTTGCATTGTGATTCTGAATCTTTTGGAGGAAAAAACCAGTCTGGGAAATTTGACTTGAAAATTGTTTATTCTTTTTGATTTAGATCTTCTTCAGGGGCCCTTGCATCCTTTTAATATGATGTTAACTGTTCATCTCTGAAGTCCATCTTGTTCATTTGGAAGGCCCTACTATTTGAATGGTTAATTCATCATATTCTGTATCATATACATATATATGTGTATGTATGTATATATGTATGCATGTTCGTATAAAGAAAAATTTTTGCTTCCTACCCTCATTAACATTTTAAAGCAAAAGTACTAGAGTTAGTTTTAGTTTCCTATCTTATTGACTATTAAATAAACACCTACCATGTGCTGAGTGGTTTATATGGAGTAATAGCCTTTTTTAAGGATTTCATTTGTCTTTGTTCCCAGTCTATATAACAGAAGGTATAGATGACCTCCCTCTGACTCCACCAAATTCCAAATTTACTAGATAAATATGAGAGGTGTTTTTTTCCCTTCTTTTTTTTAAGTCAGGGTAACAAGCCCTGTGTATACATTTCTACATTTATTTCTCATTCATGTATCATGAAAATTCGTTTAGAAATGTAATAGGAACTATGTCTAGAACAAGATTGAAGACAGAATGAGATAGGGTGTGAGTGAGCAGTGAAGGGTAGTGTAGAGGAAATGTTAAATGCTGTAGGGTAAGTAGGGTGAAGGGTGTCAGAGAATGTTTGTTAGAATCCTTGGAATTTTCTAATCTGTTGACGTGATGTACTGGCTTGATGAAGGAATTTTCAGGGAGATTTGAAATTGAGGAATTAAAAAGCTAACTGCACTGTATATAGAAAAGTCCATTTTTTGACTTTTGGAGCAGTCAGGAGAGAGGAAAGTGCCCTCTACATTTTGATGTAGGACAAAACTTTGTCACCTCAACCTATCCTTCTAAGTTGATTATAGTATTATAATAATAATTAGAATTTTTATAACATTTCAAGTTTTTTAGATCTCATTCCATATCTCTTGAAATTTTATGAAGTAGGTGCTATTATTATTCCCATCTGATAGATGTGGAAAGTGAGTCTAAAAGAAAGTAAGTGGCTTTTTGAGGATCACACAATTAGTAAGTGTCTATGACAAAGATTCAACCTCAGGTCTTCCTGACTCCAAGTCATACTCAATTCAAGACACTGAGTTTCACAGCTGCTTATAAAAAATTGGAAAGCTACCTTTCATACCACTTCATAAGAAGTCAGAGACATTGAATTGTTCTAGTATAGCACAGTTCATTTAACAGTTGAATTGGTTTGATTGTTTTCTTTGAATATTGAATGATGTTGAAAACCCTTATTAAG
Source organism: Macrotis lagotis (assembly GCF_037893015.1). NCBI lineage: Eukaryota > Metazoa > Chordata > Mammalia > Peramelemorphia > Peramelidae > Macrotis > Macrotis lagotis. The sequence continues at coordinate 282,046,703 of NC_133659.1, forward strand.
AATTGTTCTGATCAAACCTATTGGATAGGGAGATATGAATTTCCCCTCTACTCTAATGGTATATCTAATAGTGACTGTCCAGGGCTTAACTTCTGGTCTGTTTCCTTTCTGTTTGAGTATGTATGCAGTGGGAAGTTGGTAAAAATATAAAATGTACTCATGACCTTTGTAAAGTAGGCTTTACTATGGTTAAAAAAGTAAGTGAACTCTCTAGATTGTTTATTTGTTAGATTTCCCATTGAATGGATTATCTTGAAAAACAAAACAAAACAAAACAAAACAAAAATTAAGCATTAAATTCCTGGAAGGTACTGGAAGATATTGATAGATCATTGAGTTTTCAGGAGTGTGTGTGTGTGTGTGTGTGTGTTTCTTTGGCTTTTTCATGTCTTATTTGAGAGGAGAGTTACTTTGAAGAAGAAGTACTGAAAAAAGAATTACAGCACTGAAGTAAAATAATATATTAATTTTCCAGGTTGAACAGAAAGGTGTGGGAAAAAGGAGTGATCCATGGTACTTATTATCCAAGTAGATACATTTTTCATGATCTTACAATGCTTCTATATTTCAGATTGTTCTCACTGTTCACTATGCTGTTTCTGCTAAATCCCTTTGCTTCACCAAATATTTACTGACAGAGTTAGTACTACTACATTTAGAAAAGAAATCAAATTTGCATTAGGAAGTTAGCATCATTGTGATTCTAGTTTCATGCATGACAGATTCCATATAGAGCTATATTTAATGTTCTTCTAATTAGAAGTGGGGGTAGTATGCTAACTTTCCTTGATATGCTATTCTCTCTCTCTCTCTCTCTCTCTCTCTCTCTCTCTCTCTCTCTCTCTTTTTGTTTGTACAGCTCACCATGTTAAAACTGGAACCTGTGAGGTGGTGGCACTCCATAGATGTTGTAATAAGAACAAGATAGAAGAAAGATCCCAGACGGTCAAGTGCTCATGCTTCCCAGGGCAGGTGGCAGGCACCACTCGAGCTGCTCCTTCTTGTGTTGATGGTGCGATTTCTTCAATTGTTTCATTAAATCTCTCTTTTGCAGATCACTACCAAATATTCTGGTGATTTAAAATAATATGGACCTGGAGGTGGGGGGAAGTGGAAAAGAAGAGCCTCTACTATTATCTAATAGATAGTTATTTTTGTTTCTGAATGAATGAGATTTAATTGACATTCTTGTTCATTTTATTCAGTAGTGCACATATCCTTTATTTTGGATGGCATTATGATGAAATCCAGACAGGAAAGAATATTAAAAAATGGAAAGGAAGATAAAAAAGTAATGTTTTGATATTACTTTACTAAAACAATTAAATGCATGGAATTCTTTTAAGAATTTAAAGTGACCTTCATCGTCAATAAATTTTATCTCATTGTTTTTTTCTGGAGATGTCAGCATTTTATCCAAGCAGAATTCGTATCTGATAACTGAGTAAAACCTTCAATGTTATTATTACTTTCAAATATGCAATTTTTATACATATTATATAGAATTTAAATGGTGTTGAATTTGTTTAAGGTATAAAACTAATGTTATCAGCTCAGAGTTTCAAATCGATTGTGGGGAATTCTACATTCATTCTAAAATAGAACTACTACTTCCTGCCAGTGTATTCGATGTCTAAAAGATTTTAAACAGTATCAAGAAGTAAACTTGATAAGCAAATCTAGGAGTATATCAGATAGGGTCCCTTTGACTAAAATTAAGAGACTTCTCTCAAAACCCAGAATATCCACCAAGGAATGAAAATCATGCTCTTTTCATCCTCTTTCCTTTTATTGATCCCCATTCCATGTAGTCTTGCTAAAGCATCATGAGGAATGAGCCAGAAAGAAAATAGTAACTTGACTTTTTTCCCCTTCCTGAAGCTTCAATAGTGGAGCAGAAATGGTGGTGTCACATGCAGCCATGTCTTGAAGGAGAGGAATGTAAAGTTCTTCCAGATCGGAAAGGGTGGAGTTGTTCCTCGGGAAATAAAGTGAAGACGACGAGGGTAGGTACAAACCTAGTCTTGTTTCAAAAACATGTAAATAACTTGACCGATAAACCATGAAGTAGGTATAACCAAGTGAAAGCATCATTTATGGTGTTTTTTTTTAAAGAATTATTCTCTTTAGTTGATCTCAGACATGTAAAAATCAACTACAGGATTATTTGTTTAAAGTTCATGTTAATTCCTTCAGAGCCAATGATACAAGACAGGGCTAGTTAGAAGGCCTCTTTTGGTACCAAAAATACTTGGGCTTGATTTTGCCTCTGAGCCTAGATATGTGACCATTAAAACTAAATCTCTTAGTGTTACAGTAAACTCTATGGGACATAAGGTTGTAGATGGATTGCTAAACTGCTTCAGTGGAAGGAGGTTCCATTTTGGAAGTTCCTTGTGCCAATAAAACCATCAGTCTGGATCAAAAATAAAAATCCTGTATTGTATGAGAGACTGATGATTAGAAATTGTTTGGCACTAGCTGTTATCAACCTGGAAGAGTAACCCAACCCCTTGTCCTTCCAAGGTAGATTAAATTGACAATTCACAATTTATACTGCCTATGTCAGTCCCTGTGATCTTAAAAAATCAAGGCTCTTCCATCTTTATGTGACTATTTTGATTATCTGGAACTTCTAGTTAATAATAGACATGGTTAAATGCTGAAATAGATTCTTAAGGGAGATTTGGTCATGTCAAGAGTAGTAAAAATATAATAAATTGTCTTTGAACCACAATTTTTTTAACTTTGTGCAAAGAGGCAGGTAAATAAAGATTAATAATTCAATAACCTCTTGATTGGAGACATGGGTTTCATAAAACTAAATATGAAAATATGAAAATTTATTGGGTGGTGAAGGATAAGAAAATTTGAATTTTGTCTCATAGAATCTGCCAATGAAATTTTTGATGTCCAATGAGCCTCTAAAGTCTGGATTCTTAATGTTTTTATTTTTGTGCTGTGGCCCCCTTCAATGGTGAAACCTATGAACCCTTTCTCAAAGTAATGTCTTTAGGATCACAAAGGAAACCAATTATATTCCATTCCAATTTACAGATCCCTTGAAATTTATCCATGAACTCTTTCAGGTTTTATGAAACCTATGTTAAAAATAAAACAAAAAAATTTTGTTAATTATTTTATTATATTAAATGTGAAGAAGAGAGACAAGTGAAACCCAAACCAAAACAAGACTTCTGCCACAACTGGAGGCTGGCAAAGTTGCAATAATTTTTGGCAAATATAGATATAGATGGACTTGCCTTACTAGATCTCAGCTAGCCTTATGAGTCCATGTATCCTAATAATGTGTTATAGCCTATGCTACCTAAAGTTAGACTAAAAGGACCAACTAGCAAGTGTAATCAAATTAACATTCTGTCAGAGTAGTCTTGACTCTGTGACCTGTTGGCTAAAAGCCAACAAATCTCTCTAAAATTCATGCAATGTCCCTCAACCATGGAAACATGGTCAATTAACTAGAATAACTATATTACCCAGTAAGGTAAAACTGCATTTGGCAAATATTGATTTACTTTAAAATATTCTGATAGTACTAGATTATTTTTATGATAAACCACATTAACAATATTGAAGTTTCTCATTTTCTCAGCAGTTAAATCTTATTTAAAAATAGCATATATAGAAATACACTTAACCTCTTCCATTAAGATTCACTCACAAAGCAAAAGTAATTCTGTATCTATTTTGAATATTAAACCTTTGTTTCCTTTGGGTAAGTAAGAAGTAGGCTATTTCTGCAGAATGTTGATAATGAGATTAATTATATTAATTAGCATTACTTTTTCCATTAAAAATACTAGGGATAATACAACTTTGCAAAATACTGTTGATATAAAATAGACAACTTCAAAAAGATCTTTAGATATGTTCCAGAATTATTATAATTGTTTGACCTTAATTCTCCTAGTAAATTGCATTTGAAATTAATCCATTGTTGTCAGTCTTTTAGTCTCAAAGGACATGTCCCGTCCCCATTTCTCAAATAGTTGATAACTTAATGAAGGAAGATTCTTGAAAGATTGAGGGCATAGGTGTACAGGAGCTCACCCCACTATTTTCATCTCAGACAGGGTTGATGTACTGAACACAGGCATGCTGGGTGCAACTCATCTTTTCTCCTCTCCTTTCCACATTCAAATCTGCCCAGTCTTCTAGTTTGAAAAAGAAAGAAAAGCCTCATTTATGATTAGGAAAAAGAGATGTGAATGAAACATTACTCAAGAAAAAAACAAAGAATGCTATTATTATTTTTTTAAGCATTCCTAAGGCAAAGAATGTATAGATGTAAAGATGTGATTATATAGATGTAAAGATGTGATTATTTTATATTGAAAGGAAAGAAAGATTTGGAAAAATTACAATTTATGTATCAAAGTAAATTAGAAAAATTTCCTTGAAACTAGTTAGAAAGAAAGTTTTCATAAAAAGGAAAGCCATTTTGGGAAAAGGACAAAAGCAGCATGAGTCCTTATGACATAAGGAAAATGCTAGATTATCCTATTTATTGTCAAGATAATAGTGCTATCAGGCAGAAAAAAAGTTTTATGAACTTATTAGTGGCAATAATTTCACAAAGAAAAAATTCTTATCATTTTTATCATCAATTTTTTGCCCCTATGCTTTTCCTATATAAAGTAGTTGTCATGGTGGTGATGGAAAAGAACAGGAACATTTGATATGGCAGGGGTCCAACTGTAAATAAGAATAACTGGAAGTTAAGCATGAATGAATTACAAAGTAATAGAATAGCTGGTCTCAGCCAAAAAAAGCCAGTTGGGTTTCTTGAGCAAGATATGGAGTACGTATGGGATGATCTCTATTGGAAAAATGGGACGAGAAATGATAACAATTTGAAATAATGTATTCTCTCTCTGAACTATAACTGTACATCTTCATTCTGGAGCTTTCCAATCGACCTAATGTTCAAGAAACACAGTTGACCAAAAACAGAGCTGAGTTGGCTCTGAGTAAAAACCAGCAGTATCCTTCTAGCACTGAAAATTATTTTAGAGTATAAGGGGATGGACCATGTTCATTGTACAATGTGTGCCAATCATATCCTCTCTTATTCTCCATGCTGGACTCAAAAGAAATTTTATGTGTCTCCCTGGATCACTTTTCTGTTCCTCTGATTCTCTCTGTCTTTCTACCTCTTTCACTTCTAATTAATCCTTTTCTTCTCTCTCTCCCTCCTGTCTCTTTGAGATATCTTGTTTCTTTCCCTTTCCCTTCTCTGTCTTTCTGTGCCTCTCTGTCTCTCCTCTCCTTCCTTCCTTTCCTTCCTTCCTTCCTCCCTTTCTTTCTTTCTTTCTTTCTTTCTTTCTTTCTTTCTTTCTTTCTTTCTTTCTTTCTTTCTTTCTCTTTCCCCTTCTCTCTCTCTCTCTCTCTCTCTCTCTCTCTCTCTCTCTCTCATTCAATTTTATTATGAAATTAAATAAGGTAAAACAATGGAAAAAGCAGCTACTTTCTGAGGTGTTTTTCTTTTATATATACACTCCCTAAATCAAAATATCTAATTGCTAAAGGATACTACAGAAATTCTGATATTTTGTAAGAAAAAAGGCCTCTTTCCACATAACTGAAAACTTGGAACTGGAGGCTGTAACCCTTTATCTTCCTATCCTATCATTAAGAAAATATTAGTGTTTTTTTTTTCTTAAGAAGAATGAAAATATTTCTAAATTCTTATATTCCAAGATAAATAATGAACAGCATTTCAAAGAGTGGTTAATAAAATAATACTTTTTTCATAGTGTGAAAAAGTATATAATTAAATGCTAAATATAATATAGAATTAACAAGGGTAAAAAAGGTGCTGTAAAGCTTGTAAGCTTTGACAGAATTATTTTTTAATCATAATTTTGGGAATAATTGTAAGAAAAATCAGGTCTAGACTCACATCTTTTAATGTTAAAATATATGCATGCATACATACATACATACATATATATATATATATATTCTAGTGGAACATCTGATTGAGGAAGTCAAGACATATTCTAGATTTGTAATTCAGCGTTTTCTGTCATTTGAGAAGTACATCAAATTCCATGTTGTCTGTGTTCGTTTAGGTTAATTCAATCTCTTTTGTATTTGAAGAAAGATACATTTGGCTCTCTCCTATTCAAGAACCAGTGTTTTCTTTTTGTATAGTTTTAGACTTTTTTCCACCATCGAATCTCCCAAGTGTACTGACTCTATTATCCTTAACAAGAAGTTTCATAGTTGCTCTCTTTTATAAAATACAATTCTTTTGCTTTTTTTTCTCATTGAACTTTCAGATCTCTAGGGCAAGAAACTCTCTAATCCTCCAAAGTTCTGATTTAAAAATAATGATTTTCACAGAGAGGAAAAAAATCAAAATAGGTTACTTTCATTTTTCCTTTACTCTCCATAAATGAATGAGAATCAATATCTCAAATGTATTAAAGTATCTCTTTTATGCAGAAAAATGAGTCAAGATATTGCCATCTTTACAATGCAGGGATTGCATGGTCAGATCTAGTACTGTATTCTCCACAGGTAAATAGTATTTATGAAAAATGAAAATTTACCTCATTTCCCTCCAGTCTTGTCTGCAACATTGTTTTCCCTTTACAAAACCAGGGCATTGAAATCACAGAATTCACTTATTCATTGACCTCTCTTCCTCTTGTAAATTCCTAGCTCCCATTAGGCTTAGCTTGGTTGCTTCCTCCTAAATGAAACCCCTTTAGATTCTCTCCCCTGAATCTCTCCCTCCTCTTGTTAGTAATGAAATTTACCTACCCTTCATGGAGTTTATTTGTTTTAACTTTGGATATACTTCATGTTTCCTTGAATGTATACATGTCATACCCCTAGAATAGAATGGAAGCTTCTTGAGGGAGGAGACAGTTTTATTATTGTCATTCCATTCCTAATAGCTAACACATTTTGCTCATAGAAGTGTATTAAATGCTTACAGAATTGATACTTTTAAATTGCCTATTGTCTCCATGCTAAGTGCTTGTTAGATAACAAAATACACACACACACACACATACACACACACACACATACACACACACACACACATATATATATATATATATATATATATATATATATATATATATGTGTATATGAGCTGATTTTGCATTCCCAGAACTTACAGTATAAGGGAGGTAAGATACAAATTCAGAGAGTGCTATAGTGTAAAATACTCCATAATTGTAAAAACAAAGCACTATTAGGTTCAAAAGGCAAGATTGAGGAAGAAATTGAAGAAGATGCTATATAGGATATTACCTTTGGGTTGGAGGCTTTTTTTCTTTTTTCAAATCTGCATCTTCCTGTCTCACCCAGTTTTTTAAGTTCAGGGTCCACTTTCACAGCGCAGTGGTACTCAATTGGGCATAGGAGCATTGGTCAACTCTATTTCTGACTTCTGCCAGTTCATCTCTGCTAATCAACCTGGTGCTTCATCCTTTTTCCTTACCATATTAATTCATTTATTAATTTGGACACCAGATTGGCTGTAGCTTAGAACTCTTGAACCAACTTAGCAGCAGGGCTGACAAGCATGAAGCAATTTATCTGGATTGGGTTGGGTTTCAAAGACTTGGCCAAGAATTCAGCAGTGGGGATCTAGAAGGGACCTTAGAGATCGTTTCTTCCAACCCTATAGATATTTTATAGATTTCTTATTTTTTTACTTTTGCATTAAACTCTTTGCAACTGAGTAATTTACAACAAAAATATGAATTTAGAGTTAGCAATGTCAAATTTAGGCTTACAGAATCCTTTTTTTTCACAACAATCCTGTTTGATTATGCAAGTATTATCATTCCCATTTTACAATATAGGGAACTTAGGGTTAAACAAAATCAAGTGATCTGCTGAGATTTGAATTCTGATTTCTTCTAATATTCATTGTGCTACCACATTGCTTCTGGTATAGTAAGGTGATAAATTTCTCCATTCTAATCCAGGGTAATCTTGAACTCTGAGTTATTTTTATGTACTCATTGCAAAACAGAGATACAGTAACATCCTGTGATGGCTTAGTGGATACATACCTCTAGCCACCCACATTCATTGTGTTCTTTAAAAGCTGTTATCTCCTCTGATGCCAAGCCTCAGTAATTCCGTGCTCATAGGGAGGTTTCTGGTATGATCTTGAACCAAGTCATTTAACCTCTGTTTGCTATAATATCCTCAAATGTAAAAATGGACTGTTGTAAAGATTAAATGAGATAATATTTGTAAAGTATTTAGTATAGTGAATATCTCAAAATAAGTACTCTAGCTATTTATTACTATTATTATTAGCATAACCAAGGAAGAAAGGGACATGCAGAAAGCAAATAGGAAAGAAATAAGAATAACAGAAGAGAAGAAAAGGAAGAAAGTTTAGAGAAGAGAAGTGATCCAAATGAAAGAGGCCCAAATTGATTCACTAGTCATAACCTAGTCTCAGTTTTCTATTCATATGTCAAATGCCACATTAAATCTTTTTCAACTATGGTTGGACATTTTCCTAATCACAATAGTTTCTTCTGCCTAAGAAATCCAGTATAGTATACTCACAGGGTGTATACCCTGGTATACATGGCACTGATTTAGAATCTGGAATCTTGATTGCCACGTATTCAATATATGACCTTGAGTAAATTATTTCATTGCTCTGCATGTTGATTTCTTCATTTGTAAGATTATGGGGTTATTTTAAATGACTTTTAAAGTTTTTTCCCTAAGTGTAACATTATATAATTCTTTGAATAATGCCATCCTTTCTTCAACATTCATTTCTTTAAAAGGACCTATTTCCCTTAATTTCTTGGTCTCATTTTTAACTGAATCCTAAAAAATTATACCAGAATAAGTTGACATTCTTTTAGAGATTTCAGATTCTGATGCCTTCAAAGGGTCCACTCTTCCATGGAAGTAATTGCTAGACATAGTGACGGGGCAACAGAATATGGAGTAAAAGATTATAATTTTCAGTTTTTAATTTTATGATTTCCTCATGAACTTAGTAAATAAGATGAGTAGTCTTGTAAAGATGAACTTCATGAAGAGAAAATTCAGATTGAAGAACTTTAGTCTCTATTAAATAAAGTTCACTTGACTCAGTGTAAACATAATTATACCACAGAATATACATTTTTGGTTGTTTTTGCAAGGCAATGGGGTAAATAAAACAGACAATTATTAAGTGTCTGAGGCTGGACCTGAACTCAGGTCCTCCTGACTCCAGGATCAGTATTCCATTCACTGTGCCACCTAGTTACCTCATAGAATATACATTTTAAAAAATTTCATCAGTGGTTTACGTTAGCCATTTAATTACTAATCACATAGAGGGGACTTCAATGTCCATTTTAAACCTCTTCATTTTACAGATAAGGACATCTACACTCAAATAGGTTAAATGATTTATCCAAGGTTTCAGAAGTAATAAGTAGGAGATATGAGATTTTAACACTGAAACATGAACTAGCATTATTTCCACTGTTAACATTTTTTTCTCTTTATTTCTGAATGTAGAGAAATATATATTATGGGTAGGTTTTAGAATATAGAGTAAGGAAGATATTTCCTGAAAAAAAATTTTAAAAAAAGAAAAAAGCAATCTCCAGATAGTCAAGATCCCTGAGTTCATGATGAAGTTGTGGTAGAAGACCTGAATTCATCAGAATTGTTATTTTGGTCTCCTGTTAAGAAGAAAATGAGTTGTCTGGACCTATGAATTTAGAAAATATTACTTACCAAAGTAGCATGTCTAATCTAGTATTTCTAATTAAAAGAGCTATTTACTTAGATGATAGCAATTTTACATTCCTAGGAGTGTTATGCCTTGGCCATAGTTGTATGGCACTTCCAGGAAAGAGAGACTATTTTAGAAATTATCACTGAGGGTATATTCTCCAAACTTGGCCCTGGTTTGCTCAATTAAAAATGGGGAATAAACAGCATATGCATGCCTTCATAATCCTACATAAAATTAGATGGTCTGTGATTGAGCCAGGTGCTAATGTGTACATAATACTCTGTATGCTATATTTGTAGACTTATAATGGACTGAAACTGAGTGCAGATTTGGAAAGAAAGTTTAATTTAGATTAGTTTAGCTTAGCTTAATGTGATGCTTTGGCTATTACTTGGGAAAATTCATGGGCAACTTCCAGGAGTTCTCTTATATGTAAACACCCTAAATACAAGTTGTTTTTTTTTAAATTAGGACAAGAAAAGTCCAAGAAATCTCATGGAATTATTTTCATTATCAGTTGGCTAATATCTGAAATTCTATTTGAGACTTATTCCTTAAGCTCAATACTTTATTCCTTAAACTCAACACTATCCCAACTGATTGAATGAATAAATCACAAAAGATTTTTAGTCATTTAGTCAGAGTAAAATTTTCAGTCATTTAGTCAGAATAAAATAATAACACAGGAATAAGGATATATCTGATTTATTATTATGGGGAACCTATGGATGAAGAAATTATCACTACCAATTTAGGATGTCTCCTCTGTTGCTTACAGTCTTAAAGAGTTGTTGAGAGTGCCAATTTTCCCATATTCACACAGATAGTATGTCAGAAGGGAGCTCTGAACCCAAATCTACTCGGTTCTAAGGCCTCATCTTTATCCATTATATCACACCATCTCATTCAAGAATAGGGAAAGTGAATATCCCATTATACTCTGTGTCTTGAGTAGTGTTCTGAGTTTTAGACATCACAATTTCAGAGAGAATTTGGCAAATTGGAGGTATCTACATGTTTACTAAAATGGTGAGGACTTTATAAGCCATGTCATAAGGAAAATTGTTAAACACACAAAAAAAAATTAACTTGAAGAAGAAAATACCATTTTTTTTGTTATCTAGAGAATAGAATTAGGCTCTCAGGATCAAAATTATAGTGACTGATTTTGATTTTGGATATGAAAAAGACAAAACAAAATGTTTATTTTAAAAAAATTTAGCTGTCCAATGAAGTGACTTCTTTTTTGAAGTAATCTCTTCCCACTATAAATATTGAAGTGAAATGTGTGGGGAAAAAATTTGCATCAATTGGACAACTGAATTATGTGATTTCTAAGTTCACTTGCACGTCCAAGATTCAAATTCTCTGAATCTGTATTTTTTACTGCATTCATGAATTGCTTCTAACAAAGGTTAATAAGAATATATTTGTCTAATGACTTGGAAACTAATAAAAAAGACTTTATAAAAAGATGGGAGAAGGAGTAAGCTGCCTACATATATCCACAAACTTAGAAATTATAGAGGATGGTTGCAATGAGGAAAGAAAAAAATCCAAGAAAGAAACCAGTAGTAAAACCTATGGTCTCAATGTTTATTTATAGATGTACAAAGTTTTGGCAACAAACAACAGAAACTAGAGATAAAAGCACAAACAGGCAAATTTAACCTAAGTATTGATGAGACTTAAGGAGATGAAACCCAAGTCTGATATATGACTGGATCATCCCTAGATATGTATTGGAGCTCTTTCTTTGTCTAAAATAGAACAGTTACTTCTTACCCAGACTTGATGATCATTTCATGCTTCAAAAGGTGATGAAATAAATGAAAAAATTCTGTTCTATATGTGATCTTCACTAAAAGGAAAAAACTGATTGTTGAGAAAATGATTGGGATCTTATGGTGGAAATAATTACTTTTTCCTGGACTGTGATAAAATAAAGAAAGGTCATTGAGAGTCAGACATGCACATAAGATTTTGTGAAAGTTGATTTCGAAGTCTTTATAGGGAGTATAAGTAGAATTCCACAGACTAAAGTTCTTTATGGGAAATAATTCCAATAAGGACAGAGAACCCCCAATAATGCTGTTCTGTGTTTATAGAAAGTAGACAGAGCAATGAAGAGAAAAAAATAAATTTCTAAGGTAAATAAGGAGATAGTAAAGGCATGTAGCTACCCTTGATGAATTTACTTCAATTGGATTAGATGAAACCCACACTAATATACTAAAAGAATTGACAGATATAAATGTAGAGCTAATGCTATTGATATTTGAAAAACCATGGAGAAATAGAAAGTTACTTGCAAGGGAGGGAAGGGGAAGACAATAAACATTTATAAACAGTTACTTTTTGACAGTGTGCAAGATGATTTATAAACATTAACTCATTTGATCATCACAACAGTTGTGGGGGGTAGGTGATATTATTATCTTTATTTTATTGATGAGGAAACTAAGGCAGAATCCTTTTTTTTCTCATCCAGGGTCATAGCAAATAAATATCTTTTGCTGAATTTGAATTCATGCCTTCTTGACTTGAGGTCCAGCTCTGTAGCCACTGGGCCATGTTTCTGGGTTATAATTATACTTTAATACTATTATTAAGTTACTTTAAATAATTTCTTCAAGCAAAATATCTATTTCATGAATTGATCTTCATGCTGTATGGTTTCCAGTCTTTTCATAATTCTAATAATGTTCATTGATATATTATCCAATTCCTTTATAATGAGAGGATCAAACCAAACCAGAATTTAGGTATGATCTGACCAGACATAGTATAACATAGTTCTAAATTAGTTCTAAAATTAGTTCTAAATCATCATTTCTATATTAATATAAATTTTGTTACCTATGTTTTATTGTTGACTAATACTGAGCTTTTTCACAAAAATTTTAGTTTTATTCTTTTGGGCATGGGAAGAATAAAATTTATAATACCCAGTGACAAGCAATCTTTTAATCTAGTTGAACCAGTGTATGTTAGATGATTAATTCCTCCCATATCCAAGGTTTGCTCCTCAGTGATATGCTTCTGGTTTGCTTAGCATATAAGTTACATAATATACCTTGGTTCCATTTTTTAAAAATTATGCCTTGAAACATTTCAGTTGCCTAATATCAGATCCACATAGGGGGAGCCATGGTTTTATTTGAACCTCTGATAACCCCTTAGAGTCACACATGCTGGATATGAAGATGAATACTGACATATGATACCACGTTTATAGATAGAGTAGAAACACCAACACTAGCTTACTTTCTTTGCTTTACATCTTGAAGGACCCTGTTTCTCCAATTTTATATTTAATTCCACTTTAAGATTTTGGGTCACCACAGTTAGTTGATATTGTGAAAATGAACCAGTCTGCCTTGTGTTCTACTTTGCAGTCTATAATATAGGTCAGACATATGGGGCTCACATATTCTTATGGGAACTTCCATCTTTCATATTAACCTCTACCTCTATATAGCAGTCTCAAACACAGCAAATACAGAATTATAAAAAAACAAAATCATCGCCAATATTTGATATAATAATTTATCAGTGGACAAAGCATGTCTTTTATTACTTTAGGTGTTTACTTTTTATAGTTAAATCACACACATAGGATAATTCATAGTGATCTGCTCATTTGGACTAGAATTCTGTCAACAATACATATCTAATCCAGAGTCTTAAGTTAACTCATTCTAATCACTTTGACAAAAACATTTATATTTGTGAGATAAATTTTCAGTAACAACATGAAACTTTATCTTATTAGGAGTATTTGTTTATGTTATAACTAAACTGTGGCAATAAGCTAATGTTCTGTGAGTAGTACATTAGTAGAGACAGGCCGTTCCCAACCTAATAATTTATTTATTGTACAAATAAACATTAAGGGCTGCTGGTTCTCATTAGGGAGTGTTAGCACATCCAAAAATGTTTTTTGAAAAACCTCAAAGGGGAAATGTGAACATGATGTCTTACCCTTCTGTCCACCCTATTTTCTGGGATCTGGTTGTGATGTCTACACATGTCAATACACAGATACCCATGCATGCACACAAAAAATGATGATTGAAATTCATTATTTTGAGAGTTCTAACATAAATTTGGTGAGATTTAGCAGTCCAGTATAGTAATTGTTTAAATTACTAAATCCTCTTCCATTACAATCTATAAAGTGGCCCATCATAATCTTAACAACATTTCTATTGCTACAGAAAAATAACAGTTAATTTAAAATAAGATTTTATGCTAATTAATATTTAAATAAAAGCAAGAATTCTGAATTTACTTAATAGGATTAACATAACTACATTTCAAGAAGCTATATTTATTATGGCAAAAATTGCACATTCTATAATTCTTCCAATACTATATTAATCTCAAATTAGTATAATTCATTGATGTTATTTAAAATAAAAGCACTCAAAATGCTAGTCTTATTTTTCAATGTGTACTTATTAACACCAACTAAATAAATTTAGCATTTTGTTTTTTTGAGTTTTTTTAGCTTTTGTAGGGCAATGGAGTTAAGTGACTTGCCCAGGGTCACACAGCTAGGTAATTATTAAGTATCTGAGATTGAATTTGAACTCAGGTCTTCCTGACTCCAGCACTGGTTCTCTGTCCACTGTGTCACCTAGCTGCCCCTTAAATTTAACACTTTGAGGCAAGGATTGGCCAGTACTTTTTCTCCTTTAGTTCAATGTTATCTGTATGTATAGTACAGGTAGGTCATGATTTCTGTGAAAATCGAATGCCATGAAATGATGACATTATTTTGATTTTCACAGAAGATTTTCTTTTGGCTGGAATCAATTACAATATTTTTATAATTATAACTTAAAATAGTGAAAATTTGAATGAATGGAGTCCCTTCATGAAATCTGTTATTTGCACTAAATGGACCTAGCTATAAAGGCTTAGCATATGTCTAGTGAATTGGATGTATGCTTTTAAATTAATTCCCATATCTACACATTTCTAGAAGCTCTAGATTATTTTTGTATAAAAATCTAAGGCCAAAGAGTTAAACTTGATTAGATAATTTTCATTCTCCAGACTCATATCAAAACTTTTGACACTTGTTAAAATTAATGTTTTGTGCTAATTAACAGCACTATAATTTTTTTGTGTTTTAAATATCATACACTAGATATGGCAAAGTCAGCTATTCTTTTGGAATGTCATTTAAGGTAATTTAAGGACAATAAAAACCTAAATTAAAATTGAGAAAAACTTCATTATTTAAACTGACTCTCTAAAATTTGTTTAAGATGTACAATTCTTTTTGAATGTTACTAATTCTCAGTGGAGTAAGTGCAAAGAGGATTGGGCCTGGAATCAGGAAATTTTGAGTTCAAAATCTAATCTCAGACATGTACTAGCTATGTGAACCTTGGCAAGTGATTTTGCCTTTTCTTTAACTAAAGTAGGCATAATAACAACACATACTTCCTAGGACTTTTGTGAAGATTGAATAAGATAACATGTAAAAAATTCTTTACAAAATGCCTAGCATATGGTAAGGAAATAAGATTATTTTCATCCTCCATATCTTTTATTCCATTAAACTAAATGAACTCAAAGTTAGCAATGATGCAAATATTGTTTACATATTTAGGAATGAAAATAATTTTCAGTTAAATAGTAAATGAATCAATGTATTTTGAAAATGGTTTAATTATATACACATATAATCTTAAATATATAATACACCTAGGAAATTAAATGTTTGCCTTTGATTATGGCCATAAACTCTCATCTTCATAGCCTTTAACTCTTTCATCCAATCTGAATTTTTTTGTTAGTGAAAAGTATTATCTACATAAGGAATGTTATTATTTAAAAGAAAAGTGGAAATAAATTCTTAGTCTATAAAAGAGTAAATATTTAAACTTTAAGTTCCACTCCTATTTCTGGTCCTTAAAACCTATTTGCCTTATGACAAGTCATTTAATCTCTTTAGGTCTCAGTTTCAACTTCTATAAAATAAAATTCTTGGAAAAGAAGGGAATAAGTATTACACCTACTGTATTCAAGGTATTTTGCTAAGCACTTCACAAATATTATCTCTGTTGATCCTTATTACAACCCTGCAAGGTTAAATGACTTGCCTAGGGTCACACAGCTAATAAGTGTATGAATATGATTTGAAATCAGATCTTTCTGGCTCCAGGTTTAGTGCTCTAACCTCTGAAACACCTATCTGCCTTATTTGCATACATACATACATACATACATACATAATATATGCATAATGCATGCATACACCCAAGGACTTCTGAGCTTCCTTGAGAAATCATATTAACCAGGAGCAGGACAGTTGTCTCTATTAAATATTCCAGGCAAAACCCTTCCTAGAGGGTGGGAGCACAATTTTAAAAAAATCAAGCTAATTTCTAACTAAAATGTTAGCTGTAATATATATATATATATATATATATATATATATATATATATATATATACACCAGAATCAACTCTGTTCTATGCATTTGGACATTTTCTACATCCCAAGGGGCTAGCCTAATACTAATTAAAGCATCACACTGCAGCATTATCTTCTCCTTTTATTATTTTCATGAATTTATCTCATTTGAAAAAAAATCAGGCCATTTCCAAATGTGAATAAATTTGAATATCAGAGACTCAAATGTGAATCTAGATGTCAAGACCTGTGCAAATCCATAATGTCAAGTTTTGAGACCAGTGAATCATGGGAATAATCAAATAAATTAAATATGGAGTAAATGACCTGTTAGGTCAGCTAGTTGTTCCCTTTACTTGATCAGAGTGAGTTCATATACTATTTTTTTCTTTCTGAAAATATCTATTCTTCTTTCCTCCCTAGACATTTGTCTGTCTTCCATCTCCCAAGAAATAGGAGTATGGAACAAACCAACTGTAAAATGAGTGGATTAGGTTAGGTGATCTCTAATATTCTTTCATTTCTAAATCCGTGAACCTGTGATCCTATGATTATTTCTTACATGATGAAAGAGTGTATCTGAGATCAAAGGACATTTTCTTGGGGAGATTTCCTGCAAGATAAGTTTGGTGCAACATTATTTGATGAGGGTGAGAGATTTCAGTTATCCCTTCCACATCAAGACTTTCCCGATCACAGTTTTGATTTGCTTGGGTCAATGTAAGAAATTAAATGTAATTTGGGGGGGGGAGTTTTGTGGCAGCTGCAGACAACACATGAAGGCCAGCAGACAACACAGAAAAAACTTTAGAAACTCAGAAATGCATCACATATATGTATATAATAACAATATATTTTATCTCTTAATATCACAAGAATTCAGAATTCTTCTCTGGGAAGAGAAGTATCAAAAAATTTTATGCAGAATTTTTCAGATTGTGGGGTTACCCTCTGGGTTAACATGCAATGTGGAAGAGATAACTATTATTAAAGAAGTTTTCATGAAAGGCAGGCGAAACTTTGTTTTTTTTTCAAGAATAGGGTGTTTATTTTTTTTAATCTTGCTAAATTTTTAAATTTTATTTTTTCACATTACTACAATAGTCATGTTGCAAAAGTAAACATAACTGCCTCCCCCACAAAGATAGAGAAACTTCAATAAAAGCAAAGCAAGAGGAAAAAATATGCTTCAGTCTGAATTCAGATACCATCAGCTCTGTCTTTGGGATGGATAGCCTTCTTTATCATAAGAGGTGTAACTTTAGAGGTAGGTGGAGCCAATGGTACCACAGAAGGTTAGATCTAGAATCTACAAGATCACAGTTCAAATATAGCCTGAAACACTTAATAACTGTGTAATCCTGGGTCAATCACTTAAACTATGTCTGCTTCACTGTTCTTTTCAGTAAAGTGGGGATAATAATAGCACCTTTCCCCACAAGCTTGTTGAAAATATAAAATGATATATTTGTAAAGTATTTTTGCAAACCTTAAAATACTATATAAATGATAGTGAATAGTGGATAGGTTGAGAAAAGAGATAAAGATGATAGAGAAATGTATTTTTAGATTGTCTCATGATTATATTTTATTCTAAAGTCCATGAATTTCTTGAGCATAATTCTCAGGCTTAAAAATCAATAAATTTCAAGTTAAGTGATACAAACAAGGAAATAGCCATGTAAGCCGCCTTAATAATTGGTTTATCAATAAGCTTGTTTGGAACAACTATGTACATGAAGTAGAATACCTATAGTAAATGAAAATAATTGGATCTGCTCTGTCATGACATATTGAGTTAGGCAAACATTGTCATCATAATCATTTCAGCATCAGTATAAGCAATATGGAACAGTCAGAAGACCTTGATTCAAATCCCAGCTCTGTCATTAACTACCTAGGTGAACTTGGGTAAATCCACTGACTTTTGATGGGGTTGGACTAAGCTTCTAAGGTCCTTTCCAGCTCTAATTCTAGACTCCAATGAAAACTGTGGTAAAAAGAAGGAAGACATTCTTCCAGTAATAAATGTTTATTAGATTTTCAATTATTAAAGTTTTTAATCATCTTTTATTTTCAATTTTGTGTGGCAAAACTTTTTTATATTATCTTATGCAATCCACACAATCACAATCTGAATTATATAACCACATAATATTTCTTAGGTGCTCCTTAATTTTATTCAATAAATCAATGGTGTTTTGCTATTTCTGAGGTTCTTTAGTGGGTTGCCTATTAATGTCTATATTATGTCACTCTTCTACTTTATTTGTTAAGTGCAATGTCCCCTCATTACTAGGATTAATGGTATTTATATTCTGTACTATAGTCTTTTATGACTTTTAACTCTTTTCTCATTAACTCTAAGTAAAGGTCATTGTTATTCTTGTGCCAAATGTTATCAAAATGATTGTTTTAACTGATGTCTGTGGGGTTTTAGGCTTCGCAAAAATTGGAGTATTGCTTTGAAACTGACAAAAATTCAACTGACCATTTTGCTCTGAAGTATATAAAGACTTTCCCATGATGCACTTTTATGAATTGGGTGGGGTAAAGAACATTATTTTTGCTGATAAAAAAAGAAATT
Organism: Macrotis lagotis; assembly: GCF_037893015.1. Lineage (NCBI taxonomy): Eukaryota > Metazoa > Chordata > Mammalia > Peramelemorphia > Peramelidae > Macrotis > Macrotis lagotis. Next base: position 282,065,479 of record NC_133659.1, read on the forward strand.
GTCACTTTAAACTTGTTTCTCTAAAGTAAAAATGTCCCCTTTTCCTCAAGGTTTATTATGTGTAAATAACATTTGAACAGTAGAGTACCTGACATGTGTTTATTCCTTAGGCAAACGTGTAAAACTCTTCAAGTCCGAATGGAGAAGTAGAAAGAGGAGGTATCTGCTCTGCCTGATGACAATTTTTGATTATTCCACACACAAACTAACACTCTGGCTCCACGTTAGAGCACTAGTTGTGATGAATCCTAGTGTTGGTCGGATTCTAAGGAAGGGCCAGAAGTTTCGTTGAGTCAAAACCACTCCAGAAATGTGCTCCTGTCCTGGTTTATTTCTCACAAAGCAGCAGGTGTGTACACCATCTTAAAAGGATTAATTGTGGCATCCTCTTTATCATAGCTCCTGCTAGTGTTCCAGGTACCCCTGCTTTCTTCATTTGATGGAGTTTTAGGGAAGGAGGGTCAGAGGGTCAAAAACCCTCTTCCTGAGAAAAGAAGGAAATACTTGGCTACCTACAGGAATCCCTTTCTTTGGAAAATTGCTTTACATTTTCTGCTCTGAAAGAAACAGAAGTGGATTGACCTTGCTCCACTCTATGAACTCAGTTGGTCACCAAAAGCCAGTTTGTAATCCTTGGTCCATTCAATTAGACTTCTCATACCATCAGTTGCAATTTCTCTGTATTCTGCTTTTTTCAAAGGCTAAATAATGGGTGACACAAGCTATAAGGGTGTCTTCCTTGGCCTCTGTCAGTACTGAAAACATCTATTAACTCAGGAAAATAGTGTGAAATGAATTAAGCCATCTGATTCTCTGCCTTGAATGTGAACATAATCCTCTGGATTTCTATTTAATCTTTGTCAACCAAATGAAGATTGTGTTTTGACCCAATCAAATCCCATAGGCTCAGCTGAGATTTCCTCAGCACTAAAATGAATGACTGCACATCAACATGTAGGCAATTAGAAATAAATAGGATCATAGATTTAGAACTAGAAGATCTTTGGAGTTATTTAGTCCAACCCTTTCATTTTACAGATGAAGAAATTGAGGCACAAAGAAATTAAATGACTTCCTTAATGTCACTTGAGTAGTGAGTCATAAAACTGGGCTTTGAATCTATTTCTTCTTATTTCTAATCTGGTGCTTTTTTCACTGGACCATACTGCCTCATTTAAATTTATAATTCTACACATAACTGGCTGAAGAGTGCTGAATGCTGGTTTAAACTAGGTTGGAAAAAGGTTAGCAATAATTATTTTTATTAGTTCAATAGATCATGCTCTCTCCAGTCATCCAAACCAGTAGTGTTAATTGCAAATGGGGCGGGGGGAGTACTTCTAATCCACCCCACCCCAGCAAAACCAATCTCTGAAGGCTGCCTATTGAGTTAGTTTTAAAATGTGATATTATATTTTATGTATTTTGTCAAATATTTCCCAATTATATTTTATGGGGTTCAGAATACTTGCTGGATGTTTGACACCTCTGATGCAAACCAATTCAATTGAATGCAATTTTTAAATCAATAAGCATTTATTAGCACTGTCCAAGATGCTAGAACTACAAAGACCCAAATGAAACAGTTTCTGCCTTCAGGGACATTCTTTTGGATTTAGATAAGTAAATAAAAACCATACATCAAACCATAAAGCAACACCTCTTAGTAATCTAAAAAAAGACTTTTAATTGGACAGTCTCCCTCCCCCTTCAATTTTTACTTCCTGTTAATGCTATCCTCATTTCTCAGGCAAAGAAAAGAGATGCATTCTTTAGGGTTTAGCATTCTTGATCACAGAGGGAATCTACTTACAGTAGAGGGGGAAAAGGTGAGACTAGAGATATGCTTGGGTACAGAGATGTGATGATGGCAGAAACCTGAGAAAGCCCATCACCTCCATTTCCCTCTAGAAATTAGAATTGAATATATTAAAAAAAAACAAATCTTGTATCCAATTTATCATGTAAATTGCATCCCAATTGAATCCACTCAGAGGCTCTCATTTAAAATGTGAGAAGTGTACTGGTATGCAAAGTCAATATTTGAAAAATTGACCCAGATTCCCTAAAGGGCTTTTGGTTTCGTTATTTTAATGCTTCTGCAAAGGTTTTCTTTAATCCCATCAAACTCTGGTCCAGTCAGCTTTCTTTGTTCACCATGGAAAAAAAAATACATACACCAGAAGGAACATGTAGTGGGGGTCAGGGTAGTAGGAAAAAAGCCTCAACTTTCTTCATCCAAGGCCCAGAGGAATTTATGAGCCACACAGAAAGAGTCTAAGAAAAGTTGTTTTGCTAATATTGAAAGTCATCCAAAGAGAATCAGTTCCTCTGCTCTAGAGGGCATGAATGTGCCTAAGTGGTGATGCAAACTGTCATCTGCTTTCATGACTCATATAGAAGAGTTGGTGGTGGGCATGCTGTACAACTGTTTTCAAAGTTCCAAGAAACAACATAAGTCCATCTGTTCAAGAGATTCATTAACCAGTCCAGCTTTTCATTTACTGAGTTCAGGAAGCTGCTAGAAACTGTAGATAGATTTTTTGTGTCTGTGGTAATAACTCACCCAAGATTGGTGTTCTAATGAAATTATTAAGTTTTTTTCCCTCCTAAGTACTATTGAGTTTGGATCCATGGTCCAATAAGAATAAACCAAGAATCATGAGACTTCAGAAAAATCATGCAATGCTAAAGCAGGAAAGGTTGTTATGGATTTCATTGAACCCATTTAGTGGATAGGTGATGAAAATAAGATCTAGAAAGGTTATGTAACTCAGGCAAGGACATATGAGTAGTTAAGACATAGCAATATAACTAGAACCAAGTGTATCATTCAAAGATCAGATAGGGAAGGGACAGGGAAAAGCATTTACACAGTGCCTGCTAATATCTCTATTATCTCTCAGCAATTCTGTGAGGTAAATGCTATTTTTATTCCCATTTTGTAGTTGAGAAAACTGAGGCAAAATGGAAGTTAAGTAACTTGCTTGGGATCACACAGCTAGTCATCTAAAAGTTAAATTATAAAATAAAAATATATTATTATATAATCAAAACATTTGTATTATGATAGAAATCACTGTATATTTATGCCTAGTTATTAAAACATTCCTATATTCAGTCCCCCAGATTTTTAAGGTTATTTCCATTAATGCTGGATTTTAAAAATTTAATGGTATGTAGGATCATGATGATAACTGACATTCTATACCATTTTAAAATTTTAACATGCTTTCTGGAATCAATCTCATTTGATCCTTACAATATTGTGAGATCAATATTATACATAAGAATATTTGACAGATAAGGAAACTGAGGCTGAGAGAACTTAAATGACTTAAGCACAGTCAAGTAATTAGTGTAAGAAAGTAGGTAAGTTTCAGAGGCTATATTTGAATACAGGTCTTTGAATCTTCCATATCCAACTTTTTGACCAACATTCGGACCTATTTTTATAACACATCTGATAAGTGGACATTTGGACTGTTCTCATGCCTTCTCCTCATCAAGAGTTATCCAGGATGTGCACACATATACATTTAGAATAGAGAAGGAGCAATGATTGTAGGAGGAAAGTTCACTGCATCAAGGAGATCTTTCCCTTTTATCCATCTGTCAGATTTCTGTTTCTTAGTCCTGATATCTCTTCACATTGTGTGCCTATTTATAAATGCTACAGAAAAGTATACAATTTATTTATTTATTACACATATATGTATACCTGTGCACAAAATGTTTTAGATACAATTTTAATACGTATGTATCTTATATATATCAGCTACAGATTGGTGTATTACAGGAACAGGAGGATCAATATTTGGAGTCAGAAAATTTAGTTTCAAATTAGAGTTGTGCGGTTAGGATATTGTGACAAGTCACTTTATCTTTTGGGGCTTCAGTTTCACCATCTGTAAAATGAAAGACCGGAATTAGATGACCTCTGTGTTCCCACTCAGCTCAAAAGTGTTTGATCTAAAACCCTACCACACATTCACAATTGTTAGCAGCAAATATTCTTCCAACAGTCAAAGATCATTTATTCTACTGGATGTTTACAAAAAATGATATGAGTGTGATTAGAATATTATTTAGTGCAAATACTAGCCAAAAAGAATTAAAACAGGTGCCTTTTGGTATCCCAGATGTTAAAATAAACGGTCATTTCCAACCTTGTACCATTAGGTTTTTTGAGTGAGGAATCAAAATTATGGTTGAAAACAGGTATTTTCCTGGATGGTATAGAAATGCTTCTGATATCTTGAAGATCAAAATAGACAATTTTTGTGATAGAAATAGATATATACTTGTTCATTAAGCTATTAATTTATCATTTCCCCTACCATAATTTCTCTTCTAACACAGCAGTGATTATATTTAAAAGATTCTTAAAACTTTACCCAGTAAAATTGAAATACCCACACCATGTTGTTAATATTTCATTCTATGCTTCTTTAAAATAAGGAATTCATATACAGTTGGTCCCAATTTCACAGCATCTTTTCTTTAACTTCAGGGATAAAGTCATCTTCTGCAAAGTAATTATGCTTTAACTATTCCTTTGGTACACAAAAAGTGAAATAAGAGTTTAATCCATTGTACTTCTTACAGCCAAGGAGAAAAATGCATTAGCATTAAAAGAATAATCAGTCTGAAAATGAACAGATTCATTCAAACCATCACTAAGAGTGAAGATGTCAGGGCCTTTCTCCACCTCTTTATCAAGTAAAAGCTATATTTCAGAAGAACTGTCTTTTGAAAGATTTATTTGAACTCATTTTTCCCATTTAGAATGTTACTTGTCTTTGAGGAGTTCAACAATCTAAAACAAACTATTGATAATACTTAATAGTTGCTCCACACCAATACTGGAACAAATACCTTGCCCTATAACAACCCTAATGAAGATTGAAAATACAATCTAAGTTTAAGGCTTTATGCAAAGTTTATAGATATTTTAGTGAAAATATAGCTGGTTCCTTATGCAATTAATTTCATTATATATAGTTCCTGTCTCTTCTCTAATGAATGTGCACAGATCAAATTCACATCCATAAGAATGTGGGAATGTCAGTGGGTCCTCATAACAGTTTTTGTAATCAAATTGGGGGAGGAATTTATCTTTTGTGCATCAGACCAATGTGGTGAGATAAAAATCTATACAAATGAAGTAGATATTTTATTTTTCTGGGTTACTTTGATTAATGGAGCCAGCCAAATTGGCTGAAAGATTCAGTTCTGTTTGTTTATATCTTCCCTCAAATGGTTTATGTCTAGAAATGAATTTATTTTCTAGGCATGGGAAAAACACAAAGAAAATATTCTGACAACTTTTAGTAAGTAGATTATCAAAAACAGAGATGATTTTTGCATGGACAAAATCAACACTTTTGTTCCAAAGCAGTGAATGTACAGCATTTTCTATATTATCTAATTGAGAGATAGTGTAGTTTTCTGCATAAAGAGCTGACCCTAAAGCCAACCTTGGCTCAAGTCCTGCCAATGACCTGGAGCAGATTATTTAGGATTTCAATACTCTAAATAATTTTCTATTACCAGTAGTCTTGACCTTTTGTGTCATGTAGTCCTTTGGTAGTCTGAGGAAAACCATGAATCCTTTCTCAGAATAAATGTTTTTAAATACACAAAGCAAAATATATAAGATATCAAGGTAAAGTCATTATTTTGAAATACAACTATGAAAATAATAAAGAAGCCCCACAAATTCATTAGCTCCATGTAAAACTCCTTCTCTATGACTATAGTTGCAGAGAAGGTGCTGAACTACATTGGTAGAGGGACTTTTCTCAGTGAGGAATTCCATATTTCAATAAAATTTACAGTCCCTCTCTGTGAGATACAAAGAAATCAAGAGGGTGATGTTTTGGACTTGAGTGAGAGAACTGGGCAAAGTCATCATCTAGGCTTAGAATAAAAGACAGTCAATAAGTATTTGTTAAGCCCATATTGTATGCCAGACACTATGTTAAATGCAGGAGATAAAAAGGAAAGGTAAAAGACAGTCCCAGTTCTTAAGGAATTCATAATCTAATAGGAGAGAATAGAGAGTACAGAGAACACTCTGGGAGTGTAGAATTGTGTACTAAGCAAGAATAGTCAGATATTTGCTGAAAAATATACACTCAGAAAATACTATCCTTGTCATAGAACATTGAAAATTTTGGATTATCTAATAATAAGATGGTTACAATATAAATATTGTCAATAACACTATTGAGGGAAGTTTCATCATAGCACAGTGGAGAAACAATCAGCTTTAGCTGGAGGGAAACCTGGATTCATGTTCAGTTTCTGACATGTACTGACTCTGTGACCTTGGGCAAACATGCTCTGAATACCTCAGATTCTCTTAGATGCTTAAGTTGAAGAAGAGAGGGAATGACCACAAGAAGTTCTCACATCTTTGAAATTGTTTAGGTCTCACTTCCTCCACCTCTGGGGGGAAAACAAAAACAAAGAAAAATATTACAACCCAAAATTATATTAATATGCAACAATATTTCTATGATCAGCAAGAAAAATACTTTCAGAGAAAGAGTGTGAAATCATGTAATCTTCAAGTGATTCAGGAACCTCAGCATTTGCAAAGAAATGGGAGGAAAGCTACAGCTACAATTCAATGATTTCTTAGCAGGAAAACTTTGAGAGTGAAAGTGAATTGTTGAACTGGTAAAGATGAATGTTAAAGTTTTCACTCATTTTAACAGAAGTGATATTATTTTCTGGGAAGGGTATTGGTGGAATTACTAATTGGATTTCCTTCCCCTCCTCAATTGAGCTACAAATTGACAGAATTTTCAAATAAAGTTATGCCAGGTGATACCTTTAAAAAGAAATTACCAAATGGAAATAGCATTGAGTTCTATGCTCTCTTTTATTTTGAATTTCTTTCATGGGGTTTTTGCCATTTTCCTCTTTGTTTTCTCAAATTTCAGTTGGTTAAAAGATCCATGAAACTTGGGCTTCCAACAAACTTTTTTTTGTAAAGATATTAATTTTTTCACGACTCTGAAAAATGTACTAGAATAAATAATTTATTGAATACTTTTGAAACCTTAAAACATTAATTCAGCTCTTAAAAAGCAAGCAGATTAGCTCCTTTTTTTCCTGGCAGGTCATCCCTGTATCATTTTATGCTTTTGTCTGGGGCAACAAACGTTATTATTTTTCCCTTTGCATGTTCTCTGCAGCAGACCATTTTCAAAAACCAGAAGGGTTGATGTGCAGCACACACAAGGAAGATTTACACAAAAAAGAACAGCTGTGTAAAATATTGCCTTAGGGAAGGGAAATTTACTGAGCTGGTGATTATAGTGTATGACGCTCAAGGCATAACAATAACAATCTGAGTACCATTTCTCTCCCTAGTGCAGTGCAGTATTTTATCTCTTGCCCTCAGAACCAGAAGACAGTCTGCATTCATAGGAGCAAGTGCTATTCTCTTTTTTTGTGAAACCCATTTTATTGCAACCTTCTGCTTTCAGTTACTGAAAACTTCCAGAAAAGTCCTTCATGGAATGGAAAACTTCTGATAATTGGCCTCTGCCCAACGTCATGTTTTCAGGGTGAAAAGATTAGGATATCAGGTCAGCCATGAGAATGTGGTGATATTCCTTTTATTATATTAAATTTTTTCTTTTAAATAGTAGTAATTTTAAAATATTTCACAGTCTCAGTATTATTCAAGCAAACTAGCCTAGAAGGAATCTCAGACACTGGGGTAAATATTTAAAATGTTATTTTCTTAAAATCTTTGACTTTGGGTTGCCTAGGTGGCGCAGTGGATAAAGCACCAGCCCTGGAGTCAGGAGTACCTGGGTTCAAATCTGACCTTAGATACTTAATAATTACCTAGCTGTGTGGCCTTTGGGTAAGCCACTTAACCCCATTTTCCTTGCAGAAACCTAAAAAAAAATCTTTGACTTTAGCTTATAGTCCTTGTTGAATAAATAGATGCAACAAACTTTTGCTTCTTGCTTAATGGGTAGATGAGATATAAGGGAAAGGTACAGGGGAGTGGGGAAATCCCTGACATTTGATTAACTAATTTTTTTAAAAAAATTGATGTTTTGGTTTTTAAATTCCACACCTTTATAGATTACTATGAAATCACAAGAACAAATTAAACAAAATAAAAGTATTAAGTAAAAGTAATCATACAACTAAATTTATTAATTTCTTTTTTAAAATTTTGACTGATGTGATTGTTCACATTTCATCAATTTATAGCTTACTCCCACTTCATGAGAAGTCACTTGTAATAAAGTAGAGGAATTAAGGTATAAACATACCTTTATTTATTTATTTTTGTGGGTGGAACATTTGATATTTTGGTAACATTTCTGGAGTGGAAAATTCCCTCCACCAGCACATCAGCAGCTCATTTATAATTTAAATCCTTAGAGTTGTCTGAGACATTAGGAGTCCCAATGATTTGTCTATGGTTTCATAGCTAATAAATTTCAGAGGCAGGACGTGGAGACCAGTCCTATATCCCCTATGATGTATTGATGCTTATATTTAACACATTGTTTTTGAAATGTTAAGTAGTACATTGAATGTGCATATAAAAATGTGTAAGGTGTGAATTTTCTTCCTCCACCAATGCAGAATAATAACTCATCTATAAATTTAGAGTCTAGAGAACTGAAAGGTTAAATTTCATGTCCAAAACTAACCTTTAGCTGAGATAGAACTTTAACCAAGATTTTCTTGACCACAAGGATTATCTTCTATACAATATATGACCTTGTCTCTCCATTATCCAGAATAACCTTTGCTATTTTAAAGGAGTTATTTTGTTTTAGAATTGCCAAGGCTATGAATCTAAAGGTTTCATCTAAGATTTTGTTTATAGTTGCATGCTGGATTGAAAATGGAGACTCAATGGTTGGTCTTTATCTCTGTTCCATAATTATGTGTCCTCCCTATAAAACAATTTATTAGTGTGGCCCTTATTTATTCCTTTTGTCTCTCATTCCATTTTATAGATCATGACTTTAAAAATAGACTGCCCTCCCTCATGTGAGGTTAGATTTTTATTTTAAAATATAAATGAAAAACATATCCACTTTTCTTCCCACTAAGAGTGATTTATCGCTGTCTCACTCTTACTACATCTAATATACTAGAGAGTCTTTTATTAATCAGATAAATTGTCTTCACTTGGAATAGGAATCGAGAGCATAATGTAAATTGCAACTTTTTTTCTGTTCCCAAAGCAGAATAGATTTAGTATGTCCTTGTATGACATCAGTAAAACTATTTGAGAGCAATCAAAGATAAAATGAACATTTTACCTTATTGAATTACTAACATAATTCTGTGTTTTAAGTTGGAAAGTCAAGTTCTTTGAGTACTATATTAAGGGAAAACCCAAATAAAACTGATAACTAAGGGAGTCATGAATTGGATTTTCATAAACAGCATGGTACCAATCTCTATCAAAGATGGATGTCTAAACAAAGTATACAGTGTATATCCCTGCCATTATAAAAAGGGTTAGAAATACTTTGCAAGATTCCAACCTATTTTTGCCCAGGAGGATCCACATTCATCCTATTATCTATTTGTTTTTTTCCTAAGTAGGACAGGCAACCATGGCTAAATTATTCCATTTCCCCTTTCTCTCACATTCAACATAACATACAAGTCTAATTTGGAAATGTGTGTCAGTCTTTTAGATTTTTCTAATTTCCCCTACATTAAAGAAGAATGTTCTGAATAGGTAGTTTGGAAACTCTGAGAAAATATACTGAATATTTACTGTGAAGAGGTTCAATCAGAAAGTGATGACTTTAGATTTTTATCAGAGATCAACGACCATTAGCAACCTTCGAAAACATTTCTGTTGAAATATGAATCTTCAAATTCATTCCTTAAAGCCCTATTCAGAAGCAACTCTATTGTAATTATGTAGCATGACTACATGAACTGTTAGAGGGAGAGAGCGAGGAATATGAACCATTTTGCTGAAACAACATGAGAAGCTGGAGAACAAATATACAACTCCAAATATTGCTAAAGGTGACCTATATTCTCCTATCTGTCCTTTAGATTTCATTTTATATCTGAAAACAACTAATATATACAAGTAAGACACAATAATTTTTCTACAAATGTTTCTGAATATCAGTATTGCATAAAACCTGTCCCTCAGGTGTCCCTTTTCAACCTTTGTATGCAAGTGTTTGTTTGTTTCTATGATTTCACTGTCATTGCAGGAATAAGGAGAAGATATTTTAAATATGTTAATGGCAAATTTTTTCATGACTAAAAATAAGACAGCCTTGCTTTGTATCCAACTACAACTGTAAAATATAGATCACAGTTTCATTTCTTTCTTTTTAAGCACTACTCTAAACTAGCATTGGAAAATTCAAAATTTTGGACTATGCCTTTAATTACTTTTTTTTATCAATATTTCTGTTCTGCACATTTGCAAACATTTTTGCTAATGACAGAGTTTTAAGCCTAATGGAAAATGACTCATCTCCAAAATAAAAAGAGAGTTATTGGATTTCATCTGGTATAAAATAATAACGTCAGAATTGGTAGGGACCTTAAGGATCAACAAATGTAATATCATTCTTTTATGGATGAGAAGACTGAGATCTAGAGGGGAGGAAAAGACTTACCCAAGGTCACACAGGCATTAAGTAAGAAAGTCAAGATTAAAGCCTGGGTCTTCTAATTCTGAAGCCAGAATTCTCTTCATGGAATCTTTTCTCTCTTGTTTTTTTTTCCATAAAATCTTTTTCCTTCCTGACATCATTAAAAAGAATGGAGGTGCTAATGTAGAAATAAACACATCAGAAAAATTTCTTCTATATAATATATGATACATACATACATACTGTATACATGTATATATACATATACTTATATATGTATATGTATTTATTATGTATATATGCTTTAATCTCTATTCTCTCCCAACCTAGTCTTCATGTTTTAAGATCCATATAGTTATTGGTACTCTATGAAATATTCCTTCTAATTATCTATGACTACGTAGTTCATGTGTTTTGAATTTCTTGAATAATTCAACTCCACTTAAGTATGTGAAAGCTTCTGGATACTATGAAAACAGGTGTAAGCATTCACTCCCCTCTATATTTTTCTCTTTTTAAATTCTGCTGTTTGTCTTTTTGAATTAACTAAAAACCTTGAAAATATAGTTAGGACCAAATAAGACACTTTAGAAGTGTAAGTGGACATTTTACCTTATTGAATTCTAACATAATACTGTGATTTAAGTTGGAAAGCCAAATTCTTTGAGTATTATATTAAGGGAAAACCCAAATAAACTAATAACAAGGGAGTCATGAATTGGATTTTCAGAAACAACATGGTGCCAATCTCTATCAAAGATGGAGGTCTGAACCAAGTATACAGTATACTTTCCTGATATTATAAAAAGGGTCAGAAATGTTTTGCAAGATTCCACCCTACTTTTGCCCAGGAGGGTTTCTTATCTATTCATTTTTTTCCACTAAGGAACCCATGGTTTGAAATGCTCACCCTTTTAAATTCTGTTAGGGAGAAGGCAAAAAATGGAGTGGTAGTTTGGAATTGCTTCTTCGGAACCTTCCAAGAAAAGAGTATATGTCTAGATAAAATTCATTTTTATAAAATACAATGTCTTCAGATTTATTTTGAATTTGTGTATCCTGTACTCATCTTTAGTGTGAGATGATAGTAGAAGAGGGGCCCCAAACCAACTTATGAATTCTAAAAATTTCAGGACAGCCAAGTTCAATAATTCAGGTCAAAGTTAGGGTCATGTGAATGACTGAGAAAATCTCTTGTTCATTATGAATCTGTAGACAGTCTAGTTATAATGTGAAAAAAAATTATCTTGAAGTGGGAGTTTTCACTGGATCTACAGAATTGGTTTGAAAGATAAAATTTCAGAACTTTGAAACTCATGTCCATATTTCCCATCTCAATAATTCTGCTTTTATGTTATGTTCAGTTTCTTAGAGGCTATTGCTTGCTGATGAAATACTGATCATGTTTACTTTTCCCCTTGCAGGTAACCCATTAGCTAAGGACAAATCAAGTCAATTCTAAGGCTGAGAACATTAAATATGCCCATGTCTGGAATGAATTCCTGAGACCAACCAGAAGGAAACTTTTTATACTGCGGAGAATGTACTCTCATATTCTTCCCAATGGGATTCTTGGCTTGCAATAAGCAACCCTTTGAGATCAAAACTTCTATAAAATCGACCATAAACTTCTATGGGTTGTGAAGCTCTCATTGAGGTTAGACTGTACACACTTGTAAATTGCACATGCTAGAAGAATTTAAAGTTGCAGTCCAAGGAGTTGAGAGGCTCGAAGATGATGGAAGAGACACTGAATCTTTAGGTTCTTGGTTCCAGGTGTGATTGTTTTTCTAGTTTCTGAAACGGTCTACAAAATATTGGCTGGTCTACGTTCCTGAGCCTTGTGTTTCATTGGCTGGTGTGACTGCACACAGCTTTAATAATATTTCTTCTATAGAACTTGTCCTCTGGCATGGCATATCTTTGGACTTTTTGATTTGTATCCTAATCTTGGAGCTCTCAAAGCCTACGTATTTTAAAAATCTTAAAGTTGCTTTTGTTATAGGAATGGAAATATATATCTATTGTTAATGATGATTGTTGGCAAGTAATAGTTATCTGATACATCAGTCATATAAAAATGTGTAGACAAGCTAACATCTTTCCTACCCCAAGGCAAATGGATTTCTCTAGCTCCTTGTCAATTAAATAAGTAGTGGTTAGAGCTGGAGTACCATTTTCATTATAAGATATTTTGTACCTTTAGAAGATTTTCTTTCAGATTTCTTTTTTCCCTTCCCCAAAGTGTGTTATGTGATTTGGTTCCTTAATGTGCCATTCTTCCCACAATTTACAGTACTCAGAAATAATCAGTCACTGATATTAAGTAATCCTGATTTTTGAAAATTGCCAGGGATGCATGCCAGTTTTATAATGCTGAACTTAAATGATGTTCATTTAAAATTCCTTTTAGTTTTCCTTTTTCTCTCTTTTCTTTTTTTTTTTCAAAGACTTTTTCTGACTTGAACAAAATGGTGATCTGGATGCTTATGTATGTGTCTGCTAAGTCTTTCTGTTCATAGAGGAAAGGGATCACTTCCACCAGTCTCCAATTCACAAATATTTGCTAACAGTTATCCAACTGTTTCTTTGGCCAGCATTTTCCCCTGCATTTTAGTGGCTAGCTTTTGAATTTGTGATATGCTGTTCCACAAAAAGTCTTCTAAATATTTAAAAAGCCTTAAACATCTATAAACTTGTTTTCTAAGTTAATACAGAATGTATAATTTTATACTTTATTTACTATGTTCCACTTATAACATGGAAGCAGAGGAGAATGGACATTGTATTCCTGTTCTCTACCAATTCTACTACATAATCCTGTAGGTAGGAATGAAAAGAAGGGTGGGATTCAGTATTTTTATTTTGTAAACAAACACAAAGCCTGTACAGATGCGGGCCTATTGAAAATAATTGTGTGGGCAAGCTCATTCAAGCAGCTGGCATGAGGCATCAATATGCTGGAGAAGCAGGGAAATCTTTTTATTTTTACAACTCATTGACATGGCCAATTAGACATAAATTGGGTTCCATGATGGATGTGCACCCTGGAGTGCTTTGATAATTCACTATATGCAACACTATTCCAAGACCAATTCATTACCTTTGCTGTTTTATTGTGCAGGAGAGGTAAAATGTAACAGTTATTGGAAGCTAAATTGGAGATGTAGACTTATAGCATCCTACTGAATACTGCACACCATCAACATTTCTGGGGAAAGAGATGTGTGTCTGCCTCCATTTTAATTAGGAGTTGTTACTAGAACCAGCTAACTGGTTCTAAATGCTTTTCCCCAAAAGCTCTATAGAACTAGGCAGAAATGCATGTGGATTGGGAGGGAGAACATCTTTTGAAGGACCATCCCTTTTTTTGGAATAGTGCAAAGTGAAGATTGTTATTTTGTAGGCTACACATCTGGCCCTGATTTGGTCTTAATTCTGCATCATGCTTCTCCATATTGTTTCCTTTGACTCTTCTTGAAACCAACATTGGAAATTCTGTATTATATACAACTGTATCACATGCATATCAATAGGTGAAAATAAATGGATTTTCAGATATTCTAACTAGATTATCCCCAGTAGATTAATGTTGTGAACTATTCAGAAAAAGTGAATAAAATTGTGATATAAAATTGACTCTCCTCTTTGGAAGTATACTTGGGGGATATACTTTTTTTTTTATTCTAACAATATTTCTGTCTCTAATAATAGCTAGCTTTTACATGTGCCTTCAAGGTTAGTAAAGTGCTTTACAAACATTATCTCATTTTATCCTTATAGCCATCATGAAAGGGGGATGTTATTATTAATCTACATTTTACAGATGAGGAAAGCAGAAGAGGTAAGTGACTTGCCCAGGGTAACACTGCTAATGAATGTCTAAGACTTAGATTGGAACTCAGATCCTTGCAATTCTAATCCCTTTGCTCTATCCATTATAGTACACAAGCTGCCTCTTGCTGTTTCTACCTAGGGAAATTTCTACATTAATATTATTTCTGGAATAATTGTCTAATGAGTTTCTAAATAAAATTCTACCACTTCCATAGGGTTACAGTATTTAATTTGCTATTTTCTAAGGAAACAATTTTATAAGATTTAACACTGTTCTAGGTCCACCTCTCTCAGCAATGAGAATGATATGTTGTTACCAAAAATATATAGTATAAATATTTGTTTGAAAATGGCTTAAGATGCTGTTGTAGTTATATCTTGTAATTTAGTCTGTGGGAAGAAAGATGCAACACATCAAATATGCAACAGTGGCCTTTTTAAAAATAATGTACTAGCTATCCATTAAAGCAAGCCACACTAGCTAGCTTTTCTGATTAAAATATAGGGCAGTAAGAGTTTGATTTCTGAGAATCCTATTGAAGTTTATAGTTTCTATATTTTTCATTTAAGACCATGACAGCTTTATTTTCAAAAGAAGTCTATTGCCAAAATACTGTGTTACTGGCTCTTTCCTTAGATGATATCTTTCAAGTGCTCATATATGCTGGTTGTTTTTAGATGAGTTGGTAGAGAAGAATTGGGAAGCCACTCCAGGGTTTCAAAGGCAAGATGATTATTATTCATCATCTTCATCCAATAGACTCCTCATTGGAGCTAAATGTAATCAAACACAATTATGACTTGTGATAATAAGGAGCAGATAATATGATTTTTAACTGGTTCTCTTTTTTTCTAAGCGAAGTTCATTTTATAAATGCCATTTCTCTTTACATCATAACCATTCCTAGAAAGGGAAAAACCCCTTCCCTTCTAGACTGAACTCTTACCTTGTTTTAAATAAAATCAATTAATCAAAAATATCTTATATAGAGATCACATTGGGCAAAATATACAGCATCCTTTTCTCTCCTAGCAGTCCTCTACCTCTCTCCTATAAGTAGTATATTCATTAACTGTTTTGCAGCATCTTTACTGATTTTTAATACTCTTTTCATTTATATTATATTATTGCAGTCAATTCTTTCATTTTTGCTAATTTTACTCTGCATCAGTTAAAACAGATATTTCCATTTTAGTTTGGATTTCTCTTATTCAAAAATTTTTACTATATTATAATAATCCAGTATGTTCACACCTATTTCCCTTTCTTCCTTTCTTTGTTCTTCCTTTCATTCCTTTGTCCCTTTGTTTATTCATTTTTCTTTTGCAATTGAGGTCAACCAAGGTCATAGATTTGAACTCAGATTGTCCTGCATCCAGGTTTGGTGCTCCTTTAAATGAGCTACTCCACATATTATATTTCAATTTTTTTTCTGTAATTCCCCAATTTATGGACACTTCCAAGTCATTGCAAGTATGAAGTGTGTCTCACTCTTTTGGTAAATACAAGGCATCCCAGTGGTACATTTTTAAGCTTTAATAGCATAAGTTTTTTTTTTAAATAACTTTAATACCTCTGAGAAATCCCATTTTATATCTTTTTACTCCTTGGAGTGTAAACCTAGCATTGGGATCTCTGGGTCAAAAATATGAGTAGTTAAGTTTTCTTTCCATAACTGTAATGTCGTCTTACATCAGAGGCAGATTTCTAAAATAGAGCCCCCTTTTAAAGTAATTCTACATTTAGATTGCCATGTTATCAAATGACTCCTATTTATACTCACCTCCTCCTCCCCAGTTAGTGAGCAAAAGTTTTCTAACAAAGGTCTGAAAAGTCGAGCTCCTAACGCTGAAGGGCATTCATCAGTATGCTTCCTATTGTTGGCAATATAAGGACAGGATCAGTCACAATTGTGTATGAGAAATCATATTTCTTTAATAGGACAAATGAAAAACACATGCACATGCAGTCAAGTGGAAGTGAGACCAGGAGGGGTTGAGTAGGAACTGCCTGGTCAGTTGTCTGCCTGGCTATTACAGAGTGTGTCCATTTAAAATCCATATCATATTAAAGGAAGATGTGGCAGACACTATGGAACTAGTGTCTGCCAACTATTACCTTCTTTTCTCCTTGTTCTCAAGGTCCAAAGACTTCCTCATGTGGAACTATAGTGTTTCATAGGTAGTAGATAACTTAATAAATGTTTTCTGATGACCTGAAAAGCCTCTACCCCTTTTCTGAGAGCTGATCTTGACTTAATTTCCTAACTTCTCAAATTGTGAATAACCACAAATCCCAATCAGCAAGCTAGGGCTTGTTGCAACTTTAAATTGATATCAGAATGTTTTACCAAGGCATCATTTCATTAAGAGTGAATTCTCACAGGCACTGTAATATCAAATAATCTTGATTTTCACCATCTTTGTCATTTTGACTTGTGTGAGGTGAAATCTCAGGGTTGTTCTAATTTCTATTTGTCTTACCATTCATGATCTGGAGTGGGTTTTCATGTGGTTATTTATACTTTCTAACATTTCTTTTGTAAAGTATTTCCCATGTATTTTCCCATATTTGTGTGGAGAAATAACTTCACAGACTATGCTTGCAACAATTCCTAATACATCTTAGATGCTAGATTTTTCAGTGATATTTAATATAAATATTCTTCCAGTTTTTTTTATTGTTTTTATTAGGGCAGAAAATTTTAAATTTTATTCATCAAAATTATCTCTTTTGTTAATTGTTTTCCTCTAATCTTGTTTGGTTAAGAAGTATCCCCTTATTCAAAGTTGTAAAAAATATTTGAACTCATTTTCTTTTAGCTCTTTTTTAGGCAACAACTTCTAATATTCAGATCACTTCCTATGTTAAGCTTACTATATAGTTGTAAAATATTATTTAATTGATAAAATAAAGCACATATTATTATGAAGAAAATAAACTATACTGAAATGCAGTAATCAAAATATTAAAAACAGCAATAATAATAATTCCATGGACTCAAGGTTAGGAACACCTAAACATAATTTCTGCTAAACTTCTTCCTAGTTTTACTGCATGTTTTTGGTCAAAAAGGGAATTCTGGGGCATCTAGGTGGCACAATGGATACTGGCACTGAAGTCAGGAGGACCTGAGTACAAATCCAGTCTCAGGCATTTAATAATTACCTAATTCTGTGACCTTGGGCAAGTCACTTAATCCCACTTACTTGTAAAAAAAATAATCAAACAAACAAAATAAACGGAAAGAAATCCTTCCTCCAGAAACTTACATCTTTGATTTTAAGAGTGAATTACTGCTTTTTCAATCTCATCTAAGCTCTTCCATTGACTTTTTTCTTTTTGCAAGGCAATGGGGTTAAGTAGCTTGCCCAAGGCCACACAGCTAGGTAATTATTAAGTGTTTGAGGTCAGACTTGAACTCAGGTACTCCTGAATCCAAGGCCAGTGCTCTATCCACTGTGCCACCTAGCTGCCCCCATTGACTTTTTAAAAGTAGTTCCAAATAGTTTTGATGATTTTTGTTTTATAATCTAGAATGAGATCTGATAAAGCTATGCATACTTCATGTATACTTTTTCTCCTTGATAATTCTGGCTTAAAAAAATTCTAGATAGATTTTCTAGTTCTATAAAGTATCACCTCCTCAGAGAAATTTGGCTCTGCAAATAGGGTTACTTTTCTTCTCTTTGATGGTATTTATAGCTTTAGTTTTATTATCAAATTTCTCTAACAAGCATTTAGCACTAAATCAAATGACAGCAGGGATGGAGAGTGACTTTCTTGTTTTATCCCTGTTTGTGCTGGGAAGGTTGTACTGGTTTGTTTTTTTTTTTATAGTTTTAACGCTATGATCATATATGAGTTGTTCCATGTCTATTATTTTTAGAAGTTTTGACATAAATGAACACTTCATTTTGTCAAAGAATTCACCCCTCATTTGCTGAAATGATCATATGACCTATGTTTATGTGTTTATTTCTGTAAATCATACCCTCTCTTAGCATATTCTTCCAATCTGAATTTATAGATTGGGTCCCCCAAGGCAATGACTACTGCAGGTTCAAGGTACTCTGTGCTCTATCCTCCTAAAACTATGGGTCACAGAATACCACCAGTGCATTTACTTGATAATTAGTAAGAGGCTATGACTGTTTCAAAGTATAGGAATTTTCTGTGATGGGATCATTAGAACAGTAGATATAAAATACTTCCACCTCTCCTCAAATCAGAAACACATGCTTCTGCAATTAAATATACACAGTATTTTAGGAAGAGTGGACACTAATTTTCACTGATAATTTTTTGCTAATTTTTACTAATAGAGAGATTCCACTGTGGTCCAGTCAACTCATTCTTTAGGATATTATAGATCCCGTCACTTCTCATGGTTTCCTTTTGTTGCTATCCCTAAGCATAATTTTTCTCCAGAGCTTATTGCTCCACTGGGCTCCTTGGGTTCTCTTGCAACTAAGTGTTCCATCTCTTACTGGACAAATAAGTGTTGCAAAATGTCATCATGAGAGAGTGGAATGTTCCCTTTCTTCCCAAAAGAGGCATCATTTCCTCTCCAGAAATGTTTTCCTCTTTTTTAGTTATGTCTCTCCTGCATGCCAGAGATCACTTCCTCAGAGATATCTCCTTCCTTGACCTTTTCCTAGAGCAGGGGTTCTTAATGTTTTTTTTTTTTAAATCAGATCTTACCCCCACCCTCACTCTGTTCCCTGGAGAAGTTAAATCATCTTTTGAAATCATAATGCCTATAATATTGCACTGTATCAAATCGAGACTGGACTTTCATGGCAAATCATCATCTTCCCATCTCATCTAAACATCCATCAAGGGCATCTTATTATCTGTCTGATGTTGCACAATTTTTTGTCCCCTCCTCTCCTATCCTTTTCCTACCCTAATTGTCCCTTGATTATATCAGTTTTTATTGTCTTATCTGAGGTAAGAATTTCAATTCTTGCTTTTTTGAAACATAAAAGATTGTGATTTTCATTCTATATGTCTTTTTGTTTTAATACATTTTTCAGAGGAAATTTTAAAAATCACTTCCTGAATTCTTCTTTTTTAGTGGGCAGATTTAAACTCATAACACTGAGTATTATAACTACTAAATTTGTCTTTTCTTTTATTAAGTATATGTACAAATTTTCCTGTTCTTTCAAGTCTGGAGTTAATCTCTATGGTTTGTCTTGCTTACACTAAACTCAATCTAGATCCCACTTCCTGTTTTCTCTCTAGCTCAATTCAATGGTCATTGAATTCAATTTTATATTTTTTCTGCCTCTCCCTATATATGTGTGTATCTGTCTGTCTTTGTCTCTATCTATAATTCTGTCTCTACTTCTGTCTTTGTCTCTATCTTCCTCTCTGAATTTTTTGCTTTATACTTTCCTAGTGTCTTCTGCTTCCCCAATGCAGCAAACTCATCCTTTCTTCTGTTTTATTTAGACCACTAATTATAATGCCTTTTCCAAGAGAGTCATTTGCTTCTAAAATACTGTAGTCCAGGGATTTTAAGTATTTGTATTTGTGAGTCCTGGATTCCTTTGTCAGTCTGGCAAATTTATAGATCCTTCTCAAAACGTTTCTATATGCATAAAATAAAATACACAGGATTACAAAAATGCCAATATATTGAAAAAGATTTATTGAAATAAAGAAAGAAGTCTCATGATCTCAGATTAAAAACTCCTCCTAAAGGATATATTTGGAATAAGGTCAATTTTTGATTCAGGCTGTGGTTTGTGAAGAGAAATGTTATATAACTCTAGTCAAGGGGAAGCACTCCTATTCTTTGCCCTTTCTTTGATTTTATCTTTGGATGTCATGTCATCCTTCCTTTGTATCTGTGAACCTCGTTCAACTCTCTCAGAGTCATGTTTTCCTGGGATCTCAAACATTCCCTTGGTTTCAATGGGAGGTATTAACAAGAAGTATGACTCTCCCTATTTTGGAGCAGTTGATCTTTAAAGTGTCTAAACCATTTTTCCCTCTCCCAGCAATCCAGAAAATTTCATTGTACATCTCTACTCTTTGTTGTCAATTCATGCTATTTCATGCAATTCTCTGATTTTTTCACCTCCTGTGTACCTACATCTTGCCCCCTTCTTCAGCCCATATCCTAACTTTAAAAGCAGAAAATCCTTTCAACCACCTCTTTATTTCAGTCCTGACCACTCTTTGGTTCCCTGCTTTCCTATATTTGCAGAACTCCTCTGTATTGTCCTATCACCCATAACCCTAATGAAGGAATAGGAATTTTTTCTTATAAACTACTTAATTACTTTCCCCACCTATTCCATTTTTCTTTTGTTCATTAATTCCATTCCTTCCCTTCCTTTCTGCCTCCCTCTCCCTCCCCTCCCTATCCCCTCCCCTTCCTTCCTTCCTTCCTTCCTTCCTTCCTTCCTTCCTTCCTTCCTCCCTCACTCTTTTGATGGTCTCTTTAATGGGGCAAGTAGGTGGATCTGTGACTAGGCATTGGGTCTACAGGGAGATCTGAATTCAAATTTGACCATAGATACTTACTAACTATGTGATTTGGGGTAGAACAACATCTGCTTCTATTTTCTCAATTGTATATAAATGATATCTTTCTCCCAGAGCTGCTGTGAGAAATGGAAGGAAATAAGCATTTATTTAGTGTCTACTATGCCAGACACTGCTAATTTGACTTTACAAATAAATCACATCTCAAATCAGATGAGTATATGTGTGGAATAGATAAGTATATGTGTCTAATAGATATAGCTTAAATGAGATATTTTTAAAACATTAGCCACAATGCCTGCTATATAAATTCTTATTTTTAAACCTCCAATGTCTCTTGGATGATCAGAAACAGAAAATCACAAAGATTTCTCTCCTACTACATGGAGGTCTTTTTCTAGGCAGAGTCACTTGAATAAAAACAATTAATTTCTTGATGATAGATTATTTTACTTTTGAATCATTTGCATATCAAATACTTCAATAACATTTGAATTCTTTTGAAGAAATAATTTGAATTTTTCTTTTTCAAAATATTCAATTATTTTCTATATGCTATATTCTTTCAGTATATGTCAGTTTTCAGTGTCAACTTCTCTTCTTTACTTTTCAGAATATTATAGTCTATTTTTTCCTTTGATTTCTTGTAAAACCATGGTAACCCTTGCTACTTTGATTTGTTACTTTTTCCCTGTTGCTGCGTACAAAATCTTTTTCAAAGTCATATTTCTGAAACTTTAAATATGATGTTTATCTGGTTGACTTGGAGTTTCTTCTTGTTTTCTGGACTTTGCTGATCCACACTTTGCCAGCTGCTTTTAATATTTGAAAATATTTTTCTATATATGATTTGTTTCTTTGAAATCCCTATTTAGATATCCTTTCCCCCTGCAAACCTTATAATCCTTAGATTTTCTTTTCAAAATATCTTAAAGTTCAATTTTTTAAAAATATTCTAATGCATTCTTCCAATCTTAGTTGTTTTTGCTTAAAACCTCTTTCATTAATTTTTTCTTTTTTGCATTTTGTACTTTTTGCATTCCTACTTTGATATTTTAATTGTGAAAGAATCTGTATATGTATTTTATTCAGAATTGTTGAGTCTTGTTACAGTTGCTGATTTCCTCTTCAAGTATTCTAGTTTCTCCCCTTTATTTTCTTCTATATCTTTTCAGTTTATGGTTTGATATCTCTTGTGAACCATTCTAGAGTTTCTTGAAATGTTTCTATTACCATTTCATGGTGCCTTGCAAATCTTTTTCATGTTATCCTCTTCTTCCCCAGGAAATTGAAATTCAGTTTCCTTTCTTGAAAAATTGTCTTCAATTATTTATTCATTTCTCCCTTTTCACCCTTTTATTTGTCTGATTTTCCTTATTTTTTCATGAAATCATGTAAATATTATTTATCTTTTTTTAGATCCTTTCCCTTTTTGAGGCACATGCCATTGTGCCTCAACTCTAGTCCTTGATACCTGTTCTCAGTACTTTCACACCAATGGGTAATCCCAATGAGGGTAATTCCGCAAGTAATGGGAGTGACCAGTTGTGTCAATGTCACTAGGTGACTAAGAAAACACTAGATTTGAAACTTTTGTATATATTTATTAATACCACTCTTTTGGGCTCCACTTCCTTTGTGAGACTGATTTTTATATTTGATCTAGTGTTAAATCTGGGCTTTGGTAGTCAGTGGGTTGAATGAATGAGTCTCACAGTTTATTGTTTTTGGTGAAGGGAAGAAACTCTGAAAAACGTTTTCTATTCAGTCTCTTCAGCTTTCCCTCACTCCTTCTTTTGGCTACCTATTTCTTTTTCATCTTTATTAAATTTCTGGTGCTGTACTTCAGGATTCTCCTGTATCATCCAATTACATAATTCGCTTCTCAGAATCAAATGAGATAAAGAACATAAATCGCTTTATAATCCCAAAGTGCTGGATAAATAGCTGCTATTAATCTATGACAGGTAGAGGGGAAACATCATGTTTCTCTTTCAGTTTTTATTTCAAAGATTAATAGTCTTATCCAACAAATTACTGTATTCATTTAACAAATATTTACTTAATTCTCTACTAGACACTTGGTTAGCCAGGTGGGGTTGTGGATAGAGTGCTGGGTTTGGAGTCAGGAAAACTCATCTTCATGAGTTCAAATCTTATCTCAGACATTTAACTTTGTGTCCCTGGAAAGTCACTTAACAATGTTTGCCTGTTTATCATCTGTAAAATGAATTGGGAAATGAAATGGCAAAGTACTTCAGTAACTTTGCAAAGAAAACATCAAAAAGGTTCACAAAAAGTCAGACAAGACTGAAACAATTCAATATACTACCAGGCTTTATAAGGAAGTTATGACATGTTCCTGTCCTTGTGGAGCTTGCAGTTTAATGGAGAAGTAATATGTATAGAAATAGGGAACAAAAGATTATAGGATAATAGAAAGTTAAAGTCAAAAGAGATCAAAAAACTCATCTTGTTCTTTGGAAAACTTTAGGAGCTTTTACCTTATGGATGAGAAAGCTGAGGTATAGAAAGGAGAAGTAATTCCTCTAAAATCACAATTCCAAATCTTGCTAGTTCAATTATTTACAACTCTTTGTTACCTCATTTGGAATTCTCTTGGCAAAAATAATGGAGTGGCTTACAATTTTCTTGTTCAGGTCATTTTACAGATGAGGAAACTGAGGCCAACAGAGTTAAGCAAGTTGTCCAGCATCACATAGCGAGTAAGTATTAGAGGTCAGATTTAAACTGAGTGAGATGAATCTTCCTAATACCCAATCTATCACTTAGTATACTGTATGTACTTTATTGAGGCATATTTTTTCCAAAAGAGGGAGCTTTTACTTTTGGAAGGAATAAGTTATGGCTTTTCTTGGAGGATTCAAAATTAAAGTCAATCCTTAACAAATCAAGCAAACAAGACTGGGGAAGAAAGGTCTTTCAGAGGGAGTGAACAAATTTGGAGCCTGTAAAATTCAAGACTGGTTCAGAGTATAGCAAAAAATCTGAATTGAGTGAAGCATTGCCTATGTCCAGGGCTGCAATAGCAGATTTGATGAAAAGGTAAGTCAGCATGAGGCCAGATCCTCCTTGTATTCTAGACAGTTTGGTATCTGACAGGCAAGACAATGTCCCTGAAGGACTTTTAGGAGAATAATGGCAATATGACTTAATCAGAGTTGTGATTTAGTATGATCAATTCAGTAAAATGAGATTTTTGATTTTCATTTCCACACCCAGTCCATCAAATTTTGATTTGAAATTCATGATGTGCCTGAAGATTTTTGTGCTCATATTCATGTAGAAATCATGCGGTCATATTGAGTGGAGATTCATTTTTACTAATTGATTGTCTTATTCTTCATGTCCAGAAACAATGCTATCAGTTGTTTGCTGGTAAATGGAGCATGCATATACTTTGCAGAGCTAATGCTCTCTCTCTCATTTATTTATTTATTTTAAGTTTTGTTTTCTTGTTAAATATTTTCATTTGTGCATCAAAACTGCCATACTTAAACAATCCAATGGGATTAAACTGCCCCTCATAATTCTAGGCCTGCTAAAAGGCAATAGAATACTACCTATTCACAACTGTCAGTCTGACAATTACCCTCTTTTCATGGAAAAACTAACATTCATTCTTTGATGGCATTAGGAAATGAACACAAACTATAATTTTCCAAGTTATTTACAGTAGAGTTCACAAAAGGGATCTGTTGTCACTTTCAATAGTCAGTCATTCTAAGTATATCACCGAAAATACCCCCTGTGTTGGTCCTTTATAAAAATACTTGTCTTCTATATGCTCTTTCATCTCTTCTATAAAAAGTGATATTGGAAAATTTGAATTCTCTGCAGTTTGATCACGAAAGCTGTTGACACATGTCAGCATCTCTGAAAGTTAAGTATTTCTAGTGGAGGGACTATTTCCAATAATACATCTTATAATCCCATGTCAATCTCCTTTGACCCACCTCACTTCAACCTGGACTAAATATTCGGCCTTTCCTCTCATAGTGACCAGTTACAAATGACTCCAATTTAGTGGTAGGGATTAAATATGACCCATGTTTCCCCTTTAGAGGTCTCATTATTAGAAACTATTTCAGCAAGTGCTGTTAAGGGTGTCGCAAAGAAAAAATCATTAGATCTTTCTGTATTTTGTAGGTTTACTGGAAAATAGAGGGTAAGGATGGATTGTAGGTAATTACTTCACAGGTAGCTTAAAAAATCCAATTATGAGGTTTCTAATTCCAATGGTCAATATTAACAATGAAAAGGAACAGACATTGGATTTTCACATTACTATAAAATGCCTTTCCTCAAAATACAGTATAAAAAGTCTGTCTTTGGGGGTTTAGTTCCAGAAGGGCTTAGTTATAACACATACTCACTTATAATCCATTCCATTGTAAAGATTCTGAGGTCAGCATTAAAATGAAGCTCTAGCATAGTCACTTAATTTCAGGGATTGCTTCACTAAACAATAAACCAAATTTGAACAGAGTGGATTCGGATGTATCTTGTCACTTTTGTTCTCAGTCAGCTCCATCAAATGTCAATCCATAAATGAGAATACAGACAGGATGCCTTTCAAATAAGAGGAAATTCTTCCTGAATGACAGATTTTATCTTAGCATTCTTTTTTTTGTTTCATTTGACTTATATTTTTGGAATGTTTTTAAAACAAAATGATGTAATGGAAATCAGAGAATCTGGGCTCTGTGACTGACTTTGCTCCTGACAGGTTTTACAAGTCAGTAATAGTGGGTTAGCCATAGTTTTCTCTTCTGTTAAATAGAAATACTAGTACTTATCTTGAAAAATGAAAAGAGAATAGAGAAAATTATAAAAATATCACTTTAGACTTTGGATTATAAACTCAATGTAAGTCAATAATTCATCATGGTACCCCCAAGAGGTAATATTATCCATCAAGAGAAATAGAGTATATAGAATTAGGGAAGTGATAGCCTCACAGTATTCTGTTTTAACCACTTTTAGAGCAGAAGTGTCAAACTCACTAATCACAGTCCACAACAAATCATAACAAAACTCTAGAGTGGCCTGAACCAGAATAAATGTGACTAGATAACGTTCAACAGAATAGATAGAAATGAAATGGAAGATAGATAATTTGATAATTTATGGTTTTTCTATGTCAATATATGGCCCTAGGGCTTAATTTGTATTTGAATTCAGCATCTTTGTGTTCAGTTCTAGACAGATGTTTTAGACACATTGAGCCAAATTCTTTAGGAGCAACCAGAATAGAAGACTGAAGGTGATTCTATTGGAGCATCATTTGAAGAAACTGAGGATATTTAGGAAGGTTATGAGACCTATTTCAAAGTATATAAAGGGTTGTCACATGGAAGAGGGATGAGAGAGAAGAACTAAGAACAATAGACAGAAGTTCCCGGGAACATCATTGAGTCTGATGTAAGGACAACCTGCCATGCAAAGAGTCGTCTAAAATGGAAGGAGATGCCTTTTGAGGTGGTGGGATCCTCATCACTGAAGGAATTAAAGCAGAAACTAGATGAACAGTTGCCAGCAATTTTATAGAGGGAATTTCTTGTTCAAGAACTGGCACTATATATTCTCTGAATTCTGTTCCAGTTATGAGTTTCCATGAACAAATGAGCAAATGAATAAAAAAGAGTTAAGTTCTTCCTAATTTCCAAGCTGTGTTAACATAGATACAAATACAAAATCTCATTCCCAATGATCTTAGATTTTAATAGGAATATATAATACATATCAGGGCATGGTTGGGGAAGTCACAAGAATGCAAGAGGAGAAAATAGGAGAATTAATTGATATGCCCTGTTCAAGAACAATGATATGATGTTTGTCTCTTGTTCTCAATGAAGACCATATATATATTTGATGACAATTCTAAAACTGGAAACAACACTGAAAAGATGGTTGTGGCTAGTGGACATTATGACAGCATCTGATGTTCCAGAGTTTGCCATGGGATGGAGTTTGAAAAGAAAAATGGAAAGAAAGAAAAGCAGGTATTGAAAGAAAGCTATTTTTGGAAGGAAGTTACTGTGACAGTCAAAGGATCATCATGTTTGAACATAGGTAGATAGAGCACAGGATTGGGACTCAGTAGGTCAAAATTGAAGTGTTTGATCTGCCCCTGATATGCTAGATGGTTTTAAATAAGACTATGCTTGATGATTCAACATCTTTAAGTTTCATTTCTCTTTATTGAAAACTTTGCCTTCTTTAAAGAGGTGACTAGAGGTCTAATATTTAGAGTACTCGACTTAGAGTCAGGAAGTCTTGAGTTCAAATGTGGTATCAGACACTAACTAGCTATATGATGCTGGAGAAGTCACTTCCCCACTGTGTGCCTCAGTTTCCTAAACCATAAAGTGGAGGTAATAGCAGTCCCTACCTCCTAGTGTTGTGGTGAGGATTAAATTAGATATTTGTAAAAATATCTTTTAGCACATAGTGGGTTACTCACAAGTTCCCTTTTACTGTGAAAAAAAGATAACACCTTGACTACTGAAAAGTTTACTGTGAAGATCAAATGAGATAAGAAATGGGAACAATCTTTGAAAAATTGTGATTCACAGATAAATTAAGTTTATAATTT
This sequence comes from Macrotis lagotis, assembly GCF_037893015.1. NCBI lineage: Eukaryota > Metazoa > Chordata > Mammalia > Peramelemorphia > Peramelidae > Macrotis > Macrotis lagotis. The sequence continues at coordinate 282,093,068 of NC_133659.1, forward strand.
TTGTTGGAATATGTACTAAGGGAGTTATACTTCTCAGTATATTGTCTGAAAATTCACAAAGAACAGTTTCCAATAAGGAGAACTACTATACTTGAAAAGCATTTTTAATTTTAAAAGAATCATTTTATACTCCTGTATTTATCAGATTTAATATGGACTCTAGTATCAATCTGAATATTTTGTAGAAATACTAACTAACATTTAATAATTTCATATTTATGATCTCACTCCTGACTTTGGAACAAGAACATTTTTTTCCCTATGTAAGGACAGCATCAAATAAGGCAGTTTCAATTGTGAAATAAAATTCAAAGTCCCCTAAAACTTTCATTCTTGGGATAAGGTTCTCCTCAGGGATATACTTGAAGTAGTAGATGTAGATTAAGTAAACTTAATATGCAACAGAGTCTATGCTTTATAAGTTCAATTGATTATAGCATTCTATTTGTTAGGTCATAAAAATAATATTTGTCCTTCATTTTCAAAGAAGACCACAACATCCTTGAGGTGATATCATGACAAGCACAGGGATTGGATCTGAGTGAGTGGGATGCTGTGCTAAGTCACCAGCCTCACTTTCTCCTCCAGAGCTATCTGGGTCCAATGGCCAGATATGAATCAGGGCAACTGAAGATAGCACTGGATGAGGGGCAACTAGAGTTAAGTGACTTGCCCAAGGTCACACAGCTAAGGAAATGGCAAGTGTCTGAAGTCAGATTCAAATTCACATTCTTCTGAATTCAAAGCCAGTGCTCTATCCACTGCACCAACTAGCTGCCCTTGTTAGGTCACAGTTATGGATTCAGTCAGTCATAAAAATCAAAAGTATTCATTAAGTACCTACTATATCTTAGACATTAATCTGGATATCGGTAATGCAAGAGCAAATGGAATATAGTCCTTACCCTCTAAGTGCTTACATTCTAAGCCTTTAACTATATATGTATATATAAAACACATATATAATAGATAAAAGATAAACTTGGAGGGGAAGGACACTAGAAGGTGGGCATATCGAAAAAGGTTTTGAAGGAAGTGGAACTGGGACAATGTCTTAAAGGAAATCAAGGCAGAGAATGAGAGTGAGTATTTTCCAGGTTTGAAGGATAGCAAGGAGTATTAGGTGTAATCTTCAGCAGGTAGGTCCATATGGATAGAAGAATAATGCCAAGTTATAAAAAAGTTTAAAATGCTAAATATACATTTATATTTGATGCTAAGAGGTATGGTCATATATTTGCTTTAGGGAGATCACTTTGACAATGACGAGCAGGATGAATTAGAAAGGGGAGAGACTTTAAACAGGAAAACCATGTATGAAACTATTGCATTAACCCAAGGGTGAGGTGATGCAGGACTGAACTAGGCTGAAGGCTATGTAAGTAAAAGGAAGTTGAGGTGGACAAAATATGTTATAGATAGAAAAATGCCAAGAGTTATCAACAAAATATATAGGGGGTGAGTGTGAAGAATTAAAGATATTAGTTTGTTGACTGAAAGGGTGGTGGTGACTTTGACAGTAACAGAGAAATTCAGAGGACTGGGAAAAAAGATGTTTTCTTTTTTGTGGTAAAATGAATTTGAGTTTTCTAAAGAATAAAGAATATTCAGTCATTAAATCTCCATTTGATAATTATATTCTAGTTGACTTCTTTCTATAATCACAGTTCCAAGCCTAACGCTGACCATCTGCCTGATAAATATGTGGTTGGTTAGTGATAAGGGAGAATGGATAGGAGAATGTACTTGAATTATTTTTAACCCAATACCACAGATACAAATGGTATGGAAAGAGCATTGGAATTTCAGTCATAAGATAGATTATAGATAGGCTTCTGATAGATTATCATATTGCGATAATATCACTAGCTATATAATTGTGGATGGACTTCAAACAATATGAAAGTTGCTTCCTCTATAAGATACCATCAAAAACACTTCCACCATTTAGATTCACAGAATTATGAAGGACAAATGAAACCATATCCTTCTGATTATGAAACTTTTCTTGCTGTTTGACTTTGCATTGTTGCTGCCTTTCCCTTCCTTTATGCAATAGAATTTGCTCCTCTCAGTCCTATTAAGATATTCTTAGCATATATTAATAGGACCATAATAGAGCACATCTTGAGGAAAAATTATATACATTTTTGATATTATGCTTTTTTTACCCCAGCTACATGCAAAAAACAAGACTCATATTTACTTCCAAAACCTTAAGTTCCAAATTCTCTCTTCTTCCAACCCCACTACTCCTTCCATTAAGCAAGCCAGCTACTTGTTGTAGATTAAAAATGTGTAGCCATGAGGCACATTACTACAATAGTCATATAGCAAATATAAACATAATCCCCCCTCCCAATGGGAGAAAGAGGAACCTCAAGAAAAATAAAATGGGGGTAAACAAGTCATCTTCCAACTGTATTCAGTCACCATCAGCTCTTTTTTGGAGGTAGAGAGCATTCTTTATCATAAGTCCATAAAAGAAATTGCTTCAATATTTTCCCACAATTGTCATTGCTAGTTGTATTTCCCTCCAACCCCCATTTATTCTATGCTCTCTCTTCTTTCATCTTGTCTATCCTCACAGGTGTGTGATATCTGACTATCCTTTCCCCTGATTTTTCTTCTCTTCTATTATCTATCTCCTCCCTTTCCTCCCCCATTCTCTTTTCTCCCATCCCTTTCCTTTCCTATGTTTCTCTACAGTATGATAAATTTCTTTTTTTTTTTATTTTTATTTTTTTCAAGGCAATGGGGGTTAAGTGACTTGCCCAATACCACACAGCTAGGTAATTATTAAATGTCTGAGGCCAGATTTCAACTCAGGTACTCCTGACTCCAGTGCCAGTTCTATATCCATTGAGCAACCTTGCCACCCTGTGTATGATAAATTTCTATACCCAATTGAGTGTGTATGTTACATCCTCTCTGAGCCACTTCTGATGAGAATAAATGCTCATTCATTCTCCTTCACCTTCCCCATCTTCCTCTCCATGGGAAAAGTTTTTTCTTGCTTCTTTTAGGTGAAATAACTTACCCCATTCTACCTCTTCTTTCCCTATGTCCCAGCACATACCTTTCTCATTCATTAATTTCATCTTTTCAATAAATAATACCTTCAAATTCAACTCCCTCCTGCACCTTGTCTAAATATGCTCCTTCTAACTGCCCTAATAAATGAGAAGGTTCATATGAGTTATCATTATCATCTTCCCATACAGTATAGAAGCAGTTCAACATCATTAAGTACCTTACAATTTGCTCTTCCTGCCTACCCTCTTTTTGCTTCAATTTAATCCTGTATTTGAAAATCAAACTTTCGGAGGCAGCTAGGTGTTGTGGATAAAACACCGGCCTTGGAGATAGGAGTATCTGGGTTCAAATCCGGTCTCAGACACTTAATAATTACCTAGCTGTGTGGCCATGGGCAACCCACTTAACCCCATTGCCTTGCAAAAATCTTTAAAAAAAAAGAAAATCAAACTTTCTATTCAGCTCTTCATGCTTCATCAGGAGTTTAAAAGCCCCGTATTTCATTGAATGTCCAGCTTTTCCCCCTGAAAAGTATGCTTTTTGCTGGGTAGTTGATTCTTGGTTGTAATCCAAGCTCTTTTGTCTTTCAGATTATCATATTTCAAGCCCTATGAGTCCTTAATATGGAATTTGCTAAATCCTATATTAAAATGTCTGTAACTCCACAATATTTGAATTGTTTCTTTCTGGCTGCTTGAAATATTTTCTCCTTGACTTGAAAGTTCTGAAATTTGACTGTATTATTTTTGGCAGTTTTCATTTTGGGATCTCTCTCAGGAGGTAATCAGTAGATTCTTTCAATTTCTATTTTACCTCTGCTTCTAAGATATCAGGGCAATTTTCTCGGATTATTTCTTGAAAAATGAAGTCTACGTTTTTTTGTCATGATGTTCAGATAGTCCAATCATGTTTAAATGATCTCTCCTGGATCTGTATTGCAGGTTGATTGTTTCTCCAATGAGACAATTCACATTTTCTTCTACTTTTTCATTCTTTTGATTTTATTTTATTGTTTTTTGATTTTGTACAAGGTCATCAGCTTCTTTTAGTTCCATTTAACATTACTTTCTTCAGAGAGATTTTATAGCTCCTTTTCCATCTGACTAAATCTAATTTTTTTTTTTTTTTTTTTTTTGCAAGGCAATGGGGTTAAGTAGCTTGCCCAAGGCCACACAGCTAGGTAATTATTAAGTGTCTGAGGCCAGATTTGAGCTCAGGTACTCCTGACTGCAGGGCCCGTGCTATCCACTGCTCCACCTAACCCTAAATCTAATTTTTAAGGCATTCTTTTCCTCATTGGACTTTGAGCTTCTTTTTCCATTTGACCCAAACTGGTTTTTAAAATGTTAGTTTCTTCAACTTTTTTTTTGATAATTCCTTCACCAAGATGCTGACTTGGTTTTCACGATTTTCCTGCATTGCTCTCATTTCTCTTCACAATTTTTCCTCTACCTACTTTACTTGATTTTTTGAGTTCTTCCCTAGCATGAAACTATTTCATATTTTTCTTGGTGGCTTTGGATACAGAAATTTTGACTTTGTTATCTTCTGAATGTGCATTTTGATCCTCTATAGTAATTGTCTATAGTCAGATTTTTTTCCTCTTTGGTTATTTACTCATTTCCCCGCCTATGGATTATTTTAACTCTTTGTTAAGTGGAGTTCTGCTCCCAGGGTGGAGGGTACACTGTTCCAAGCTTTTGAAGGTTTTTATAGCTGTTTTCAGGGACAGCCCCTAGGGAACTCAATTCCTCCAAGGTCTTAGGAGAGGTTCTGACTACTCTCCTGGCTTGTGCTCTGTCTGGTCTGTGGATAATCACAAGTACTCCCCTTTGCCCTAAAACTGTGAGGAAAGGCAGTAAATCTCTTCCTGAGACTGGGGCCCCAGAGTGTAACCTGGATCTGAATATGGGCAAAGCCACTGAGTCTTACCTCAGGGAACAGCAAGGAGAACTCTGCGATTTCTCCCTCCTCCTCACCATTTGTGGGCTGAGCATTCTGAAAGCAACTGCCAGGTGACTGTCTGATGGGTGACTCCCCAGGTCTGCACTGTACAGGGCTCCTCTCTCAGTCTAGTGTGGCACAGTTTTCCTGTTGAATTTCCCAATTGTTCTTGGTAATCCCTGGACTGAGAGGTTGGGAAGCTGTCCCTACTATGATAGACTCATTCGCCCTCAGGGACCAAGTATCTCACAGGCTGTTTCTGGATGGCTGCAATCAGTTTGGCATGGCTCAGCCAGGCTGCACTGTGGGCCCTCTCTAACCCCTCTGTAACAGACCTTTCCTGCGATCTTCAAGTTGTCTAGGACTGGAAAATTGTTTCATTCAGTCTTTTTGTGGGTTCCACCACTCTAGAATTTGTTTAGAGTCCTTATTTAAAGGTATTTGGAATGGTTTGGGGGAGAACTTGTCAGAGTTCCTGCCTCCACTCCACCCTGTTGGCTCCACCCACTCTGGTATTATACTTAAAAGATATCAATGGAACTCAGAGAAGGGAAGGGGAATCACAATGATAGCAGATTTAAATTTAGAGCCTGAATAGATTTTACTAGTCATTTAGTCTAGCCTTTAATTTTAAAGATGAGAAAACTGAATCAGAGAGATAAAATCAAATTATGTCAAAAAATTATTAAGTTCTGTTTTAATTTCTGGGAAGACAAAGAAAGACAAAATGAGTGACTTGCTCAGGGTTACTCAGTTACTTAAAGTATGAAAGAAGAATGAAGCTAGGTCTCCTTGACCTCAAAATCCAGCAGACCTACCACTATACCCTTGTTTGGGGCCTCAATGCCTTATGAGGATCTCTCAAAGGAGTAAGAGATATATAACCCAAAAGAAGAATCAGGAGGAACATCATAATTGTATGCAAATATTTGAAAGATTGTCACATGGGAGAGGAGTCCAATTGGTTTGTTTCAGAGAACAGAACTATATGAAATAAGTAGAAGTTAGAAATATAATCGTCGGGACAAAAATTCAAAAGATCTGTCTGTCTGCTGTCTCTCTCTCTCTCTCTCTCTCTCTCTCTCTCTCTCCTCCTCCTCCTCCTCCTCCTCCTCCTCCTCACATAGTCAGAAATGAGATTTCAACTCTTTTTTCCTGCTTATTAAATTCTCTTTCATTCATTCAATAAGAGAGAACAATGTCTTAATATGTAGAACAGGAATTACAAAGTAGACCATACTTTGGTAGGTCCTGAGTTCTCCATCTTTTCACTTCATCAAATGGAGACAAGACTAACTTGTAGAGATGTTGTAGAGGAACAGATCCTATTTGGATTGTACAATCTCTAACGTATTTACAACTCAGGGAATCTAATGATTCTATAATTTTATATATCATTTTACTTCTGAGCAACTACAATCCTCAAAATCCTTGACTCATTAGGTAATTAGAAAGATGAAATTTCTTCCAAGTGATAATATGCAAGAGGTTCCTAGAAAAAGGTATTAATCAGTCATATCTGCATGACTTTTGAGAGGGTATTCTCTCAGTGTTAAGAAGATATCCTTGAGTACTAAGATATATTGGCTATGTCAAGAACACCAGAGAGGGTTTGCTCAAATTTTGACAGGTAATATTTTTGCCTGGACACCCCCTCTCACTGTCAGTTTAGAGATGCTAACAGCATAGTCCAAGTTGTATATCAGAGTACACAGTGGAACTTACAGGTAGAGATAATGATTTGTTCTACAATCCACAGACAGGTAGTCCCTGACATTCTGCCTAGGAATCATGGCAAAAGAACTGGAAAACAGCATCTCCATATGCCACAATTGATGAGAATATTCCTTAGACAGATTCTCTTGTCATCCTTCATATGTAGGAGCTCATTAGACACCTAGAGGAAGAACATATGGAGGGAGAAGATGATGATATTGGTAGAAAATACTAGATAATTGATAGCATATTTAAATTCCAAAAGGCCTCACAGTAAACAGCTTAAAAGAACAGAAAAGATAGTTGCTTTTTTCTTTTTTCTTTTTTTTTTAGGATTTTGCAAGGCAAATGGGGTTAAATGGACCCAAGGCCACACAGCCAGGTAATTATTAAGTGTCTGAGGCTGGATTTGAACTCAGGTACTCCTGACTCTAGGGCCAGTGCTCTATTTACTGTGCCACCTAGCTGCCCCAAGATAGTTGCTTCTTGCTTCTTTTTCACTCTAACATGGATAAGATAGTCACATAATTCTCATGGTAATTAATAAAACACATTTTCAATTTTCATAATGTTTACTAGTAGCATGGCCAAAGAGAAATTATCTTACCTATGTTTTCATATAAATTCCAGTTAACAGATTCAAGAAAAATTCATTTACAGGAAATAGACCATGAAACTCTTTAGGGAAATTCCATTTAATTTTATAGCTGAAAATATTGAAAGAACATTTTCTTTTCAAATATGTGGGGATTTACAAGTTTATGTATTATTTCCATTATCTTTTTTGAAAGATTTTATTTATTTTGAATTTTACAATTTTTCCCCTAAACTTGCATCCCTCCCCCACCCCATAGAAAGAAATTTGCTAGTCTTTACATTATTTCCATGTTGTGCATTGATTAAAGTTGAATGTAATGAGAGAGAAATCATATCCTTAGAGAAGAAACATAAAATATGAAATATTGCAATATTTCAACAGATTACATAATAGGATAACATTTTTTTAAAATTAAAGGTAATAGTCTGGTTTTTGTTCAAACTCCACAATTCTTTCCTCAGGCTACAGATGGCATTCTCCATCACAGATATCCCAAAATTGTTCCTGATTGTTGCCCTGTTGGTATGAGCAAGTCCATTAAGTTTGATCATCACTCCCATGTTGCTGTTATGGTGTATAATGCTTTCCTGATTCTGCTCATCTCGCTCAGCATCAGTTCACACAAATCCTTCCAGCCTTCCCTGAATTCCCATTCCTCCTGGTTTCTAATTTAACAATAGTGTTCCATCACATACATATACCACAGTTTATTAAGCCACTCCCCACTGATGGACATTCACTCGATTTCCAATTCTTTGCCACCACAAACAGAGCTGCTATGAATATTTTTGTACAGGTGATGACTTACCCTTTCTCATAATCTCTCCAGGGTATAGACCCAGTAGTGGTATTGTTGGTCAAAGGGCAGGTACATTTTTGTTGCCTTTTTGGCATAATTTGGGCAATTTGCTCTCCAGAAAGGGTGGATGAGTTCACAGCCCCAATAACAATGTATTAGTGTCCCAGATTTCCCACATCCCTTCCAACATTGATCATTGTCTTTTCTGGTCATATTGGCCAGTCTGAGAGGTGTGAGGTGGTACCTCAGAGATGTTTTAATTTGCATTTCTCAAATAATTAGTGATTTAGAGCAATTTTTCATATGACTATAAATCACTTTGATTTCTTCATCTGTAAATTTCCTTTACATATCCTTTGACCATTTGTCAATTGGGGAATGGCTTGTCTTTTTTTTTTAATTTGAATCAGTTCTTTGTATATTTTAGAAATGAGCCTTTTGTCAGGAATACTAGTCATAAGGATTGTTTCCCAATTTACTACATTTCTTTTGATCTTGGTTACAGTGGTTTTGTCTGTGCAAAAGGTTTTTTTTTTAATTTCATGTAATCAAAATTGTCTAGTTTATTTTTAATAGTGTTCTCAATCTCTTCCCTGGTCATAAACTGCTTCCCTTCCATAGATCTGACAGGTAAACTATTCCTTGATCTCCTAGCTTGCTTATAATATTGTTTTTATGTCTAGATCCTGTATTATCCATTTTGATCTTATCTTGGTATAGGGTTGAGGTGCTGGTTTAATCCAAGTTTCTTCTATACTAGCTTCCAATTTTCCCAACAGTTTTTATCTGAGAGAGTTTTTATCTCCATATCTGGACTCTTTGGGTTTATCAAACAGCAGATTACTGTAATCATTTCCTGCTATTGCACCTAGTCTATCCCACTGATCCACCACTCTGTTTCTTAGCCAATACCAGACAGTTTTGATGACTGATGCTTTATAATATAATTTTAGATCTGGTAAAAGGCTAAGCCACCTTCTTTTCTACTTTTTCCCTCATTAAATCCCTGGAGATTCTTAACTTTTTATTTTTCCATATGAATTTACTTACAACTTTTTCTAACTCATTAAAGTCATTTTTTGGAATTTTTATTGGTAGGGCACTAAACAAGTAATTTAATTTTGATAGAATTGTGATTTTTATTATATTTGTTTGGTCTATCCATGAGCAGTTAATATTTGCCCAGTTATTTCCATTATCTTGATTTGCTTAAAAAAAGTTTATATACATATATAAATATATGCATGCATGTTTTTAATATAGTATTTATAATGTTGCATATGCATATATTTACAATTATAAGAATATAACAATATTATAGTCATATGTACATATATACATATATCTGTATATATTTGGATCATGTATATATGGAACAAAGTAAGAACATGTATATAATATATATATATATTATATATGCGCCTTTACTTTTTTCTATATAAAGAAATGATTAAGGCTAAATATTTTCTTTTCTTGGTTAATTGACCAGCTATCTGAGCCTACCAAATATTTCTCCTTGTACAAATCAATCAAGCTAAAAGTGTTCAAATGCAATTAATTACTTTCTCCTTACTGAGGTTTGACATAATTGTTAGTGCTTGTTCACTTTGCAAATTGGGTTAGCTGTCCATTATTATCATGCATCTGTAGAGTTTGTACTCTATTTGATAGCTGGCAGTCTCCTTTGCCAGAGTTAAGGACATCTTAAAGTCCTAGTCATGTCCCCCCTCCCCCACTTTATTTATTTATTTTTGTGGTTGAGTTACTAGCTTTCTGAGTGGAATGACTTGTGATTATGATCTTCGATGTAATAGACCTAATTAATATACAAAATAAATTTAAATCATACCAAGGAATCAATTTAATCTGGGATGTGGATATATTCTGTGCTTGGTCTTTCATAAAATTCTTTTCCTTGTCCCAGGTCTTGATCACAAAGGTTCTATGTTTAAATTCTGTTTTTGTCACTTCTACCAATGTGAACTTGGGCAGGTTCTTAATTTCTTCATCTATAAAATGAGATTAGATTAGGTGATCTTTAAAATGCTTTTGAATTTAAATATATGATCTTCATAGAGGGAGAAAATATTAGGAAATAACATAATTGAGACAGTAGCATAGGGAATGTAAGACGTCATTTAACTATTCAAAATTTTTAAAAAATCAAACGTTAAATGATTTTTGGAAATGCCAAGTGCTTACAGAATCTTAGTAATTGTAAGAGTTATTTTTCTTTACCATCAGTGTACCTTTAGGAGATTATAGCTCTGGACTTTTTCTTTTTCTTTTTTTTTATTTTTTGCTGTAGTTACCTAATCACTCAGACTCAGTTTCCTAGCTGTAAAATGAAGATAACAATAATACTTTCACTCTCCACAAATTATCTATGACTCAAAACTGCAACTCAGAGCTCATATGAATTGATTTGGCCCAGAAAATTGCTTCTAGAATATCATTGACTCATTTTGCTTCCATCTATCATTATGTTTCAGGACATTAGTATCTAAAAGGACCCTCTGTAAACACAGAGGCTGAAACAAGATATTGAATATAGTTCTTATTTAATCTGGAAACAAATGTAAAAATCCTTTTGATTAGCCTGTAAACAGTTCATACAATGATATTTCCCTTTCTGACAGATCTCTGTCTTCCCTAGAGACCTGTGTACAGTTTAAGATCTGAAGTATATCATGCAATCATAGATTTAAAGATGGAAGGAACTTTAGGGACTCTTATTTCACCAATGAAAAAACTGCAGACCAGAGAGATTATTCCTTATCCAGGTTTATGTAGAAACCTACTTGGAATCTGGGTGTTCTTTAAATTGAATATTTCTTCTATTAAACTGCTGACAGAATGTTCGTGCCTTAGTACTTTCTCAACAATGGTAAAGAACTTGGGGTTGTTGGGAGTCAAGCATGTATGGGTACCATTTTCCCATTGAATTTAGATAGTCCATTTGATTCATGATACCAGTGATGGAATAAATCCAGTTTAATCTCTCATATTCCACATCTCTGTTCTTCTGTTTTTTAAAATTCCTTTTGTATTTACATTTAGCAAAAGATTATTATTCCTACATCTGATGCTTTAGGTGGTCTTTTCCTCAGGACTACTTCTTTTTGTTATGCACTCTTTGTTTTCTTCATCTGATATTATTTCCTCATTTCAAATGTTCCCTGGGGTTATACATTTCCCTAGAAGGTACAATTGATTGTGAAGTCCTCTTTCCAGGGAACTGAGAATCACAGAGATCACATCAGCATGTAGGTTTTGCTCAGAGTTCTCTGATTTCTTTCTCTCTCTCTCTCTCTCTCTCTCTCTCTCTCTCTCTCTCTCTCTCTCTCTGAATATATTGTCTTCATAGGTGAAACTAGGAGGATCCTAGAATCACAGATTGAGAGTTAGAAGTTAAAGTGAAAATAACTGGTGATAACCAATTGTTAAATTTTCATTGCATTTACTCCTGGAAAATTAACTATAAATCAGAGTTTGATTTATTTTTTTGATTGCCCAAACTTCAGAAGTTGATGGGGAAACTATACATGATGCATACAAAACTTACAAGTGTGTAATCTACATTTTGCCTCCAATGAAATGAATTATCAGCATATCACTATCTGAAAGGGAACTTACAGATGATTAATTCTAACCGCCCTCAATTTATGATGAGAAAATGGATGCACAATGAGATTAAGGGTCATTTGGAGAATATCTGAGATTGGGCTTGAATCTATGGCTTTGAGGGTTTTTTGTTTGTTTATTTTTTATTTTTTTATTTTTTTTGCAAAGCAATAGGCTTAAGTGACTTGCCCAAGGTTAAACAACTAGGTAATTAATAAGTGTCTGAGGCCAAATTTGAATTCAGGTCTCCTGACTCCAGGGCTGGTGTTCTATCTATCCATTGCACCACTTAGCTGTCCCCTCCATGATTTCTTTATTCCAAATCCAGAATCAGATTCACTAATACACAAAGAATGCAAACTTAAGTCAGTATCAGAACAAAGACTGATATGGAGGATTTAGGACTAGATATCTACCCTCCCATCATAGTTTAGAGTGACCTAGCTTATGAAAGAGAAAAGAAAAAACATAGTGATCTGGATTGATACAAATTTCCCCATCCTGATTGTTGGAAGTGTTTACCATTAAATCATATTCTCAATAGGAGGAACCAAAAACTTTTAGACAACCTTTTCATTTAGTGTCCACCAGAGTTGATTTTCACTTGTCAGGAGCATTCCCTTTCAAACAATATTTAGATTTTAGGCTTTCCATGTTTTTGTCATTGGTTACCAAGAAAAACCACTCATCATCAATATATTGATTGTTAGCTAGTCTAATTATTAAATTGATTATTAATTGTTCAGAAAGAAGAATATACAAGAGAAAAAGAGATTTTACTTATGTCCTAGCTTATACCTAGACATAGTGTTAATTATGTATCTCACACGAATGTTGTGAGCAAAATATTTTTAAAAAAATTTTAGTGTCTGACAAAAACAAATTATTATTATTATTATATTTGTGAACTTTTCTTTCTGTATATTGTCTAGAACTAGGCAAATAACCCAAGAATGAAAAATTCAGTCAATCAGATTCCCTGGGGGTTTTCTCAGTTATGAGCAAACAGAAAGACAGATGACTAATTCTTAACCATATAGGGATAAATGATGCAGCCCAGAAGTTGCAAAGAGGTAGATTTTGGATTCATATTTGGAAAGTTACCTTCTTAACAATTAGATTTGATCTAAAGTGTAGGGGGGACTTAATGGTTGACAATCTCACTCCCTGGACATCTTCAAGAAGAGATTATTTATCAGGTATTTTATAATGAGTGAGTGAATATATGAATTAGGAGGTGCTTTTTTATTTTTTTATTTTTCCAGGGCAATGGGATTAAATGACTTGTCCAAGGTCACACAGCTAGGTAATAATTGTCTCTGGATTTGTACTCAGATCCTCCTGACTCCAGGGCTGTGCAATCTAACTGCCCCCAAAGGTGCTTATTTTGTAGCAAACATTGTGTTAAACTCTGGGATTAGAAATTTTAAAAGAAATGAAACAATCCTTCCTATTAATGAGCTGTGATATAATTGAGGTAGAGAATTCCTATAAATTAGCTTGGTTTACAAGGAAGATAAAAGGCCTGAAAATCCTAAGGATTCAATAGCAATTCAAATAATCATGAATAAGGGTTGACATGAATATCATGGCAGGGCAGATGATAGCATCTAGAGTTAACTCTAGAGGACTTTAGGATGCGGTTACATGGCAGACAACAAGGTCTTATGCTTTTCCATCTAAGTGGAAAAACTTGTAGTTAGTGAAAACTCATCTAAGTGATTACAACATCTATGTTGACTTGAGTTAGTCTATAGTACTGTGGAGATATTCTTATGTTGGGGGAGAGTGAAAGATGGACAAAGTCGAAGTTATTGCACTGATAGTTCTTCCTGAAATTTTGTCCAGGGGTTCTTTGGGATAGGAATGAAGGAAGACCAGTGAAAAAGGCTCTTTACTGAAGCAGAATAAATGAAAGGAAAGACAAGGCAAAGGCACCACTATAGAAGGTTTCCTTTTGGAAAGTGGACAAGATGACTGATGAATCCCCTTACATGCTTAAGTTTCATGATTTTTTTTGTGACTTTTAGTCTATCATCCTTGCCTATTATCTTTTAACCTGACCACAGGTTTAAATGTCAGTCAGATTTAAATGGCCCTACTGGAATGTTATGGATTATGGTTGTTATCTAAAGGAAATGGAGGAGAAATAAGAATTGTTTTATAAAGGATCACAAGTTAAAGGAAGAATAATATCTAAATAATAGTAGAGAAGTCCATCAGCAATTTATAGCTATATCTAAATTAAAAATAAAGTGTTTAATGGAGGACATTTCCTGATAAGTCAGCTAAAACCAGTGTCTTTTGGTCCAAAATAGACAGAAAATTATTCTTATTGCCACACTACTTTTGAAGGCATAGGCTGAGCCTAGTGCATTTTTAAATACTTTGTTCAGAATTTTAGGAAGTTCAGAATCTCTTTGCCCATTTAAGAAAAAAAGAATGGGATCCATTGCTTGGTGACCTTACAATTTATAGCACTGCATATAGAAGCAAAAGGGTAACAGAGGATTAAAAAAATACCAGGCTAAACTTTGGATCAATTATATTATACTTGGGTGTAAGGATTTAATGGATTTTCATTTCAACACTCTCTGGTAATCTGTAATTGTGTCCACCATAAGAGAATGCCATCTAAGGCAATAGTTTTCAGACTTGCAGGTACATAGGCAATTAAATATTTTGGTTAAGTTACAATAGCTATGCATATGCAATAAAAATAGTACAGTTTTCAAAGATACCGCTATCATATTCTCTCTTCACTAGCTCCATCTCTTTTTGAACCTCTCTCCTTTATTTCCACTGCCATCACCCTTGTTAAAGGACCCTAGTCAGATTCTCCCATGAGTTGGAGGACCGAGTAAATCAACCCAACTTGCCAGCCTATTCTTTATATCCCACTCCTTCCTGATTTCAGATTCTACTAATATCTTCCCTTCTCACTTGGCAGGGAATAATCCTTTCAGAATCCTCATTGTGGAGCAGACTTGGCATCTCATTTCAGTATGAGATACTTCATACTTCAGTAAGCAAAAAGTTAACTACACTCCTAATAAAATCTAGGGAGAGACATGAAAACAACTGTGTTTAAGCAAGAAAAGTACAGGATAAATTAAATTAGATAAAATCATCAGGGGGAGGGACTAACATTAAAGGGGATAAGGAAAGGTTTCTTCTAAAAGTTGAGAAATTAACTGTCATTTGAAGGAAACCAAGAGATAGAGATGAGGAATGAGAAAATTAAAGTTGTGAGAAATAATTGATGTACAGAATCAGAAGATGATGTCTAATCCACTCTCCTCCCCTCCCTTCTCCTTCCATCCCCTTCCCTCCTCTCCTTTCCTGAATTAAATTTTAATAAAATAATTAAAATTATATCTCATATCAATATGAGTAGTAGTATTGAGAACTTTTATAAGTTAAAGAATCGCAATAGGAAATATATTACATAGATAGATACAGATATGGCCATAAATGCAAATGTGTACATTAAATTTAATCCACTCTTGTCATATATTATCCTCCTCTTTCATAATGAAGGTTGAATAACATATGAGTGTATAGATAGGTAGGTAGATAGACAGATAGATAAATATATGATTGAAAGATAGATAACTGGTGTCCTTCTCTACTACTCAGATTTTATTCTTCCTTTAGACTTGTGATCCTTAATAACTTTCATTTTTCTAATAATTACTTCAGTTAATAATGCTATGATAATAAGTAAGTACCTATGAAGATAAGGTATCTTATTTTATTAAGCCACTGAAAGATTCTGAATTTCCTGCTGAATTACCCAAAAAGGATGAAATTATATTAAGCAAAGTTTTAATGTTAGTACACATTGTTATTCAGGTGTATAATATTGTGTATATGTATACATATACACAATTAATATTAAGTGTATATTATATATGCATGTATGAATATGTGTAAGCATATATTTATAGGAAATTGTAGTTGTTGTTTATCTTTCATTCTCATAAAGGACTCTGATGAGGTTGAGTCAAGATGACAGAATAGAGGTAAGGACTCCCTTCCAAATATCTTTAAATAATTAACCAAATTCTAGAGTGGCAAGAACCCACAAAAATATAATGAAGCAATTTTCCAGCCCAAGATAACTTGAAAGATCAATGGTGGGGGGGGCGGCACCTAGGTGGCACAGTGGATAAAGCACCGGCTCTGGAGTCAGGAGTAACTGGGTTCAAATCCGGTCTCAGACAATAATTACCTAGCTGTGTGGCCTTGGGCAAGCCACTTAACCCCATTTTCCTTACAAAAAAAACCTAAAAAAAAGATCAATGGAAAGGGTCAGGGTAAGAGAACACAGAGGAGTAACAAAGCAACAAGAGTCAAATCAGAGCAAACCAACCATCCAGGAACAGGAAGCTTAGTGACTGGGCCAGTGGCAGTGGTGGTGGTTTCCAGACCTCTGAGTTGAGAGATTGACAAGGACAACTGGGAAGGTCACCAGAAAAACTCTGCCTCACAGAGTGAGATTGGAACACAGTCCAATCCAGTCCTTAACAGTTCAGAACTAACTCCAGCAGACTAGGAGCAGATCTTAGGAACTACTGAATCAACAGCCACAGCTGCTTCTGGAGCTCTCAGATCATGAATGGGAAGAGGGTTAGAAGGATATTATGGGGGATTTTTATATCATTGAGGCAGGACTCAATGAAGAAATATTCCTTAAAATAAAGAATGGAACAAAGGAAATATGATGACTTTGTGAAAAATCAAGAAACAATAAAATAAAACCAAAAGAATAAATAACTAGAAGAAAATGTAACTATCTCATTGGAAAAAAAATAAAGAACTGACCTGGAAAACAGATCCAGAAGAGATAATTTAAAAATCATTGGACTACCTGAAAGCCATGACCAAAAAAGCCTGGATATTATTTTTCAAGAAATCATCAGTAGTCTAGAAGCAGATCTGCACAGAAATTATGATCTTCAAATACAAGATTCAAAATGAAGCATATAATGAGAAACAGAAAATACACCACAAGGAACTTAATGATGTTGAACTGCTTATATTCCTGTATAGGAAAATACTACTGATTACTCAAATGAACTTTCTAATTTATAAGGGCAGTTAGAAAGAGCGTTTATAGGCAAGAGACAGGTGAGAGTTGAATTTGAAGGAATAATATATTAAAACAATGGAGTTAATGGGTGAATGAAGAATGCACTTGGGGAAAGGAAAAGGGGGGAGGTAGAATGGAGTAAGTTATTTCACATAATAGAGGGGAGGAAGGGGTGGCTAGGTGGCACAGTGGATAAAGCACTGGCCCTGGAGTCAGGAGTACCTGGGTTCAAATCAGGTCTCAGAAACTTAATAATTACCTAGCTGTGTGGCCTCGGGCAAGCCACTTAACCCCATTGCCTTGCAAAAAAAAAATAAAAAAAATAGGCAACAAAAAGCTTTTACAGTGGAGTGGAAGAGAAAGGGGGTGAGGGAGAGTGAGTGAATATTATTCTCATCAGAATTGACTAAGAAAGGGAATAACATAAGCATTCATATAAGTATATAAATCAATCTTATCCTAGAGGGAAGTAGGAGAGGAATGGAATGGGAGAAAGGAGTAGGGGGGTAGGTTATAGAAGGGAGGGAAGATTATGGGAAGGAGTAGTCAAATGCAAAACACTTTAGAGGAGAAAATGGGTGAAAAGAGAGAGAATAGAATAAATGAGAGTTAGTGGATAGGATAGAGGTAATTACAGTTAGCAATAGCAAGTTTGGGAATCAATTTTGAATCAAGTTTCTCTTATAAAGACCTCATTGCCCAAATAAAGAGAACTGAGTCAGATTTATTAAAAAATAAGTCATTTCCCAATTGATAAATGATTAAAAGATATGAACAGATTTCAGATGAGGTGATCAGTAATTACTGTTAAGGTATTTAAAAATTCACAGTTAACAGAAGAAATGCAGGTTGGAACAATTCTGAGATACTTCTTTATACCTATTGGATTGGCTAAAAAGACAAAAAGAAAAAATAGAAAATGTTTGAGGGGATGTAGGAAAAATGAGACATTAATGCAGTGTTGAAGGAGTTGTAAAAGGATTCAACAATTATGAAGAGCAATTTGGAATTATGCCCAAAGGGCTATACTACTACCAGGTCTATATTCCAGAAGAGTTGAAAAACCAGAACTGAAAAGACATACATTTTTTTTTGCATAAGTGTTTTCCTACAGAAAAGGCTGTCTCACTGCTGTCCAACTATGCAAAAGTAGGACCATGCCTAGAGTTTTAGTTGGGCTATTGTTACTTAAGTTATCACTATGCCACCTCGAACTTTTCTGAACTCTCCACAAAATTCATTTGGCATCAGTGTCATTCTCAAATTTAGAATTTGAAACCAGTCAAAGTTTAATTTAATTTTTGAATAATAATCCTTCAGCCTAATATATCATTTCAGAAACACATAAAACTTTATTAAATTTTGGAGAAAAAATTTTTGATGAGTAATAAACATTAAATCTCATAATTCTAATGTTTTGGGAAAAGTCTCTATTCAGATTGGGACCATATAGCATTTCCTAAGTGGAGTTTAATTATCAATAAAAATGAAAAGCAATATAATAATTTGTATTCACATAACTGAAGCTGGACTTTTGCCCAGAATAAATGACATAAACTCTCAATTTTTCTACAGTTTTAAAAACCTTAAATAGATGTGTGTATGTGTGTGTGTGTGTGTGTGTGTGTGTGTGTGTGTGTGTGTGTGAGAGAGAGAGAGAGAGAGAGAGAGAGAGAGAGAGAGATTCTGATAATAGTAAAGTCACATACTTCTATTTGTTGGAGTGAAAGGAAAAGAAAAACAAAAGACTATTTTAACACAGGCAAAATTAATTAGAGAAGGAAATTATATGGATAATTTAATCTTCATCCTTCTTCCCCAGGAAAAAAAATCCTATGTATTCTGTAAGATCTATTTATTTAATAGTTATCTGCTTGCTTCATTATGCAGTGTAAACACAACATAAAATCAATAGAACTATTTAATATTTATAATTCATTTTCTTGGAGAAGAAACTCTTTAAGATTATAAATTGAAGAACATGAGTGGATCTGCATTAATAGGAGGGTTTTTCTCACTGGAAATTCTTTACACCAGTGAAATTTTAGGCTTTTAAAAAATTAATTAATTAATTAATTATTTTCATCCATATACATCTTTATATTTTAAAATTACAACATTGCCTTCCACCCTCCCTTCCTACCCACTTCTGCTCAGTGACAAACAGTCAGGTTTGCATTGTACATACATATTTTTGATAAACGTGTTTATAGATTAGTTATTTTTGGCATGAAGAATTAGAATTAAGGGAAAGAGGTACACAAAAATAATTTTTATAAAGTGT
Source organism: Macrotis lagotis (assembly GCF_037893015.1). NCBI lineage: Eukaryota > Metazoa > Chordata > Mammalia > Peramelemorphia > Peramelidae > Macrotis > Macrotis lagotis. Next base: position 282,112,164 of record NC_133659.1, read on the forward strand.
TCAGAGATTCTGAATGGTTGTGTTTTTTTGATTTTGTTTTGTTTTCTTCCTCTGGATAGAGATAACATTGTCCATAGCTAGTCTAAAAGGGTTGTCTTATCTCTTTGAACTGCTGAGAGGAGTTGCTTCCATCAAGGTTGATCATCTCTCAGTGTTGCTGTTAATGTGTACATTATTTTCTTTGTTCTTCTCCCTTTGCTCAGCAAAGTCATTCCAAGCTTCACTAGAGTCCAAAGATTTATGATTTCTTATAGAATGATAATATTCTATAGTATTCATGTACTATAACTTTTTTAGTTATTCCCCACTTGATGAGCATCCCCTCAATGTCCAAATGTCCAATTCTTTGACGCTGCAAAAAAGAGCTTCTATGAATATTTTAAAATATGTGGGACTTTCCCCATTTTTTTATTTCTTCTGGATATAGGCCTAGAATTGGGGTTGCTGGGTCAAAGGGAATGAACATTTTTATTGCTCCTTGGGCATAGTTTCATATTGCTCTCTAAAATGGCTGGATCTTTTCACATTTCCACCAGCAATGCATCAATCCTCCCACAACCTCTCCAAAAATGATCATTTTTCCTTTTCCTCATCTTGGCCAATTTGATAGGTGTGAGGTGACTCTTCATTGTTGTTTTAGTTTGCATGTAAGTCTTCATTTAAAAAAACATTAAATTTCTAAAAAAATAATACAAAACATAATAACAAAACTCAGAACATATTTTAAAATTTGTATTGTTGCCAATTGTTAATTTGTTCCCACTTTTGAAAAGGCAGAGATTCTAGTTCCTGGTTATAGAATCAAGATGGCAGAATGTATACTGTTTCCAGACCCCCATAAATTTTCAATATTTCCAAAAAAAGTATATTTGTGTGTCAGATGTAAAATCATTATCATTGGATCCCCAGGGGAAGGAAGAAAGAGTCTTGATACTGTTCCTTATAAATTAATATTTAACTCTACTTTTGAAGCAATAACTGAGGAGTTCTGCCACATCAGCCACTATTTAATCCCCAACTTTTTCCTGCGGTCCAGGGATCTCCCACAATTTTGCTTTAGGGATTTTGAGTACATAAAGTCATGTGTTCTCTCATTAAGCAAGTATTAGACACTGACTTTTTCCATCATGTGAAGAGGAAGGGGTGAGGTGCTGAAAATATTTTTCCTTCTCCTTAAAACTTTGTCCAAAGTTAGTGAGACCCAAGGCTGCATAGCTTAGAATGACAATATCCTCCTCCTATTTAGCAAAAATGTATCAGATGTTGATTTAAAATAGCCAGAGAAATAATGGAAGAATGTCAGTAGAAAAATTAGTTCAAGTCTGTGTTCAATACCAGGACTGAAATGCAGAAGACTAAATTGAAATCCATCTGGATCTGTTATATTCCTCCAGGTGCTACTTAGAGCAAGAACTCAAGTCTGGAAATGCTAAACCTCAAAGTATGGGAGTAGGGTGAGCAGCCCTGAGGTCCAGTCTTAAGGATATACCTCCAGCAACAGAGGAGTCAGTAACTGAGCAATAAGAAAGCAATAATAATAATAACAAGGGAAAAGGCTGATACACCAAAGATGTTAATAGGGAAAAAAATCACAAAAGCCTAGAGTACCTAGAAGACAAATCAATATAATGGAACTTTACCCCAATCAATTCTTCTGTACTATAACAAAACATTAACCCAACTCTGGCTAAATTATTCTCCATTACCGAATTTGTCCCTTTGATGAAACAGTTAGACTTTCTACTTATTTCTACTTTTGATTCCTCTGTTTCATTGTTCTATTTCCAATCTTGCCTTGCCAAACCCAACCTTTAAAACCTTAAATCAGTCACATATTTGATGCTATTCAGACTTTGCTGTACAGAATTGGGGGGGATCACAAAATCATGCTGACTGAGTCCACTGGAAATTTAAGCTAACTAATCTCAACTGGACCCATATTGAAGGAAAGTAATCCTTTCTTCCCTAATTGAATCCCTATCCTACTTACAATAGTAATGGTTCAAAACTCTGCTATCCTTCCTGTTTCATATTATTACGTAATCCTGCCAAAGGCTTTGTCTACTTTAATGAACACATTCAACAAGAATTTCCTCTTTGCCCCTTCTCCTCATCCTATACTATGCTTAGATTACCTCCATTCAGTCACCATTCAATCTTGTCTCTGAAACCTTCTGCTTGCCATATATTCTTGTTGCCATGCCTTTCCATCTTCTCCTTCAGATGGTACCCACCATCATTTCCACTCTCTTATGAGTTATCAACCTCGTCTAGCTACTGGTCTACAAGCAATTTTTCACATCTTGTAAAAGCACACATTAAATCCTACCAAGACCACTAACTATTGTCCTATATTTATACTCTTCTTCTTTTTTTTTGTTTTTAGTTTTTGCAAGGCAATGGGACCAGATTTGAACTCAGGTACTCCTGACTCCAGGATCAGTGCTCTATCCACTACACCACCTAGCTTCCCCCAACTACTCTTCTTCTTGTATAAACTTCCTGTAAAATTCTCTACTCTCAATATCTTTCTTTTCTCTCCTATCATTTAATTAAAATTTCTCTTTTTAAAGATCCCTTTACCAGATCTAATAATGATCATTTCTAAATTTCATCCTTCATGACCTTTCTGTAGAATTTGACATTATTAATCTATTTATCCCTATTCTTTTTTCTGGAATTTTTTTCATATCAAGACTTCCAAGACTTTACTATCTTTCTGTTTTCTTCATATAGGTTTGACTGCTTCTTTTCAGTATCCTTTGCTGAATCTTCATCTAGGTCATGGCCACTAACTTCCAGTGTCCCTAAGTGTTCTATTATAAATGATCTTGTAATATCTTGCTATATCTTTTGCCTGTCCTTGTTAGCTCCCTGATTTAAATCGCAGATGTGATGCAGATGATCCTCAAATGTTAGTACAAATACGTGCCTCTTTTCTGATCTCTAATCCCACATTATCAACTACATGGTTCATCTATAGACTTGTATCAAATAATATTTGTCTTTTTTGAAAACCTATTTTTCTAAAACTTGTTGCTAATGAGGGGACCATTAATCATCCAGTCTCAGTTTTGGTGTCATGCTAGTATCTTAAATCTCATGGGACATATATAAACAGTTATTAATTTATTGTTATTTTTTCTAAGTAATTATTGATTCAATGACTGATAGAAAGAAAAATAAGTAAAGAATCTTTAAAGAAATCCCAAATTTAGGGCAGCTAGGTGGCATAGTGGATAAAGCACCAGCCTTGGAGTCAGGAGTACCTGGGTTCAAATCCGGTCTCAGACACTTAATAATTACCTAGCTGTGTGGCCTTGGGCAAGCCACTTAACCCCATTTGCCTTGAAAAAAAACCTAAAAAGAAAGAAAAAAAAAGAAATCCCAAATTTTTCTTAACTGACCTTACAAGTCAAAGGACTAATGTTTGATGAAATGCAGAAATCCATGTATGTAACAACAACAATAAGAAATTCCAGAATGGTTAAAAAGAGAAGTAAAATTCATAAGACAATAAACTGGTAATCAATGTAGATTGAATTTTAGTTCTTCAGACAAAATAAGAGCCTTAGATTTTAAAAAATAGACGTGCAATAGGAAGTTATTATAAAGAAGTGAAAGAAATTAATTGATTTGGAGCACAAAAATAATGTAGTGAATGAAAATCTGTATAAAGTACAGGAAAAGGGGTAGCTGGATGGCACAGTGATAGAGCACCAGCCCTGGAGTCAGGAGGACCTGAGTTCAAATCCAACCTCAGACACTTAATAATTACCTAGCTGTGTGACCTTGGGAAAGTCACTTAACCTCACTGCTTTGCAAAAAAAAAGTGTAGGAAAATACAACAATGAAAGAACAAAAAACCAGTAATTCTATACATTCTGAAGTGACTATCCCTGAAGACAGTATATTCAAAAGTAGCATAAGAATCATAGGCATTTTTGAAAAACATGAGATTAAAAAATCCTGTATTAATATTATAATTCAAGAAATCATAAAACTGTCCAGAAATTTCAAAAGCAGAGAACAAAGTATGATTTGAAAGAATCCTTAGACTGTCTCTAGAAAAACAAAAACAAAAATAAAAACCTATCCTTCAAACTTCAAGAAATATAGTGGTGAAATGTAACAATTTCAATGATGAGCAATACATTTTTGTAACAGACTAAGAAAAAATATCTCAAATCATTATGTAAAAAATTTAAATAATTCTAGACCATTGTTCACCCATTAAAAACTACTGAATGTAGTATAAGAATTTATTCCCAAAATTAAAGAAGTTCAAATTGTAGCCCAAAATGACATACCCTGAAAACCTGAGCAAGATGACTGTTCAACCAAAGAAACATTTGAGGCATTCTTGCAAAAAAATACACATTGATATGAGTAGAATATTCATCTTATAAATATAATCCTACCTCCACACACCCCCAAAACTAGAAATGTAAATAATTACCCGGGGTGAAATAATTTAATAAATTACCTTAAATTTAGAGAATATTGAGAAAAGAAAAAGAGGAGCAACTGGTATTTCAGGGGGAGGGAGGGAGGGAGAGAGACAGACAGACAGAGACAGAGAGAGAGAGAGAGAGAGAGAGAGAGAGAGAGAGAGAGAGAGAGAGAGAGAGAGAGAGAGAGAGACAGAGAGACAGAGAGACAGAGAGAGACAGAGAGAGAGGCTAAAACATCAACAAAAAAGAGGTGTCATTAAGAATTTTAAGACTTCTGGCCAAGATGGTGGAGAGAAGACAGGCACAGTTAGAAACACCTGAATCTTCTTCTCATCAGACTTCGCTTAAAGTCAACCTACACATACTCAGTTAACTTATAAAACATATATCCTTTCAAGTATTAAAAGGGGAAAAGGGGAGGGGGGGATAGAGAAAGGGAAGGGCAGTGGGGGAAATAAGGGGAAATAACAAAAGGAAGGGAAGGGAAAAGGGAAAAAGGGAAAGGGGAAAGAAAGGGGAGGGTGTGATATAGGAGGGCAAACATACTGAAGGGGGTGGTGTTCAAAAATAAAATACTGGGGAATATGGATGAAAGGGGGGAAAGGGGGAAAATACAAACAGAGGGAAGATAGCACAGAAGGCAATAAAGAATTAGTAATCATAACCTTGAATGTGAATGGGATGAACTCTCCCTTAAAACGTAAGCAAATAGCAGAGTGGATTAAAAACCAGAATCCTACAATATGCTGCTTACAAGAAACTCATTTGAAGAAGATATATATATATATAGTAAAGGTAAAAGGTTGGAGCAAAATATATTTTGCTTCAGCTGAAGTAAAAAAAAAAACAGGGGTAGCAATCCTTATCTCAGACAAAGCAGCAGCAAAAATAGATAGAGTTAAAAGAGATAAGGAAGGAAACTTTATCCTCCTAAAAGGTACCATAGACAATAAAGTCATTTCAATATTGAATGTATATGCACCCAGTGGGACAGCACACAAATTCTTAGAGGAGAAGCTGAAAGAATTACAGGAAGACATAGACAGCAAAACTCTACTAGTAGGAGACCTCAACCTCCCGCTATCAGATCTAGATAAATCAAATCATAAAACAAACAAGAAAGAAATTAGGGAGGTAAATAGATTGTTAGAAAAATTAGATATGGTAGACTTATGGAGGAAACTGAATGGGGATAGAAAAGAATATACCTTTTTCTCTGCAATACATGGAACTTATACAAAAATTGACCATGTACTAGGACATAGAAACCTAATGATCAACTGCAGAAAGGCAGAAATAGTGAATACATCTTTCTCAGATCACAATGCAATAAAAGTCATATGCAATACTGGGCCAAGGAGATATAGACCCAGAGCAAATTGGAAACTGAATAACCTCATTTTAAAAAATGATTGGGCCAAAAAACAAATTATATAAAGAATTACCATTTTATCCTAGATAATGATAATAATGAAACAACATACCAAAACCTATGGGATTCATTCAAAGCAACTCTCAGGGGATATATTATAGCTCTAAATGCTTATATGAATAAATTGGAGAAAGAGGAAATCAATGAACTAAACATGCAACTAAAAAAATTAGAGAAAGAACAAATCAAAAATCCCCAATCAAATACCAAATTAGAAATTTTAAAAATTAAAGGAGAAATTAATAAAATCGAAAGCAAAAAAACTATTGAATTAATAAATAAAACCAAAAGTTGGTATTATGAAAAAACCAATAAAAGTGATAAACCTCTGGTCAATTTGATTTAAAAAAAGAAAGAAGAAAACCAAATTGCTAGTATTATAAATGAAAAAGGTAAACTCACCACCAATGAGGAGGAAATTAAAGTAATAATTTGAAATTATTTTGCCCAACTCTATGTCAATAAATTTGATAATCTAAATGACATGGATGAATGTTTACAAAAATATAAGTTGCCCAGGTTAAATGAAGAAGAGATTAAATATCTAAACAACCCTATCTCAGAAAAAGAAATTCAACAAGCCATTATTGAACTCCCTAAAAAAAAATCTCCAGGGCCTGATGGATTCACAAGTGAATTCTACCAAACATTTAAGGAACAAATGGTTCCAATCCTATATAAACGCTTTGGAAAAATAGGAAAAGATGGAACTCTGCCTAACTCTTTCTATGAAACCAATATGGTACTGTTACCTAAATCAGGAAGAGTTAAAACAGAGAAAGAAAATTATAGACCTAGTTCCCTGATGAATATAGATGCAAAAATCCTAAATGAAATCTTAGCAAAATGACTACAAGTCATCACTAGGATAATACATTATGATTAAGTAGGATTTATTCCAGGAATGCAGGGTTGGTTCAATATTCGGAAAACTGTTAGTATACTCAATTATATCAACAAGAAACCTATCAGAAATCATATGATCATATCAATAGATGCTGAAAAAGCTTTTGACAAAATACAGCATCCATTCCTATTATAAACACTAGAGAGTGTAGAAATAAATGGACTGTTCCTTAAATTAATTAGCAGTATCTATCTGAAACCATCAACAAGCATTATATTCAATGGTGAGAGGCTAGAGGCATTCCCAGTAAGATCAGGGGTCAAACAAGGGTGCCCATTATCACCACTACTATTCAATATTGTATTAGAAATGTTAGCATCAGGAATTAGAGAAGAAAAAGAAGTTGAAGGAATTAGAATTGGGAAGGAAGAGACAAAAATCTCACTCTTCGCAGATGACATGATGGTCTACCTAGAGAATCCCAAGAAATCATCTAAAAAGCTACTGGAAACAATTAGCTATTTTAGCAAAGTTTCAGGTTATAAAATAAAACCCCATAAATCCTCAACTTTTCTATATATGTCTAGCAAGAAACAGCAGGAAGAGCTAGAAAAAGAAATCCCATTCAAAGTAACCTCAGACAGTATAAAATATTTGGGAGTCTATTTGCCAAGAAAGACTCACAATCTTTTTGAAAACAATTATAAAACACTTCTCACACAAATTAAATCAGATTTAAATAACTGGGCAAATATCAACTGCTCATGGATAGGGAGAGCTAATATAATAAAAATGACAATTATACCAAAACTAAACTATCTGTTTAGTGCCCTACCAATCAAAATTCCAAAAAAAATTACTCAGATGAGTTAGAAAAAATTGTAAGTAAATTCATATGGAGAAATAAAAAGTGAAGAATTGCCAGGAGCTTAATGAAAAAAAAATTGCAAAAGAAGGTGGCTTAGCACTACCTGATCTAAAATTATATTATAAAGCATCAGTCATCAAAACTTTTTGGTATTGGGTAAGAAATAGAGTGGTGGACCAGTGGAATAGACTAGGTGTAAAAGCAGGAGAGGATTATAGTAATCTGCTGTTTGATAAACCCAAAGAGTCTGGCCACTGGGATAAAAACTCCCTCTTTGATAAAAACTGCTGGGATAATTGGAAGTTAGTATGGAAGAAACTTAGATTAGACCAACACCTCACACCCTTTACCAAGATAAGGTCCAAATGGTTACAGGACATAGACATAAAAAACAATGCTATAAGCAAATTAGAAGATCAAGGACTAGTCTACCTGTCAGATCTCTGGAAAGGGGAACAGTTTATGACTAAGGAAGAGTTGGAGAACATCAGTAAAAACCAATTAGATGATTTCAATTACATTAAATTAAAAAGCTTTTGCACAGATAAAACCAATGTAATCAAGATCAAAAGAAAAGTAGTAAACTGGGAAACAATCTTTACAATTAATGCTTCTGACAAAGGACTCATTTCTAAAATATATAGAGAACTGAGTCATATTTTTAAAACAAAAAGCCATTCCCCAATTGACAAATGGTCAAAGGATATGCAAAGGCAATTTACAGATGAGGAGATCAAAGCAATCCATAGCCATATGAAAAAATGCTCTAAATCATTAATTATTAGAGAAATGCAAATTAAAGCTTCTCCCAGGTACCATCTCACACCTCTCAGATTGGCCAGTATGACCAGGAAGGATAATGATCATTGTTGGAAGGAATGTGGGAAATCTGGGACACTATTACACTGTTGGTGGAGCTGTGAACTCATCCAACCCTTCTGGAGAGCTACTTGGAGCTATGCCCAAAGGGCAACAAAAATGTGCATACCCTTTGACCCAGCAATACCACTACTGGGTCTATACCCTGAAGAGATGAGGAAAAAAGGTAAAAACATTACTTGTACAAAAATATTTATAGGAGCCCTGTTTGTGGTGGTAAAGAATTGGAAATCCAGTAAATGTCCTTCAATTGGGGAATGGCTTAGCAAACTGTGGTATATGTATGTCATGGAACACTATTGTTCTATTAGAAACCAGGAGGGACAGGATTTCAGGGAAACCTGGAGGGATTTGCATGAACTGATGCTGAGTGAGATGAGCAGAACCAGAAAAACGCTGTACACCCTAACAGCAACATGGGAGTGATGTTCAGCCTTGAAGGACTTGCACATTCCATCAGTGCAACAATTGGGAACAATTTTTGGCTGTCTGCAAAGGAGAGTACCATCTGTATCCAGATAAGGAGCTGTGGAGTTTGAACAAAGTAAAAGGACCATTCCCTTTAATTTGGAAAAAAAAACCAGATATCTTATTGTCTGATCTTGTTACCTCTGAGAATTCTGTTCTCTTTAAGGATATGATTTCTCTCTCATCACACCCAATTTGGATCAAGGTACAACATGGAAACAAAGTAAAGACTGACACAGTGCTATCTGTGGGGTGGGGGTGGGGGGGAGGGAAGCAAGATTGGGAGAAAATTGTAAAACTCAAATAATATCTTTAATTACAAAAAGAAGAAAGGGTGGGAAGAGAATTCAGAAGTGATAAGAAATAAAATTGAATTTTTTAAAAATTAAAAAAAAAGAATTTTAAAAGTACATGCAAGATTGTAGATTTAATTGGAACCTTTAAAAAATAGATAAAATGGTGGTTGAGAAGCATAACCAAAGCATAACAACACAGACTCTATAACAGGTGAATGTCTGTATATAGTGAGGCCAAATTGGAAAGCTGGAGGAAGTATAGATTGGAAGAGGGGAAGGAGAGCAGAACAGTATGATGTATCTTTACAAGCCTATAGATGGACCATATAGTGATAATAATTCAAATAGTTTCTTGGCATGAAGAAGGGATTGCATGAGAATGTAAAAACAGCTCAAGGAACTTAAATCTAGGGAAATAAAAGTAGAAGTGTTCATCCATTGTTGGGAAGGGACAGGAATGTTATGGTTGGTAAAATTTTAGCAAATGGCACTTCAGAAATGTACAATATGCTTTTAATTTTAAGCTACATTATTAATGTTTTCTAAATTTCTTTGTTAAGTTTAGAAAATAACAATGTTTGCTTATATTTCACAATTGAAAATTTAACAATCAACTCTCATGAGACCTGGTTCCAGCACAATACTGGAAGGATTTCCTTTGAGAAAATAGGTGTATACCTGCAATAGGAGAAGGGGCTATCATACTGGGTTTAATCTAGGGGTAATTTATGCTTCAGAGATCTCCATTTTTGAATGAGTCTTTTGCCTTTACCATCATCATTTTGTCTCAGGAGAAGGAAAGTAACAACTCTTTGAGATTGCTGACATCCAGAAAGATAGGTGGGGTGGATGAAGATGCTTGTCCTTTGTAATCAAAGATAGACATGTCATCATGATGACATGACTTGCTCAATTATGATTATTATCTTGAGGGGAATGTGGTGCAAAGATATTCTTCCCTCTTGCCTTTTCCAAAAGTATTCCATCCCATGACATGCTTTATAGGAAATAGGACTATTGGTGATGGCCTGGATACTGTGGAGTCTCTTGGTCTTTGAACTGGTTTCTCTTCCTGCAGTATTAGGCACCTCTGCAGAATACAGCCAGCTACAGAATGCAACAACCAAGTGGTACAACCAAGTCTGTCTCTGTATCCATCAATTGTGAATAAGGACAACCCTGGAACCACAAAACTTTAAAATGTGTGAGCCCCTCTCTAAGAGTCAACTTATTCCAGGGTGATCTTACCCTTCAAGGAGACTGGAGTCAGTGATCCTTGAAATGTATTAGTTATTGAACTACCATGGTCATCCAAGTAGGAGAGAGTCAGTCACCAAAGGAACAATAACTGATTTAATGAGCCATTAGCATTGTACTAGCCATGTACTTAACCATGTCTGGCTTAATCTTTGAGACAGTACATGTTACTGGCAGAATCAACCAGGTGGAGAGGAAACAATGACAAGAAAGCAGAAAAACACAAGCTGGAGGTGGAGGAAGAAGCACCCATGCCTACCTTGTCATCCTTTAAGCTCTCTCTCCCTCTCTCTTAGAGGGGGCAAAGACAAAACTGCTCTGATTCCCCTTAGTGGGCAGATCTAATCACCAAGCCTCTGAGAGTCCAGAGAAGGAGTGTCAGGGCCACCAAGAAAAAATGAAGACAAAAAAAAACCCCACCTGTGGGACGTGGAGATTCTCTAACAACCATACCTACACATCTTAGGGTCCAGGTGAGCAGACACAGGACCAGGAAGAGCCAACGTTCACCTATCCAGGAGACAGGAATGCAAAAAAGCCAACACATGCTAAGGATGTGCCTCAGGTGCTTGGGGTAGGGCACATTAGGGCAGATGAGGAGAGTAGCCAGAAAACTATTAGCCTGGGATGCACATCAGCATTCCAAACAAAACTCCCACATCAAATGTCACATACCAGGAAAGGGAAAGAATGACTTGACCACACCTAGTCAGACTACCGCACCCATCATGACCTACTCACTTTGGTCAATAAACTCCATACGACTCTACTCCGACACATTACTTCCCTAATGAACTGGTACCTGTAAGTGTTAGGTTCAACTGAAGTTGGATGCTGGAACACAATCATTAAAGAAAATAATGGATTTTGGTTAGAAATATCAAACCTGATATTTCAGAAATTTTCATCTCATGAGAACCTGGCAGGTCCAGTTTCCCAATAGTGATGGGATCCAGCTTTGAGTCCCAGGGAATGATGAAGTTAAAGAAGGTATCAATAAGGATACTGATCATGACTCAGAGGGAAAAAAAATTCACAATAAACTAGAATGAGGAAGAATTAATTTTTGAAAAGTACAAAGGAGAGAAAAACTTCTTAGAAAAAGACTTAAGTGAAGAGTTTGAAATAACAACTAAACTAAGAGGTAATGGAGAAGGGTGATAAAAGGGAGGATAATAATTTAACAACTCAAAAATGAAAAATAATGGTTCTTCCCCTATCAGGGAACTTTTTCTCTGTTTCAGATCTTATTCTAGATGTACCACTACTAATTGTAGGTGTCTCTCAAGGTTCCATTTTGAGCTCTTTTTTCCTTCTCTCTCCATATTCCTTCACTTGGTGATCTTATCATCTCCCATGGATTTAGCGACCATCTCTATCCTGATGATTTTCAAATCCACCCTTTCTGTCCCAATCTCTCTGATGACCTCCAATCTCACATCTCCAAATACCTTTTCCATATTTTGAACTGGATATCCGGTAGACATCTTAAACTCAATATGCCCTGGGCAGAATTCATTCATTTTCCCTGTTCCTTGGATTCACAACCTAAATTCCTCATTTTTTCTCATATTCCCAAACCTTCCTTCCCATAAACAATCTGTTGCATAGACCTATTGATTTTAGCTTTGTAACATCTCTACCCTCCTTCTCTTGTGGGATACTGGAGCAGATCCTTATCATCTCAGACTTAGACAATCACAGTAGTCTATGGTGGTTTGCCTGCCTCAAGTCTCTTCCCACTCCAGTTCATCCTCCATTCTTCTAAGACGATTCTTCTAAAATGCAGGTGTGATCATGACATCTCCCTATTCAATAATCTCCAGTGACCCCCTGTTTCCATTGGGAGCAAATGCAAAATGCTCTGTTTGACATTCAAAGTACTCCATAGCCTAGTTCCTACTTTTACATTCTTTGTAAACCTTATTCCTTGACAGGGATTCTTTAGTTCAGTCATGTTAGCTTTTTGGCTGTTATGGGAACAAGACACTCCACTTCTCAGCTCCAGGAATTCTCTGTGGCACTTCTTCATACTTAGAATGCGTTACCTCCTCTGCTAGAACAAATGCTGACTTCTTTTAAATCCCAACTAAAAATCTCAACTTCTACAAAAACCTTTCCTAAACTTTTCTTAAGTCCAGTGCCTTCCCTTTATTAATAATTTCTATTTATCCTGCATATAGCTTGTTTTGTTTATATGTCTGCATGTTGTCTGGTTCATTAGATTGTAAGTTCCTTAGTCTCTTGTGAATGGGAACAACTAATTCTCCCATGGGCAACTGAGAGGGAAGACTGCTCCAAGAGAAGCTGACTCCATGATGACATCTCCACAAGTGAACAGGATGTAATGAGTCCTTGGATAAGGACCTGCCAAGTGGAAGAATGACTAACCTATGACAGATGGGCAGTCATGGAACAAGCTAGACAAGTTCTGGGACACAGTTCCAAGTCTTTGAGGGCTGAAAAGAGAGCTGGAATGCATTACAGGCAGCTGCCTTTGCAATGGAGGCCAATGATCATGAGCTATCCAAGGCCATCCTGATGGAGCTAACATCATCCTGACCCATGGTTCTCTGACCAAGAGTTATGATGAATTGAGCAGTTGTTATCAGATTCATATATACTACTTGGCACTGCCAGTTAACTTTCTTCTAGAGTATAGTAAGGATGATGCTATGTAATCTCTAGAACTAAAAACCAGGACATCAAATAAATTACTTCTCCAGTTGTGCTTGTCCAGGGAAAATACATAAGGCCCACTTCCAGCCTAAAAATATAGTTGGGCAGTTTAAGAGACAGCAAGGGTATTGAACCTTCCTGCCAATGGTGGCAACTTCTCTGGAAACTTGCTCTCAGATTGCAATGTAATTACAGAAGGCCAAAATCCAGAAGAATTTTGTTAACCAAGTCATCATCCACCAGCTCCTGATAGTGCAGGACTGACACTCCCAGAGAAAGATCAAGGAAAGCACAATCTTTTACCTGTAACATAATGTTTACCATCTCCTCCTATTCTTGAGTACTCCTGACTTCTCCAGGTGATACTTACCTAGGTTGCTACTTTGTTGGCAGTGAAAGAAAACTGCTAAGTGTACCTGGTGCTTCTTGATAAAGGCTGATGAGAATCCTTTGCAGTCTCTAAGAAGTGCTGCAACATAAGAGCTCCCAGAATAAGGCAGTAGCTTTTGTTGTTGTTGTTTGTTTGCTTTTTGTTTTCTGATCATGATGCAAGAAATGAAGAGAACTGTGCATTTCTCTCGGATTAGCTTGGTGGCTTTCTAGCCACACCACTTCCATGGCAGGGTAGGACAAATCTTCTGGCAAAGGGTCAACAACTCCATGGGGATCTCAGATATTTCTAGAGTGGTGCTGTAGGCAATGTTTAATACCAACATTTTCCTCAGGGCCAGAAGAAGCATGTGCCTCTCCATCCTCCAGCTCTGTTGGGGGCATGTTGCTCATTCACTATCAATGAAATGGACTTAACACTGAATCCCAGGAAGGGGTGAGAGCTGTCCTAACACAATTGACAAGGATGAAGATACATGGCAAAGATGTAGAGAGCTGTTCCAGAATACCTCTTCACAAGCTCAAATTTCCAGATAGAACCGTGACATGGCTATCTCTAGGCTTGTTATCTTTCTTATGATGGAAAATGTGCCCAGAAATATTTTTATATTCATCAATAAAAAGAAAAAGATTGTAAGTCTCTTGAGGGCAAGGATTGTCTTTTCTCTCTTCTTGTATCCCTAGAACTTAGTCCAGTGACTGGCACAAAGTAGGCACTTAATAAATATTTATTGGTTGTTTGATTAATGATCAGAAGAACTCAGAGAGTGTTGGGAGAGACAGACTGTGCAAATAGAACTACATTAACATAAAATGAATAAAATTAACATTAGAAAATAGATTAATAAAAGAGAAAAGGACTTTTGTAACTAAACATATTAAGAAAATACCAATATAAAAGAAAGAAATGGTATTTATAATTTTAAATAACAATGAAAAAATCCAAGTAATGAAAGTGGGACAATAGGTAAGGAAATAAAAGGGCACAATTTGTATTTAAAATAAGTTTATCTAGAAAGAAGGAAATACTAGAATCAAAATGAGAAACTGAAATACAATTTAACATGCAGCAGTTGAATCCCACAAAGTAAAAATTGCAATCATACTATCAAAATAAAAATAAAATTCCTCAAAATGAAATAAAAATTTTTGATCATAATAAATTTTAATAATTGGTAAAAATGAATTCAGTTAGGATAATAGGGAAACAATTGTCAAAAGGAAAAATTAAATATCTCCAATAAAAACCTGATAACTGAGATATAATAGACAACAGATAGATTTTATAAAAGGATATGGACAAATACATTCCGAAAGAAGAATTACAAACTATTAGACAATGAAAATGATCCAAATCATTAATTATTAAAAGTCAAAATATAAACAACTGAAGTTTTACATTCCCTTCACCAAACTGGAAAAAAATACAAAGATATAAATATTCAATATTAGACAGGTTGTGGGACTATAGTACACATTAGAAATTTTTTCATTCATCCTAGAAAACAATCTAATTTTTCTGCTCTTTTCAGTCTACTCCTTTCTCCTCCTTGTTCTCATTATTTCAACAGTTGCTTAATTGACCACAAAGTAAAGAGACTAAAATGTCTATACTCTTTAACCTAGAGATTCTATAGATAGGCATAAACCTTCAAGGATACTAGTGACAAAAGTAAGGCCCTTTAGGTGAAAATCCTTAGAGATTTTATAATTGCAAAGAACTGGAAACACAGTTGATGTTTCTCAATTGGAGCAAAATAAATTGTGGTAGATGAGTAGAAATATTACAATATTATAAGAAAAGTCAACAGTGAAAGATACTGAGAAGAATGGTAGGATTTAGAATCAATCAAATTGAAATGAACAGAACCAAGAAAACACACATATATGTTTATATAAATATACAAACATATAAATGTGTACATAAAATTACATATACGTGTAATGGTATATATACATGTGCATATGCAAATTATATATGTTTCTTGTATATATGTGTATTTCTCTTTATATATACAGATATATGCATCTACACTACTACAATAATGTGAAAAATTTATAAAAGATTTAAAAATGGATGCTGTGCAATTATAATGATAAAATAAGGTGCCCCCAAAGAAACATGAAAAATCACTTCCTCTCACTTCTTGGCAGAGTGGTAGAGAACATAATGTCAGACTTTCTGAGATTCTGGAAAGTTTTACTGAACTTTTCCTCCTTATTTTTCATTTTTCCCCCAAGGGATGGGGAGAACAGAGAGTGTAAATTGAGAAATGCAGGTGATAGCAAAACAAAGGACATAATCACAAATTTGCTTTTTTTTTTAAAAAAGGCAAAAATGCACATAATCTTGCTTCCAAAAATCTGCTTGCATAGGATTCAAGTCGACCGTGTCTCTATTTATTGTATCTGAGAGAGTGCCATGATTCCTGTAGAAGCTTTCCTTCCTTGGTTTGTCTCAAAGTTTGAATGTTATTAAATGCATTTGGCCCAGAATAGATATAAACTCACTCAGCTCATTTACAATAAAGAGCTCTGGAGCCTTTCAGCTACTTTTCCCAGTCATAGGATTGTCAAGGTGACCTAACTGGCTGCTTCAATTACATAGCAATGCCACCATTTATTTAACTATTAGAGTGATGGAAAGCTTTCAGCCTCGCTATTTATGAGGGATGACATTTTAAGAGAGAGAGAAAAATTTTACCAAGGGGAATGTAAGACAGCATCACATTAATGAATTAAGGGGAAAAACAAAACAAAACAGAATAGCCAAGAAAGGAGAAAAAAAATTCAAGTGTTTAGGAATACTAGCCTTGACTGAGCCTTGACCCAATTGGGTTTGTTCTCTTCAGTTATTTTGTTAGGGAGATGAAATAAGTGCTGTGTTCTATTGTTCACACCTCAAAGGTGTTTCCTTTCTGCTCTTCAAAATAAACAAATAATGAAGCCTTTTAGAATTGTTTGCACGTAGTGCTTAACTTGAAATACAATGCAGTTGGAGATGACATTTGGAATGGACTAATATATTTTGCTAAATGGCAATTTCAATAAGTTGTGTAAGCTTCATTACCAATTTCTTGAACAGAATAAGTTTCAGATGTTTGTTCATTAGTTACCACTGAAAAATATAGGGATTTCAAAATACTACTGCAATAGGCATGCTTACAAGTTCAAATGCAAATAAACGGCACTAGTGTAGTATTTTTGCCCCCTGTGTGACCCATGATACCTCTTAGGCATAGAGATATCTGATAGAGATAAATGATGGGGTATGGACTTATTGGGGCAAAATGAAATCCCTTGGATTACTATAATGAGGATAAGAACAGACACAGCAGGGATTACTTTCAAGTTGGAAAGAGGAACTAGAATCTTCTTTGTAGGCTCTCCTAGGCACTTCTTTTAGACAAGTGGTTTTTCACAAAATAACAGAATCTTGGAATTGCAAGAGACCTAAGAGGCTATTAAATCTTACTATACTCAATGAGGATCCTTTGGGAATGACTCACTAATCTTTATTTGCCTTCAAAACTTACATTTTCAAAAGCTGTGTAGTATCCATACATGTAATCTTAAAAAAATGCATATGGATGACTTAAAGGAAATTCTTCACTGAATCTTTTCTTTAGTTTGTGACTCTGACTAAAAACAATGACCATAAAAAAACAAACAAAACCCAAAACAATAAATTCTCTAGATTGGCAGCTTTTTATCAATTGTCTATATGCCAAAAATGGAAGAAAATAAAATCTCTAATGTATAAAATGTAGGTTAAAGGCAGATAATCCCTTTCTTAAAATGTACCTGGAATCCTATATAATCTTTGTTTTCTTTTCCTTACTCCCTAGCAATTAGAAGTGTGAGTTTTTAACAAAACATTTTGGTGCTCTTGATGAGTAGGATGAAACCAGTATTTCCACCCACAGCACAGGGAGATCTTATTTACCATGAAGGAGTCAAAAGTGGCATATGCTGAAGACCTACTGACTGGACATGAAGGGCAGCAGCATCTAGAGAAGTGCAAGTATCATAGTATTCTCATTTCATTTCCTGCATGTTTTAGGGCAAAGTAAATCTCTTTTGTAAATGGTCAATGACTTGCTTAGGAGTGTCTCATTTTGTCCCCACACTGAACTTGAACTAAGGTGGATGCTGCTATTACAATCATGACTCTGACACCTGGGAATTTATCAATGAATCCTTTATTTTTACATTTTAGGCTCTTTTCCCTTTTTATCACAGCTTAATCCTCTCTGTAACAACAGCAGCTGCAGCAGCAACAACAACAACCACAAAACTTAAACAAAACTGACCAAGTCTGACAAATGTGAAAAAAATTCCCCTACCATCATTTTCCATGTCTTTAGTGAGAAAAGGAAATTATATTTCAGCAGATTATCAGTTCACTGAGACTGAAATTGGTGATTACAATGAATAGGAGAACAACTGCTTTTTAGCATTGTTTTAATGTGCATTTTCATATTCAATGTATCTTTCATTCTATTATCTTAATGTCACAGCCTCTTCAGAGGTATCTGGGGTAGACTTTTGGGGGACAGACATTAATTTTTTTCATTAAATGAAATGAAAAAAGGACCACATTCAGAAATTTTCTGCGAATCAATAGGGAAATTTGAAGTAGTAATTTAGAATCTAAAGAAATTTTGTTTTGGTTAGGTTACCATTAGGCTTAAGAAAAAGGTGTGAGAAGAACAAATTAATGACTTCAAAGCAAAAATGATAAATGAAGGGAATTTTCACCCATGTTAGTGAAATTAGATGAGGCAAAGAACAAAAAAACAAATATCTGGGTATATTTCTTGACAATGCAGGTGCTATGAAATTCATGTAGTCTTGTTTTAGAAAATTGTTATCTCTATGTTTTTGGAAACATTTCTGAGCAAGTTCATTATCATCTTAAAGGAACAATGTCTACTGCAGGATGGTAAAAGGAAATCTATTTCTTTTTACCAGATATAACAATATTAGTGCCTAAAAAAGTCAGAAAAAAAAACTGCTTCATTAGGAATACATTTTGAATAGCAACAGCTCCTCTCTACCTGTTAAAAACAGAGGAAGGGGTGAAATTTGAGGGCCAAGAATTTTTGACCTCAAACTCACTGAAAGAAGTCAGAAAATGTTTTGGCTGGGAATAATCCAATTTTATTTGTCCTAATGTTCAGGAAATTTGTTATTTATTTGCATTTGAAATCTATGCAAAACTTGAATCAATGAACCAACTGATATAATCCTGTAACCTATAAAGATCATCAACAGAAAAGCAGTATAGTATAGAAATGGTATATTGTAGGCCTGATGAATCCAGCATCAGGAGAGGTCTGCAATCCAGGTCTTTCATTTTAGACATGTATTAGCTAAGGTAAAATCATTTGGTGTCTCTCAGGTTCACTTTACTCTCCTATAAAATGGGGATCCAAGTATGTCCCTCAAAGGGTTGCTGTGAGGATCAAGTAGAATAATGTATATAAAAGTCCTTTGCAAACCTTAAGGAGTTATATAAATGTAAACCATTATCATCTATTTATAAGTGACTTTTATATCACCCTCTCTATCAACAAAATTATTTTATTAATAATGCATTTCTCACATTATTTATTCATGACCTAGAATTTATCCAGGGCCAGAATGAAGCAAAGTTGTGACGTAGGTAATGGATATGATTCTTTTCACCATCTGTTACCTCTCATTCCATATGCTTGGGATTCCCTATTTAGGTCTTTTTTCCACAATCCTGGTCCCATGTCATAGGCCTTCTTCACCCTGCACTATATCTCAAACTATTTTTTGACAACTTTTGTTGATGGAAAGAGATTATAAATTAACACTGAAATATTAGTGACTGTTAGCTTGCTTGATCTAACCTTTATATAAATCAAATGAAAATAAAAAAAAACATAATTAACATGAAGAATAAGTTTATTCTTGCTTCTCATCACAGGTATCTCATGATCCCATGAGAAACTCGGGGAAGAGGAGGAAACATATTATTAAAGTAATCATCATTAGCATCATCATTATTAATGTCATTGTTATTATTATTAATTTGAGATGCCCCCAACTATAAGCAAGGAAATTTCAATATAAGAAGTGAAATGATATTTTCCCCTTGTAATTGTGCATCTTTCCCAAGGAGCATTTTTATTTTAACAGTGGAGTAGTAATAATACAAATGAATGAATCTCAAATGGTAAAAATTAGGTAGTGGTGCAACTTCCTCTCCAATAACAAAAAAATGAATAATTGATTTTTAAATTTAATCTGAGTTAATAAAAATTTCTCCATCACTTTCCTAAATTTCAAAAATCGGAAAAATAATACATTAATATTTGATTTATAGAATTTGTCAGTTTCCAGGGTGTAAATGCTAGCACTGAAAAATTTAACATTCAGCTCTTAAGAGCCAGTGTGAGTTGTCTACAAAGACTTGTGAATTTAGGTGTCAGGAATAAAGATGTGAGTGAGCAGTTTTAGGCAGCCCTCCCAATAACTCCTCAGAAAAAATCTCTTCTAACTTATTTGTAAGTGATCATGGAGGGCAGAGGTGTCAAACAAGTAATATTTTCTCACTGAATTGGTTCTAAATTGGCAACCACTGGAAAGTGAAGGGACAAGTGGTTGCATTTATAGAAATAATATCAAGTGTGGGTTGGCTAGGTTGCACAGTGGATAGAGCATGGGCCCTGGAGTCAGGAGTACCTGAGTTCAAATCTCATCTCAGACAATTAATAATTACCTAGCTATGTGGTCTTGGGCAAGCCACTTAACCCCATTTGCCTTGCAAAAAAACCCCTTAAAAACACCATCAAGTGGCAATTCTTCTTGTAATAGTGTAACCATCTTCTGCATCTTAAGATGATGGATAGAGGAAGGAAAAGGTCTCTTTTTTGGGAGGATGGAAAGAGCCAAAAAATTGAAAGTTGTACTTTTCTCAAAATTGCAGCAGGAATGCCATCAGGAGAGGTATCTTATACATAATTTCTTTTTGTAAATGTTAAGCTCCATATGCTTGATTTGCAGTTGCTAGAGATATTTGCTTTTAGATGATGATGTGTTTTGTCCCTGAAGAAAATTCAGAGTCATTAAAGAGTAAGAAAACTTTACAGGTCATTTCACCATCAAAATCCAGTCATTGCCTTGTTTTTCCAACTGTAAAATAACTTTTGGATAACCTGCAAAGACCCTGAACATAACAATCTCCAGACCAAATTGTATTAAAGCATATAATCAGTGGTTGTTAATGTAACTGGGACTTGTAGGAGGAATGTACAAGAACATTTGGTGAAATTGTGCCGTTTGGACTTTATAGCTGGTCTGTTTCCTACTATAATTATATACAAACTATAGGCATATTGCCTGGGAATGATTGTGCTTGAACTATTTGTAATTACAGGTAGTTAGTCCATGGGTACTTGGGGCTCAATTTTTGCTAAAATTCATCTAAAAATGAAGAATACTTGCTTGATACATAGTACAGAGCAGGTACATGATTTGGATGGGTACTCATGGCTGGTCTTATGAAAAGAATGAAGCAGGCTCATAGGAGAGATTTCCAGTAAAATGGTGAAATGGAATATAACAACTGAGCCCAGTTGTCCAAAACTAGCAATAGATACAGGAGCAGAGCCATTTAATTCTAATTCAGTATCTTTTTCCGAAGCAAGCAGGCTGACCAGTCTCATAACTATTTTTCTCCTGATAACACCAATTGATCATGGAGACAGCTGAGCAAGATTTTGTGTGTGTGTGTGTGTGTGTGTGTGTGTGTGTATATATATATATATATATATATATATATATATATATATATATAACTTATAAATAACATGAAAAGATCCTGAATCTAACAATCTCCAGATTAAATTGTAGTTAATCATATAATCAATTGTTGTTACTGTAACTAGGACTACATTATATAAATATTGGAATATTTTCCATAAACTGTATTTATACTACATGTAGACATTTACATAGTGGGTTGGTTGTCTTTCATGCTCAAAGAGGACCAAAATGACATCCCTATATGGGGTCAAGGAATAGTGTGTCAGACTGTGACTGCTAAAATCAATATGAGCTTGGAAGGCTCTACCATAGGTTGGGCAAAACTAGTCCATGTGAATATATGGAGAGAAGACATCTTTAAATTTTTGTACTTAATGTTTCTTTGTAGCTACTGCAATTCTGCTTTGCTCACAGAGCACAGCATTTTCTTTCATATAAGTACCCCATGCTGAGCAGTCTTTTGCCACAATGTCTTCTAATTCTCACAATCAGTTCCAAAGTTCTTCAGAGAGACTTGGAGAGAATGCTTGTAAAGCTTCTTCTGACCTCCATGTGAGTGCTTACTTTGTGTGAATTCTCTGTAAAATAGTCTTTTAAACAAACATATATTTAGCATTTGAACAATGTACCCAGTTCATTGGAATTGTACTCTTTTCATTATAATTTGAATACTTGATGGTTCTACTCAAGAAAGGACCTTAATGTTTGGTACTTTATCTTTTCAAGTGTTCTAAGAAAATTCAAATGTGAGTGATTCAGTTTCTTGACATAGCATTGGTAGATTGGCCAATTCCATAAGCATGCTCTTCATCCCTTTAGTTTGGTAGGTAGCCTACTACTTTTCACTGCCGCACTTTTCTTTAGAGACTCCAAAATACTGAGCTAGCTATGGAAATACATGCATCAGCTTCATCATCTATATATAGTATTCTAGGAAGTATGCTGCCAAGATAAGTGAACTTATCTACAGCCTTCCAAATTTCCCCATCATTTGCTTTAATTGATAGTTTCACATATGAATTGTGTGGTGCTGTTATTGTGGTGTTCATTGTCAGACAAAATTAGGACAAGCAACAGAGAATCAATTCATACTCTGTTGCTTCTTGGTCTCAGAGGCTACATGGAATGATCAATTATCTGTGAACTAAAAGTTATATAGCAACTCTCCCTCCACTTTAGTCTTGTCATTTAGTTTTTTCTCATTTTCTCAGTTTCTCATCAGTTTGGTTACTGACCTTGATACTATTTTCACCCTCAGTGTAAGTAACTGACAACACTGCAGAAAACGTCATACTACAAAGCATGGGAGCAAGGGCAGCAGTCTTGTTTCACAACACTGCTGACTAGGAAAACATGTGCAAAAATGCTGTTGTGGAACTAGTATACAACTCCAGGTCACCAAATTTTGCTGAGTTCTTCCACAAGTCTATGTGATTGATGTGTCATCAAAATCCTTGGTCAAAATAATGAACAATGTGTATAGATCTCTGTTCTACTGGCATTTTTCCTAGCGTTGTTGGGCCAATATAACCATTTTTCAACCCTTTCTAAAATCACTCTGGCTCTCAGGTAGATTGCAAGTTAAGGATCAACTTATTAAGAAAGATTCTGGCAAGAATCTTTCCAACGATGACTAAAAGAGAGAGATACTTTCTGTGATTGTCAAAGGACAATGTATTTCCTTTTCCTTTTTAGAAATGGAAAGTGGAGGCATCCTTGAATTTCTAGGGCAAGTTCCAATTTTTGCTCTTAGCATTTGTTGCTGTGTTTGGTGGCATGGGTTTCATTGTATTCTTGAATGGGTATTGTTGGGCTATGCAATCCCAGAAGAGTTAAAAAGTTTTTGCACCCCTTTCTAGAGAAAAATCTCCTCTTGCCATGTATCCCAGAATATTTCAGTTAGCTTTTTGTATGAGCAGTAGACCCCTGCCTTATAAATCTCACCTTGAATAAAATCAGCTCCAGATGCATTGTCACTTGAGAGGAAACTAATGGAATTCCGATGAGCAGAGGCAGAGATGCCTGGGGCCTACAAGAGACCTAAAGAAGAACAATCCTCAATATCTTTATGAGTTCGGTCATGGCTTTAGGAGGTAACCAAGTCAATGCCCAAATGTTACTAGATGAAGATAAGTGACTGTGAAAATGGATCTGGAGCTTGTATTTGTATTTCAAATGAAAAAGGCAGAGGTCTGGTCTTAAGTTTGAAGTTGATTCTTGGTTTGAACACTGAGCCAACTCTCTGGAAAAAGACAGATTTGCAGAAGAAGGGAAGAGGAACCAGAAAGCAGTTGCATCATCCAAAACTAAGGGATAACTGTATAAATAGCATCCAGAATATGATCAAAACGGCCTCTAAGAGTGAAAGGGCAGAAAAAATCCTGGCTCAGTCTCAAATCAGAGGTTGAAGACATAACTAAACAAAGGAAAACTTTTAATATAATGAAGGAATACTATGTCTAAGAAGTAAAATTGGAAGGAAAGTTGCATAGTAATGATAAGTAGAAGGTCACAAAAATGAATATTTTGCCCACAGGGTCACCAAATATAATAAAGACATCAAATAATTAAATACAAAATCATTGGAGTTATTGAGGGAAAAAATGGAAAGAAAATATATAGTTTATAATAGAAAGGGGAAAACATTCCAAGTAAGAAATAGAATGAAGCATAAAGAACTCAACAATTCAATCAGAAAGTAAAGAAATATTAGTATTAAATCCAATGATTAAACAACTAGAGGAACATATGAAATATGTATTATTAAAAATAGTTGGAAAAAAGAAAGAGGAGAGATAATTTAATAATCATACTCTTTCTGAAAACTATAAACAAACAAAAAATTGAATATTATGTTGATGAAATAAAAAACCATATTTGTTAGAACCAGAGGACAAAATAAAAATAATAAATACCTATTTAATCAAATAATTTATTAATTTAAATGAAAAGCACATAATTAAATATTTATTAATTGAATTTAAAAAATAAATCCACCAAAAAACTTCTGAAAGAAATTTCAATTTAAAAAAACCCATGTATGACATGACCAAAATCCAAAGATTCTACGTCAAAAGAAAAGAAAATAATACAAGCAGGCAGGGGGAAAACGATCAAGACTATAGTCAAACAAATGTTTTCTGAAAATTCAATAAAGAAAGAAAATCTAGGGATGCAATATATTCTAGGGATCAGAAAATGAAAGTCAAATCCAGACTTCCTATTTTATTAAAAAAATATTCTTAGCTCATGGCTAAACAAAAGCAGGAGCTGGAGGTTACCTGTGCGCCATAATTTGCTTACCTTATAATATCTTAAAATGCAAAAATTAACTTAAAAATTCTTTAAAAGATCTGTATTTATTTGTACAATGAAATGAAAATATTTTCAATAATTTTTTTTATAAAAACAACTTCCAATGAACTTTTAAAGTTGATTTTTATCTTTGAAATATAACAATGGAAGATAAAAGGAACATGAAAAAGTAAATATATTTCAGTACTTGTAGAGGGCCAAATGATAAAGAAGGGCTTAGATCATAATTAGAATAGAAGAGATTGCATGTTCCTTCAAAATTCTATACTATTCAAGGCTCACAGAGGAAAGAAAGAAAGACAAATATAGGTTTGCTCATTTCTCTGTTGGTTTTAAGAGAGGAAAATGAATTTAATCAGGAAGAAATTAAGTAGAAGGTTGGGAAGCTTACTATTTTTTTCATATATGGTACATATGAGAATGTGTGAACATGGAGAAGTGTGCTAAGGTAAAAAGTATGTCATAACTTTCTGTTATGTGAATCAATCAAAGAAGAGTTACATACTCATACAAACTCTTAAATAAACTCCCAAGGGAGCAAATTATTTGAATTTACTTAAATGGTTGATTTCTTTTTTATATATTTATTTAATTACCCAAATCTCATTTTTTCTTACTCTTAGCATCCCATATGTAGTTAGACTTTCTGATGAACAGTATTTGAGTTTACTTTTCCATCTATATTTTATCTTATTGGTTTTCAGCTGAACCTCACGCTTAGAAATATCAATTCCTGGAGAAAACAACACTGAATGCATACAATGCTGCATAGATGTTATACTATGCATGAAATCATACAGCCCAGGTTCTTCCCCTGCCTCTTATGTTCATAGATTTTTCCATTCATAAGGCTATGCTGCTTCTTTTGTTCTATTTCCAAAACTCTTAGAACTAGCTGCCCTTGGTACCACATACAACTCTTTTATAGTGGAGTAGAAAGTTTGCTGTAGTTATAAATATATCTCAGAGAGATGGTAACCCTAAAATGTGCAACTTTTCATTTTCAAAGCTCATTGCTAGGTCTTCATCTTCTATTTTTTTCCTCTGATGATAGGTAATATTCTTCATTGTTAAAATATTACTACTCCTTCCTTCTTCTCTGCCCCCTCCCTCTATCACTTCCTTTCTCTTATTTCATAGCCCCTTGTTTACTCACTGAAAATGGAAATCATAACTTGGTTCAACTGAATTGTCCATTCCCTTCAACTTCTATTTCTCTTCTCCCTTTTAATGTAGCCATCTACCGTCAAATAAAGATCTTTAACTTCCTGTATCAAAAAAAGAAAGTTGAATTATCTGTAAAGGGATAAACAAAAGTAAAACAAAAATGATGTAAAATAAAACCTCCTTATCTAGATGAATTAACAGGACAATTCTCTCAAATTTTCAATGATCATTTAATATAAACTCTTATTATGAGATAAAGCCTCAATAACTAAAACATAAGAATAAGGCAAGAAAAGCTAACAATAAAATTTTATTATTAATGGAAATTGATTCAGAATTTTAAAATAGAATATTGACAAAAAGACTACATTGATTTATAGTAAAAAATGCTGTGAGAGGGTTGTTTTTATACCAGAGGTATAAAGATGGTTCAATATTGAGAAAATAATTGATATAATTAGCAATAATAAAAATTCCAAACATCTCAATTATGCATGAATAGGTCAAGAAAAAAATCTTGTGGCAAAATCAGTTTGTATTTATGCTAAAATTTCTACTTTTTTCCCTTAATATGACTTAATCCATCTAATACTGATAGTTAGCTTTATGTGTAATGGGGAAGTACTTAAAGCTTTAACTATACATAAAAGAATAAAGCAATTTTGTCCCATTTCCCCCACTATTATTTGGTCTAGTTCTTGAAATGCTATCTATAGTAGTAAGCAAGATAAAAAATTAAAAGTAGAAAGATTGGCAAAGAATATATAATTTGAGAGGTGGAATCACACCTCAGTGATCATATGGTACAATATATGCCTAAAAATAATGTTCAGTATAGTATACCGTTTCTGAATTAATAAATGCTTGAAGAACATGAACAAGCATTTGTCCATAGCAGAAGAATCACACATTATTTTAAAATAAATTTATTTTAAAATTCTGAACTTGAGTCACTAAATAAAATGACCATTTTCCCATAAATAGTAGAATGCGAAAAAAAGGCTATACATGCAACTGCAGATCTCTTATTACACATATAATATTTTTATTTTATATTATATAATAAATACAATCTGTGACTATAAAAGCTGTCCTTCTTGTGTGTGATAGTTCTTGAACTTCTGCTATCTTCTGTGCATTAAGAAAAAGTAACCTGGGCGGCTAGGTGGCGTAGTGGATAAAGCACCAGCCTTGGAGTCAGGAGTACCTGGGTTCAAATCGGTCTCAGACATGTAATAATTACCTAGCTGTGTGGCCTTGGGCAAGCCACTTAACCCCATTGCCTTGCAAAAAAAAAGAAAAGAAAAAGTAACCTAATGAAACTCTCTATTTTCCAACCCTCATTGAAAAATGAAAAAAAGAGAAAAAAACAAAACGATTGCAACAAAAATGAACAGTCAAGCAAAATAAATAAATAACCGCCAGTAGTTATGTCTGAAAATGTTTGTCTTTTCTTGCATTTTTGAATTATTAGAAGGTGTGTAGAATGCTTCATCATCAGTCCTCTGGAATTGTGGTCAGTCATGACATTGATTAGAATTCTCCAGTCTTTCAAAATTATTTTTCTTTATAATTACCTTACTATTGCATAAATTCTTCTGATTCTGTTTATTTTACTTTGTGTCTGCTCACACAAATCATCTCAGTTTTCTCTGAAATCATTCCTTTTTTTATTTTTGTGGCATAATAATACTCCATTCCCTTTGTTTTCAAGTTCTTTGCCACTACAAAGAGTTGCTATAAATATTTTTGTATAATGATTCTTTTCTTCTTTTCTTCATTTCTTTGGAGTACAGGTATAGACCCAGAAATAGGTACTACTGGGTCAATAGGTATACACAATTCAGTATCTTTTAGGGCATAACTGCAAATTGTTTTCCAGAATTGCTGTAATTGTAGGAAGATAGTGGAATATTAGAACCTAGAGGAGCTCAGATTCCACACGAATATCCTGGGATAGCTCATAAAGAGGAACAAAGAAAGTCTGCTATTAACTTCATTTAGTCTGGGATTAGACATAGAAGGAAAGAATTTCGCAGAGGCTTTGAGCAAAGAGAAAGAAGGTTAAATGTAAAACAAGGTTCACAAGCAGACAAGTTTCACAGAAGAAGGCAAAACCTGACCAGAGTTCAACACAGGATAGTTCTGGAGTCATGTCTGTGTCTGGAGACATGACCAGATCAACTCAGGACTGCCCCAGAACCTGATAATCACATATGATACAGTAACATAGTAGGCAGACCAGTGTCCCAGAGTCCCATTACAAGCAGGAGGAAGGATCAGAACATTTCCAGTTTGTCCTCAAGACTCCATAGGACATGAAATTTTTGTCTCTGCAACCAAGTTTATTTCAAAAACTTATACAATTGATCAAGCTGCTGACCCTTTGTTTCATTGTTTGATTAATGATAGATCATCCATTGATGACTGTTCTAGAAATGTCAAATTTAGGTTGAAGATCCAGTCCCAGGCTGAGCCATGACCTTCAAATATGTAAATGATTATAGGAAGAGCCTTGACTTGTAAATCTTTTTCTTCAGAGTATTAAACAGGAAGGAAATGTTTCTGACTCCAAAACTAAAGAGAGTTTGGTTAATACAAAGTAGAAATGATGTAGTATAGAAACAGGCAAATAAATTGGATTGTAGAATCTCCATTCCTTCGGGGCTTTTAAAATCAGGATCAACAACTGTATTATATGTTTTAGAAGCTGACCTGGCGGAAGTAGGGACCTGGTCTGATGACTTCCTAAAATTTTTTTCTTACTTTATAATTCTGCTGACAGGTATTTCATAAAATATGAAAGATTTCATATTTCTACTATATATTGGATTTTTTGTCTCATCATTTTTCTTGGAGAATCATTTTATATCTGCAATTTTTTCAAAGACTGCTGGTTTTCTTCTATTCTATTCGAAGTAGGATTTATTAGCTGTGGTATACAAACAATTCTTTCTCACTTGAATGAAATATTTTCAATAAGTTTCTCAGTTATGACTCTTTGAGGCCACATTAGTTAATTTTATATATATGTGTGTTTTAGGTATACACATATATTAAATCTATGTATCTATATATAAATGTAATATACATACTATATGCATATATATCTACATTCATGTAATTATAAACACACATACACATATTGGCATTTGAAAGTGAATATCTCTTTTTGAAATTGGAATTAGGATGGATACCCTTCTCCTATTTTGGCATTGTAAATGGTACCTGATTCTTAAAACCAGATATTGAGTTGTCTTTTGACCTAAGCATCATTTTGCTGTGTGAGTGATCATGGAGATTTGTTCAAAGCAATTGGGGGGGTGGGGGTGGAACCTAGACATGAAATGCTTTGATAATGTTCATATTATGACTCCAGTTCATCTGAGTGCTAGCTGTCATTTGGGGAGCCTGGCAAAAAAGAGAGGACTATAAATATAGAACAAGCAACAGCCAGGAAAAACAATGTGCTTGGAACCCATTCCCAGAACATGAAGGGAAGATACTTTGGAAGACTGGTTCTTAACTGCTGCCCAAGTACCCTCCCTAACTACTGATGAATGATGACAGTCTGTGGAGAAGGATATTCCAATTGAAAAACATCAATGTATTGCCATGGGTCCACTGATTTAACTCTTCTGCAGGCTTGTTTACAGAAGGCAAATAAACCCACATACTCTTCACATTGTGACCCAGTTTAGATTTGTATGTTAATTTCAAAATTCTATGGTTACTATTGGCCTTCAGTCAGAAAATGCATATTCTATCATCACAAATCTGTATTCTCAGTCCATCTGCACTCTTGCTAATTTAAATGTTTATAGTCATTTAAGCTCAGGGGATGACATAAGATTAGCTGGTCTAAATGAATTTTTTGCTGAATTACATTCCAGTTTTTGAATAATTCTTGGGAATAAGCAAAAGTCCCCCAAGTAATTTCTGGTTTGGGGTTTACTAAATACAAGTTTACTGAGTATGATGGTTTCTGATTTTTGTTATTTAGTCTGTTTCAATGATTAACTTTTATTTTTTAAAAAATCTAAGACCAGAGCAGCTAGGTGACCCCCCCCCACCGGAGTCGTCAGGAGGACTTGAATTCAAATCCAGCCTTGGACATTTTATAATTACCTAGCTTTTTGACTTTGGGAAAGTCACTTAAACCAATGCCTTACAAAAAAAATCTAAGATAATTTTTCTCCTGATTACTACTCCACAACATACTTTGAGGATTAGGTAGTATTGTATTATCTTCTCATTTTTCATTATTTTCCTTGATATTCTGCATTTTCCCCTTCCCCCAAATAAAAAGTATTATTATTCTGACTAATTTCATGAAATAACATTGATACATTAATATATCTCTGAATCGATAAATTAATTTAGGTAGTATTTTCATTTTTGTCCTATTATTGTGTTTTAACCCTGAGCACAGAATATTGATGGAATTGTTTATTCTCCTTTATTTTATTAAAGTGAGTTTTGTAACTGTAGTGATATAAATCTTGAATATGACTTGGTAGATTGAAATCCAGGCATTTTATGCATTTTCAAATTATTTTTGAAGAAATATCTTTTTATATTTCCTCTTGTATTTTGTTAATGCCTAATAGAAATGCTTATAATGTTGCAGATTAATTTTATATTCAACTAATTTACTGATATGATTGATTGCTTAATTTTATTAATTTATTATTTTTAGTGAATCTGTGGAGCTTTCTAAGTTATCTTGTCTGCAAATAGTCATAATTTTGTCACTTCTTTCCTGATTTTTTGTGGCTTTATGTTTTTTCCCCTTTTGTTTGATTTCTATAATTGGAATTTCTAGAACTGTCAAAAACAACAGGGAGAAAAAATATCATTCCTCCCCTGTTTTTGTTCCTAAGACTTCTAATATTTTAGTGTTTCTCTATCACAAATAATACTAGCCATTGTAATATGCACACACACATACACACACACACACACACACACACACATATATATATATATATACATATATTTATACACACAAATAGAGACACATATATACATAAACACATACATATGTGGGCATATTCATGCATATAATTCTTTATCTCATATATACCACATATATGTTTATAAATATATGTAAGTATGATTAAACTTGTCATCATTCTAGAAAAAATCTTTCATCAATTTTAAAGTTTTCAGTATGTTTTGAATATTGAAGAGCTTTTGACATTTCTATTAATATAATGCCATATTTCAGATTCCTTCTGGTTTTAATATGATTGATTAGATTGTTTCCCTAAAACTAAACTATCCTTGATTCCTTTATTTAAATATAGCTCAGTCATACTAACTAACTTTTAACTACATTGTTCTTTTTTTCTATAATTTCATGGTTTCAAAAAATTTTATCAAGTCATCAATCATTTTGTTTTATTTTGTCTATTCCTACATGCTCTAAGTACTAAACTATTTGCCTCAGAATACAATATTCTCAATTATTAAGAATAATTTATGTATCATTGATAAAAGGAAATTCTCCAATATGCACCAAAATATTTATAGCAGCACTTTTTGTGAAAGCAAAGAATTAGAAATAAAGTGAATGTAAATTGATTGGAGGATGACTAAACAAATTGGGGTACATCAATGTAACAGAAAATTATTTGTCTCGTAAGAAATGATGAATGTGGTTATAGAAAAGACCTTCATGAACTGATATAGAATGCTTTAAGAAGAATGGGATGGGTTAAGGTCTCTGGATTATGCAATAAAATGGTATAGTGAGAAGATAGAAAGGTTTTGCTCCTAGGACAGCATCTGAGTACATCTCGAACTCCAACTTCTTGTCGATCACAAGATCCCATGATAATTTTTAAAAACATTCATCTAGAACTCTGTCAAAAAGCAACATAAAAAATCATCCCCCCACTTTTGTTTCTAATTCTTTAAAAGCATATGACACTAAAGAATTAATTAATAATCACAATTACAAAGCATTCTTACTTGTAGTATCCAACAGTCTGTAAAAATGTTTCTATTTCCTATTTTTGTACTTTTATTAGAAAGTACAGATAATCATAACCTCTTTGCTAAATAGATATGTAGCTTGATTAAAGGTGGGGAGATATATAACAGGATTTCTGTTAAAAAACTGAGAATGTACAAAATTAAAATAAGGGCAAATAGTAGAACCCCTGTCCAGAATTTTTGGATTTTCCCCCTGATTAGGAGCTGCAAGTTATAATTATCAGAAACTTATGATTTTGATTATGAATATCTTTTCTTTTACATACTTTCTAAGCAACTGTACTAAACCAATTGCAATGTTTCCCCCTCCTTTATCCTAGGCTAATATGAGTAACATCATCATTTCGCTTTTTGGGACAATGTTGAGGCAGGTGCAATCATATTTCCCCATTCTCTCCTACTTCTCCCCTGCCCTGCTTCTCTTTGGGATTATAGTCAAGGATGAAGCCTAAAGAGTGAGAACCTATTGGTAGAAGGAGAATTAAATGTATTTGGAACTGGCAAATGACTCCTTTAGTTCTCTTTTGGGAGAGAACCAAAAACCTGAACAATATGTTTTTGGTTGTTTTTTTCTCTTCTTTTGTAGTTAAACCTTAACAGTTTCACTTGGTGAATTATCAAATGCTTATTGGTTCTCTTTTCTATTAGCATGAAGTTTTGACTAACTCCATCTAGTAGAGTGCAGTCTCCTTGAGGACAGAGACTATAATTTTCATTTTGTTGTGTATTTAATAAGTGTTTGCCATTTATTGAATTGTCTTGAAGCAAGTCACTTAACTTTTTTGTGTCAAAAAAGAATAATAATAGTTTTGTTTTAGATGATATTCTGAATCTTGGCAATCAGTCCTATGATATTTTATCTGGAAATTTTGTCAAAACAGTTGAGAGAATAATTAAAATTTCTGGGCAATCCCTAAGGACGATTATAAATAATTCTTTTTTTTAATGAGCTGTTAATGAATAATCAACAATTGAAAAAACTTACTTCCCATGATCTGCTATTTTTTTTGCACCTAAATCTACTTCCTTCCCAACATTCCCTTTTTCATTTGTGCAGCTCTACAATTCAGCTTGTCTTTTGGACTAGAAAACTTGGAATTATCTTTGACTTTCCCTTTCTCATCTTCTGTATCTAATCTGTCACTACATTCTATCACTCTTCATTTGAGATGCCTTTTCAATTTTCACTTTCCTTTTCAATCCCACTGTCATTCACTTTGTTCAGACTTGAAGTTTAAGTTCCTATAATAGTCTGCTATGCAGCAATCTTGATTCTATACTCATTCCTCTCTAATTTATAATTCATGGATTATAGTGATTTTTAAGCCTTACATTTTTATATAAATGCTGTTGATGTTGATAAAACTTCCAAAGAAAAATTGGATTCGTGTTCCAAAAACAAATGTCTACTGTCTCCATTAAATTCAAACTTTTCTGACTGGCTGGTGGGGATTTCTTTTATTTAGCCCCACTTTTTTCTATCAATTTTCATTTTCAATTACTCCTTAAAACAGTATAGTGGAAAATCAACTAGACAATAAAGGCTTAAGTCCTGTGTTTGAAAATTAGCTCTACCATTTATGAGGTTTTTTATAAGCTTGGACAGGTCAACAAGTCTTTCAATTCTCAATTTCTTCAACTAAAATTTGGGTGATATAACATTTTACTATTTATTTCATAGGTATGTTAGGAAAATCGTACAGGAAAAATGTTTGTGAAAGTGATTTGCAATAAGAATTGCTCTCTAAATGAGCAGTATCATTTTTATGTAGCTACCACAGCTGGCATATAGTAGATACTTTAGAAGTATTCAATGAGACAAGTATTATGGCATCTATACTGTATGCTGCTGGGTAGGAAGAGATCAGCAGATCTTTTGTTCAGGTATTCTCAGCTGCAGTGGGCTATGTCAATCTGTTTCTGAATTAAATTGAGTATTAGTAGGAGGATCCTCAGGGAGCTGGAGGACTACCAGCTTGTCTAAGAAAGGGGCAAACTGGCTGAGGTCAGAAATGCGGTTGGTCTAAGGTCTTAGTGAATAGTCCCTCTTCCACTAGCATGAGAAAGGTAGGAAGAATCAGTCTTTTTTTTATTTTTTATTTTTTGCAAGGCAATGGGGTTAAGTGGCTAGGTAATTATTAAGTGTCTGAGGCAGGATTTGAACTCAGGTACTCCTGACTCCAAGGCCAGTGCTCTATCCACTGTGCCACCTAGCTGCCCCCCCCCCAGAATCAGTCTTTAGTAGAGGTGTCACCATCATTAGTGGAGTTTTTTAATAACAACACTGTTCTAAGAATTTGGGGTGGAGATGCCCTCAATAAACAAATATTTTTCTATCTCTTATACACATACATATTTGTACTATAAATATACACATGTGTGATAGCAAAAAACATTATAATGGATATAAAAGTAATTTGTGAAGTTCAAATCTCTGCACAATATTTTGATATCAAAACTTCAATATGCCATGTTGAATTCCCCTTCTTTTACTATAGCTGCCTATCCATTTACATCTTTTCACATTATAAAACTATGTCTTCATTCCATAAATCCTTTTTCTCTCTTTCTGTGTATATATGTATATTTGACTTTTGTTTATATATAATTTATATTTTATGTATTCTCTAATAAATCATTTAAATATACTTTATATACATATAAAAATTGACTGAAAGAATACAGAAATATAGATACATATGTACATGCATTGTATTTTCATATATACATAAATAATATACCACATATATATATATGTAAACTGTAATCAATCCCAAAGAATATATATTATAGCTGCCTATCTCTTATCTCTCATTTTTTTCGATATTACTGGTCCACATCCTTTTCTGCTCATCTATCACCTTTCATTATCCAGAATATATTGTCCAGGTTATATACTTTAAACCATTTCTTGCCCATTATTGTTGATCATATGCTCTAGCCTGCTATATGTCCCTGAATGAGAACAAGAGGTGACCCATTCTAATAACTCTGGAGTAAAATGGGAAATATTTATGATTTTAAAACTTGCTCCTCAAATACAACAGGCAAACAACAAATATGAATCAAGAATGCCAAGGTGGTGGTTCATTTGCATTCAAATTCACCTGATTGGTCATTCTAGTTAATTTATTCTGAGCAGGTTGAGCTCTCTGAGCAGACAGGTTGCTGTGTTGCATTTGATTATTTTACCTATTTCTGATGTTCTCCCTCAAAGCAGAGCAGTAATAAAGTCCTTAGATAAGCTAAGCTATTATCTCGACCTTGTTAACTTCATGGATGTAGTCCACTAACATTTATGTTCATCCAAGATAGGTCATGAAAATATCTAAAAATGAATGTTAGTAGGGACTTCCCCAGGGTTAAGATGAGAAAAACAGACATTCTTCAAAAAGAAAAAAAAACAACTCATAACTATAGATATATTTTATTTAGAAGTACAAGCAGATTATATATAAAATATATCATTGTAGGACATCGTTCTATAATTTAATTGGGGTAAAGGAAATTAAAATTAAGTACTAGATTCCTTTTATCCTCTTAATGGTATATAATTATTGTTGTTTTATAAATGTGAAATAAACAGATTAGCCTCTGCTTTAACAACTATAGTTACTGTTACTCCATCATTAAGAATGAAGAGAATCTTGGGGAAAGTGGTAATTTAGCTATCATTTTAGAGAATCATTTTTTTTTGAGATTAAAGATAAAGGACTAAGAGGACCTCTTAATTCTTTTATATTTCCTGGCACTGGAGAAATACTAAAGTTAAAACTCTCAGGCTGCATTTATGATTCAGAAATGTTAATGTTTTTGTTATGCTGACTATTACTACTTGCTTTTATTTTTGTATTAGCCTGCACAAAGATTGTGTGTACATCAAGGTGTGTGGTTATTGAATCCCAGGTTTTTACTTCCAGGATCATATACTTTAAATAATGTTTAAATAATCTGAAATTAGCTTTGATTTATAAAATTGTTGCATCTAGATATACTAAATTCCTGTTGGAAACCTTCCTATTGTCATCAACAACTTAGTTGTAAATTTTTTGTTCTTTAATTCATTTATGCCTGAATCTTTGTGATCTCTCCATTATCTCATGAAGCCTTTCCAGCTTCCCTCACTAATTCTGTCATCCCCTTCTCCTTTTCTCTTTAATATCAGGGTCTTTCTCAATGAGTTTTTGTCTTCTCATTATGTGGCCAAAGGATTCAAGTTCCAACTTCAGCATTTGTCCTTTCAATGAATATTCTGAATTAAGTTCTTTAAGTATTGACTTATTTGATCTTGCTTTCTAAGAGACTCATAAAAGTCTTTCTGGCACTACAGTTCAAAATTATCAATTCTGTGTCATTCAGCTTTCCTTATAGTGCAATGTTCATAGCTAGTATTATTACTGAACAAAACCCCATTGCTTCGATTATATGGACCTTTGTCAGCAAGGTAATAGCTTTGTTTATGGTATGTCATCTTGATTTGCCAAAACTTTTTTCCAATGAGAAAGTTTCTTTTAATTCTTAGAAAACTTCAAGGTTATTTTGATAAATACACTCAAAAATGTATGTAATCTTTATCATTCAATCCATAAATTCCTGCTCCTTCCATAGTCAGTAAAACTATTTGTCTCAAATATTTCTCATAAAATGATTGAGATATTATAGTCACTCAGAAACTACTGTCCTGTAAATCAGTGCATGCCAAATTAAAAGGTTTCACCTTCATTTCTATATGGATCCTACATGTCTAAATGGGACAGATCTGCAAACAATTTATGATGAGACCATATTTCTTGTTTTTTGGAGTTTGACTGCTTTTCCTTGTTCCATATTTGTTTCCTGATTCTGACTGATTCTTTAGAGAAATTCAGGTTCTCACACATTAGTTTTTCATCCCTCTTTGAGGTACATTCATCACTTGTGTATTCATTGAAGCCACAGTTATAACAGAAAATAAATCTGGTTCTCTATTAGAAATGTGCTAGTGATGATTTTGTATCAAATTGTAGTGACCTCTGTTCTCATGGTCTTTTATTTTCACAAACAGGATGATATTGTTTGATGTTCCGTCTTTTGACAGGTATCTCTAAACTTTTGTCTTCACATTTCTTTTATCAGTGAGAGTCTCTTGCTTTACTCTGGTTGTCCACACACAGATATGTGGGGACTACTCAAAACTGGAGCTAGAATTAAAATAACAAGAATATTTCATATCAGATCTTGTCTTAGCTCATGTTTGAGTACTGCCCACTACTATTACTGTGACTCCTATTGCTACTACTTTCATTACTACTGCAGCTGCTATTGCTTCTACGACTATACCGACAATTACTATCTAATATTACTAGCTAACATTTATATAGAGGGTTTTAAGTTGATCGGATATTTTATATATTACACACACACACACACACACATATATACATATATAATCATATACACATAAACATGAATATGTAAACTAAATATGTAATGTAAATATTCATAATTACATGTGATCCTCATAGTCCTGTGAAGTAAATATTGTTACTTTACAGATGCAAAAACTGAAGCTGAGACAGTAACTTTCCCAGGGTCACACAGCTAGTTAAGTATCTGAACTAAAATTCAAATGTAGGCTTTCCTGACTATGTTCATTAATCTATCCATTATGCCATGTAGCTTGCTTGAAATAATTTCATTTTGTTGGTATGTGAAATACAGGAATATATTGAAAAACAGTAGGGACAGCTAGGTGGCACAGTGGATAGATCACCAGCCCTGGAGTCAGGGGGACCTGGGTTCAAATCCAACCTCAGACATTTAACAATTACCTAGTTGTGTGACCTTAGGCAAGACACTTAACTCCATTGTCTTGCCATAAAAAAAGCTAAAAAAAGAAAAACAGTGGAAACTTACTCTATATCTGAATTCTAAATAATTACTGCAAATTAAGTGCTCCAAGATCAAAATAACTTAAATTTAACAAATTTATTTATTTCACTAACTTTGACTTCAATAGAATTCAAAGCTATCAATGATGTGTAATTTGACACAGTCAAATAATGTCTTAGAGAAAGAAGTTTAAAAAGTGATATTTCTTGACAGGATTGGCAAAAATGTGTTTTCTGATAATTGGCAAGTGCAGCAATACTGTGATACTTTGATAGTAAGGACTATAATCTCGTTGACAATTATACTCCTTCCAATAATGTTTATCATTATCCATCAACAACTTTGGACTTTTTGTGATTTTTCTCCCCAGATTTTACTATAAATACTCCATAAAGGGGGGCTATTAAAATTTTGGGATATCATTCTCTATGATTCTTGACATTGCATAGACATCAATGGACCACATGGCTGACCCACATTATTCTATTAGCTTTTTTGTACATGTTTTGGAATCG
Organism: Macrotis lagotis; assembly: GCF_037893015.1. Taxonomy (NCBI): domain Eukaryota; kingdom Metazoa; phylum Chordata; class Mammalia; order Peramelemorphia; family Peramelidae; genus Macrotis; species Macrotis lagotis. The sequence continues at coordinate 282,150,402 of NC_133659.1, forward strand.
ATTCTTAATTCTTCCTTGCTATTATACCACAATCAACTTATATGCACTAGTAAATTTTTGATTGATTTTTGAGTGACCTAAAGTCCAATTCTAAAGATATTTATGACCAAGAAAAGAACATTCTCATCACCAAAGTTCATGGTATTATCACTTCATCAGAAATGTTTAACACACATTTATTAAGATCAGCATTGTTGTAGATGCTTAGGATATAAAGACTAAAATGAAATTGATTTTGTTGGCAAAGAATTAACATTTATTGGGAAGAAACAATATAAATAGCTGTGAAATTTGTGCAAAAGAAATACAAAACTTTTTGGAGAGAAGGGGAAAATTACAGCTGTTTGAATAAGGAAAAGACTAATATATTTGTTGACCCTCTATTTGAACTTTAAGGGAGCTAAGTATTGAAAATAGTGTTTTTTGAGGAGAGAGATGATTTCATGAATTAGGAGCAGGATATTGTCTAGTAAAGATTCAGAGGCTAGAGGTGGAATAGAGAGTGTTGGGAATACTAAGTAAATTAGTTGGAAACAAAGATTTTATGCTTTTAGGGAGTACACAGTAAGCAACATTAGGGATAAAATTCTGGTCTTGGAGTCAAGAAGACCTGAGTTCAAATTCAGACTCACATACTAGTTGTGTGACTGAGTCATTGTCTGCCTTAGGCCCCTCAATTGTAAAATGGGGATAAGAGGATCTACCTTCCAGGGTTTTTTTTTTTGTGAGGATAAGTGAGATAATATTTATTAAGTGCTGGATTTGAGTTGACTCTATAGTAATAGATGCTTCTTCTTTCCCGTTCCCATACCTCAGGTACTTTGTAAGATGCTGCTACTTATTAGATGCTATTTTGTGGAACAACAGTTACTTACTATCTTTTAGTTTCAATGAGTGCCTGAATTTAGACTAGAAATGGTTAGGTTTGGTTGGTGGTGTACTTTCTAAGTCAGTAATTTGACTTCTATGTCCTCTTCCTTTAAGATGGATAACCTGTACTGACTAGGGCTGCTTTAATTAAATACTGTTGAAGTGGCAGAGGATGGAAATAGGATGATTAAATCAACATCTGAAATAAGACATGAGAAACACCACCCAAATATTAATTATCCCTTGGAGGAGATAGCATTACGTGGAATGCTTTCCCCTCTGTCTTCTGGGATTATTGAGGTGGTACCATAAGATCATTAAAGAAAAAAGACTTTCGACTTTGGTTTCATACTGTTGGCTTGTTAAAAGAAAGGCCGGAACCTGTGTTCTTATCCACTGTTTAATGAGCTGATATGTCTATAATTGGGGGGTAGAAAAAAGTACAAAATGTACCTGTAAAGTTATATTAGTGAGTTATTAGCCATTTGAAACAGCTGTACCAAGCACACTGAACTCAAATCAATGGGATGATACACTTATAACAAAAGACTTTTCATATGGAAGGCAATCCTGAAGCATAATTGCTAATAAAAGATCTATTAATGTCTTAAAATATGTTAACAAGTTCATTCAAGAGAGCTGGTGAATGAGTAGGTGATAATTAAGAAATCAGAGGTTAGATTAGTACTAGAAATTCTAGACCTCCCTGCAGAAAGTGTCCTTTGACTTCCTCCTAGCATGCCATGGGTTTGGTGTATGAACTCATTTATACTTGGTGAATTTAGAAATCTATTTTAAGGAGCATGTAAATTAACTTATCCTTTTTTCTACACCTTCTGCACTCAGTATGGTTTCAGAATTTCTAGTCTGGTGGCTAGCAGAGCATAGAGTCAGGGTGGGCTGGAAAAAGGCTGCATATGTATTTGCCTTTACTGGGAGGGAGGGTCTTCTGAGCAGCATGAGCTCCCACACATCTCTCCCAGCTTGATCCTGAAGAGCTTTTGTAGTTGACTGCCTTCGAAAACCCTGCAGGAGATTTCTCAGCTTGCTTCCCAGCTGTGCAGGCTTGACTAAGAACTGAGACTTATGGAACATGACTTTAACCTCACTACTTCATTTACTACAGGGTCCATCTTTCTCTTTTTCTTTCATCTTCTTCTACCCTGTAGAGAAAGGTCCTGCATTTAAAAAAAACAATGAAAAACCAATTAGAAACAATTGGATGAATGCAAAACAGATATATCATTACACTTCAACCTTCCAAAAAAAATTTGTTTTTTCACTGATCTTAGATCATTGAATATGTGAATAATATGAATACTAAATTAAAAAAAATCCTTGTGTTATATCATCAGAGATAGAAATTTAAGCTTTTTTTTTCTCTCGTGGCTGTTTCACATTTTCTCTTTATGGTCTATGGCTTGTCTTTCTTTCTTTCTTTTACTTTCTGCATATAAATTATTTCATCCAACTACAAACTCAGTCAGCTTTTCCCCAGGACTGTCACCTAAATCATTGCCATCTCTTGTTGGTTTTATCATTCCTATTTCAAATCTAAAAGAAATGAACACAAGATTCATGTTCCCTCCTGAATGAAAGAAGGGGTGATTATAATTTCTGCCACCAACTTGAACTTTGATTTGTCTCAAGGGAAAGATGGTAGCTTTAATTTCACATTTCTTCTCTTTCTGTAAACTAGTATACTGTTTCTTGAATTTCCAACTCTGAATACTGATGTATTTTATAGAGTGAATTGAAGGACAAACCCAGATAATGATTGATGGGGTGATGCTGCTGCTGCTGCTGCTGCTGCTGCTGATGGAAGTAAAGGAAGAGGAGGAGGAGGAAGAAGAAGAAAAGGAACAGCAACAAAGAGAAGGAAACGATCGCTGAGAGTGGAAATGACTTCCTGGAAAAAAATTACTTTGATGTGTGACTCTAAACAATCAACACTGGTCACTTCTATGGATTCTGAAAGCATCATTGTATCAGCAAAGCTTAGTACATAGAAGACCTGGGTGCAGATTCTACCCCAGAAAAAATACTAGTTGTGAAATAAGAGCAGGACCACAGGGTCTAAGTTAAAAATTGAATTCAATGTTAGATAGAGGGAAATTCCTCTTACAGATAAAATTAGAATTATAAAGAAAGAGCATTTTAAAACTCAGCAAAAATCATTTATCTCCTCTGCCAGTTTGGCTATTTTTATTCCCAAATCCTGACTTGGATGATTCTTTCATTTCTTTTTATTTTTCTAGGTTTATAACTATAATACTTTGAAAATATATCTAACTCCTTCTAAGACTTTATTTACATAAACACATTTCTTTGCTCTTTTCCTGACTGTCAATTAGGTTTAGAACAGTTTTCTCTTTCAGGTTACAGGTTGATACTCTGTAAACAAAGAAAAGACTTAGACTAACAATGAGAGATTCATATTATGGATGAGAAAAAATTTAAAAGCTATTTAACTATCTTTAATTAAAATGGTGGGTTTAATATAATAATTTAAGTCATTAATAAAATGTTTTAGTAATAATACAAATGAAAATATGGTGACAATAAAATCTACAGTAGATTCTGATTATTGGATAATGGAGGGTTTTGAGACCATTGTATATGGGGTTCTATTGAAGGAATTATCATGAAAAAGGGAAGGCTTGGGAAAGAGCACAGGCAAGAAAACTGTCTTCTAATATATGAAGAACTATTTAATGGAAAAGACAATAAAATTGTCCAGCTTAGCACCAGAAAGCAGAATGATGAGTAGTGTCTGGAGATTATGAAGAGGTTGATTTAAATGCAGTGTACAAACCAAAACTAAAACCAAAACCAAAACCAAACTTCTTAACATTTAGAATCATATAAAAATGAACTATTTCAGGATTTAGTGAACTTCCCTTCTTAGAGGTATTCAAGTAAGAACATTATTATCTGATGGATATGTTGCATTTAGAACTCAGCTCACATTTTGGAGGAGATAACTCCTGAGGTTGGTATTTTGTGCTTCTTGATATTCTATCTCAATTAAGGATAACAAAAACTTGATTTTGTTAAAAACTTGGTTTTGTTACAAATAGGGATTGGACCTGTAATTTCATGGAAATATGGAATTGACATGGAATGAACCTATCTCTCCCAGTGCTTTCAGGCTTTTTCTCTGAAATTTGTAATCTTACAAAAATGTCTGGGGCACTGAGAGTCTTTTGCCCAGGGTGACATAGCCAGTAGATTTTATAGGCAGAACTTAAAGTCAGGTTTTCCTGATTTTATAGCCAGTTCTCCAGATACCAGGGGATACTGCTCATATATATTAAATTAAAATGAGGCTTTTTGTTTTTCAAAGAGTCTGATTCTTCCACTGTTGGCCAGTTATTGAACCTAAGGGACAATGATAATGGATATTCCAAAGAATTAAAAGATTTAGAATTAGAAGTAATCATGCAAGGTCATGGAGTTCAACCCCCATCATTTTACAAATGAAGAAACTGGAGTCCAGCAAGGTTGCTGATTGCCTGCATTGACAGTTTAAAATATGTCTGAGGAGGATTCAAACCCGAATCTTTCTGACTCTGGAGTCATCCATTATCCATTATATTGTTAGCTGACTTGGAGTTAAGCATGTTCTTTATACAGTGCAATGTGTTAAGTGAGTCATAGAGTATCAATTAAATAAATCTTGCCCTCAGAGAAGTTAGGCATAGCCACTTCATGAAAGAGGTAAGCCATAATCACAGAGATTTATCATTACAGTATGGTTGATGCTAATTTGGGGAGCTATAAAACAAAATCATAAACAGTTATTAAGAGCCTACTTTGTACCAAGCCTGTACCAAGTTTTGGGAATACAAAGAAAGGAAAAAGGCAATTTTTGTCCTCAAGAAACTTGGCATATATTGGGGGAAGACAACAGAAAGAAGAAAATTGAAACAACATTATGAAATGATCAACTTTGATGGATGCAGCTCCTCTAAGCAGCAGAATATAGATTGAATGCTTATCTGGCTTTTCTTAGCAGAATGACCAGATTTGTGGTCTAAATTTACTTTCCTTCACACAAAGATCAATTTCCATTGGAAAGGAGTATTGCTTTGATGCAGCAATACCAAAACTAGACTTATATTCAGAGGAAGTCATAAATATGGGAAAAGTTCCACATGCTTCAAAATATTGCATAGCAGCTCTTTTTTGTAGTGGTAAAGAAATGGAAGTTGAGGGGATGCCCATTAATTGGGGAATGATTGAGGAATTTGTGTGCTATGAAAGTTATGGAGTATTGTTGTTCTATAACAAATGATAAATGGTCCAACGCTATAAAAGCATGGAAGAAATTACAGGAACTGGGCAGCTAGGTGGTGCAGTGGAGGGCGGCTAGGTGGTGCAGTGGATAAATCACCAGCCCTGGAGTCAGGAGTACCTGGGTTTAAATCTAGTCTCAGACACTTAATAATTACCTAGCTGTGTGGCCTTGGGCAAACCACTTAACCCATTGCCTGCAAACAAACAAAAAAACAAACAAAATCCTAAGAAAAAAAGAAATTACAGGAACTGATGCTGAGGGAAGGGAGTAGAACCAAGAGAACAGTGTATACATTAGCAACAATATTGTGAGATGATCAACTTTGATGGAAGTAGCTCCTCTCAGCAGTTCAGAGAGTTAGGAAAACATTGGGAAATCTGTATGGAAAATGCCATCAACATCCTGATGAAAAGAAAACCAAACCAAAACAAAAAAAGCTAAATAATCTGAGTACTATATTCACTTTTTTTCTTTAGAAAGCTTTTATTAATTTTTGAGTTTTACAGTTTTCCCCCAATCTTGCTTCCCTCCCCCCACCCCCACAGAAGGTGGTCTGTAAGTCTTTACATGGTTTCCATGATGTTCATTGATCTCAATTGAATGTGATGAGAGAGAAACCATGTCCTTAAGGAAGAAAAATAAATTATAAAAGATAGCAAAATTACATAATAAGATAATGGGTTTTTTTCTAAATTAAGGTAATAGTCATTGGTCTTTGTTCAAATTCCACAATTCTTTCTCTGGATACAGACGGAATTCTCCTTTGCAGATAGCTCCAAAATTGTCCCTGGTTGTTGCCCTGATGGAATGACCAAGTCCATCAAGGTTGATCATCACCCCCATGTTGCTGTTAGGGTGTACAATGTTTTTCTGGTTCTGCTCATCTCACTTAGCATCAGTTCATGCAAATCTTTCCAGGCTTCCCTGAATTCCCTTCCCTCCTGGTTTCTAATAGAAAAACACTGTTTCATGACATACATATACCACATTTCATTAAACCATTCCCCAATTGAAGGACATTTACTAAATTTCCAATTCTTTGCCACCACAAACAGGGCTGCTATCATTATTTTTGTATAAGTGATGATTTTACCCTTTTTCATAATCTCTTCAGGATGTAGACCCAGTAATGGTATTGTTAGATCAAAGGGTACACATTGTTGTTGCCCTTTGGGCATAATTCCAAATTGCTCTCCAGAAAGATTGAATGAGTTCACAGTTCCATCAACAATGTATTAGTGTCCCAGATTTCCCATCTCCCTTCCAAAATTGATCATTGTCCTTTCTAGTCATATTGGCCAGTCTGAGAGGTGTGAGGTGGTATCTCAGAGATGCTTTAATTTCCATTTCTCTAATTAGTAATGATTTGGAGCAATTTTTCATATGACTATGGATCCCTTTGATTTCCTCATCTGTAGATAGCCTTTGCATATCCTTTGACCAATTGGGGAATGTTTTTTTTTAATTTTACTCAGTTCTCTATATATTTTAGAAATGAGTCATTTATCTGAAATACTAGTTGTAAAAATTGTTTCCCAATTTATTACATTTCTTTTGATCTTGGTTACAGTGGTTTTATCTGTGCAAAACCTTTTTTAATTTAATGTAACCAAAAGTATCTAATTTGATTTTAAGGATGTTCTTCATCTCTTCCTTTTTCATAAACTGCTTCCCTTTCCATAGATCTGACAGGTATACTACTCCTTGATTTCAAGTTTGCTTAGAGTAATGCTTTTTATGTATAAATCCTGCATCCATTTTGATCTTATCATTGAATAGGGTGTGAGATGTTAGTCTAATCTAAGTTTCTTCCATACTATACTAACTTCCAATTTTCCCAAGAGTTTTTATTGAAGAGAGAGTTTTTATTCCAATAGCTGGACTCTTTGTGTTTATCAAACAGCAGATTACTATAATCATTTCCTGCTACTGCACCTAAATTATTACCCTGATCTACCATTCTATTTCTTAGCTAATACCAGACAGTTTTGATTTCAGGTACTTTATAATATAATTTTAGATCTCATAAGGCTAAGCTACCTTCTTTTGCACCTTTTTTCATTGAATCCCTGGAAATTCTTGACTATTTATTTTTCCATATGAATTTACTTACAACTTTTTCTAACTCATTAAGGTAATTTTTTTGGGAATTTTGATTGGTAGGGCACTAAACAGGTAATTTAGTAGTAATAGAATTGTCATTTTTATTATATTAATTCAGCCTATCCATGAGCAATTGGTGTTTGCCCAGTTATTTAAGTCTAATTTTATTTGTGTGAAAAATGTTTTGTAATTGTTTTCAAAAAGTTTTTCAGTCTGCCTTGGCAGATATACTCCTAGGTATTTTATATTGTTTGAGGTTACTTTGAATGGGATTTCTCTTTTGAATTCTTTGTGCTGTATCTTGCTAGTCATATATAGAAATGTCACGGATTTATGAGGGATTATTTTATATCCTGTGACTTTGCTAAAATTGCTAATTATTTCTACTAGTTGTGTAGATGATTTTTTTGGATTCTCTAGGTATGCCATCATGTCATTTGCAAAGAATGAGAGTTTTGTCTCTCCCTTCCCAATTCTAATTCTTTCAATTTCTTTTTCTTCTCTTATTGTTGAGACTAACATTTATAATATGATACTGAATAGGAGTGGTGATGATAGGCATCATAGTTTCACCCTCATCTTATTGGGAGTGGCTCAAGCCTATCCCCATTGCATATAATGCTTGTTGATGGTTTCAGATAGATACTGCTTATTATTCTAAGGAACAGTGCATTTATCCCTACACTCTCTAGGGTTTTTAGTAGGAATAGATGCTGTATTTTGTCAAAGGCTTTTTCAGTATCTATTAATGTAATCAAATGATTTCTGATAGATTTGTTATTGATATAATTAATTATACTAAAAGTTTTCCTTATATTGAACAAACCCTGCATTCCTGGGATAAATCATACTTGAACAGAATGTATTATTCTAGTGATAACTTGTAATCGATTTGCTAAGATTTTATTTAAGATTTTGGCATCTATATTCATTAGGGAGATAGGTCTATAATTTTCATTCTCTGTTTTAACTCTTTCTGGGTTAGGTATCAGCACCATATTGGTGTCATAGAAAGAGTTAGGCAGAGTTCAATCTTCACCTATTGTTCCAAAGAATTTATATTGAATTGGAACCAATTGTTCCTTAAATGTTTGATAGAATTCATTTGTGACTCCATCTGGCCCTGGAGATTTTTTCTTAGGGAGTTCAATGATGACTTGTTGAATTTCTTATTCTGAGATAAGATTGTTTAGGTTTTTAATTTCCTCTTCACTTGGACTATGCAACTTATATTTTTGTAAATATTAGTACATTTCATTTAGATTGTTAAATTTATTGGCATAGAGTTGGGAAAAATAATTCCAAATTATTACTTTAATTTCCTCTTCATTGGTGGTGAGTTCACCTTTTTCATTTATGATGCTAGTAATTTTGTTTTCTTCTTACTTTTTTTAAAATCAAATTGACTATTGTTTTTTTTTCATAAAACCAACTCTTGGCTTTATTTATTAGTTCAATAGTTTCCTTGCTTTTGATTTCATTAATTTCTTATTTAATTTTTATAATTTCTAATTTGGTATTACCTGAGGCATTTAAATTTGTTTTTTCTCTATTTTTAGTTGCATATTTAGTTCATTGATTTCTTCTTTCTCTAATTATTCATGAAAGCATTTAAAGATATAAAATATCCTCTGACAGCTGTCTTGAGTGAATCTTATAGGTTTTGGTATGTTGTTTCAATATTGTCATTTTCTAGGATGAAATAATTAATTCTCTAATTTGTTATTTGATCCACTCATTTTTAAAAATGAAGTGATTTAGTTTCCAATTAGTTTTGGGTCTATATTTCCCTGACACAGTATTATTTATGATTTTTATTGCATTATGATCTGAGAAAGATGTCTTCACTATTTCTGCCTTTCTCCAGTTAATCTTTAGGTTTTTATGCCCTAGTACATGGTCAATTTTTGTGTAAGAGCCATTTACTACAGGAAAAAGTATACTCCTTTCTATCCCCCATTCAGTTTCCTCCATAAGTCTCTCATATCTGGGTAGTCTAACAATGTATTTATCTCCTTAACTTCCTTCTTGTTTATTTTCTGGTTAGGTTTGTCTAAATGTGACAGTGCGAGGTTGAGGTCTACCACTAGTAGAGTTTTGCCGTCTATCTCTTCCTGTAGCTCTTTCAACTTCTCCTCTAAGAATTTGGATGCTCTACTATTGGGTGCATACATATTCAGTATTGAAATTACTTTTTTGTCTATGGTACCTTTTAGGAGGATATAGTTTCCTTCCCTTAACTCTTTGAACACTATTTTTGCAGCCACTTTGTCTGAGATACGGATTGCTACCCCTGTTTTTTTCTACTTCAGCTGAAGCAAAATATATTTTAATCCAATTATTTACCTTTACTCTATATGTATTTCCCTACTTCAAATGAATTTCTTGTAAGCAGCATATTGTAGGATTCTGGTTTTTAATCCACTCTGCTATTCACTTACATTTTAAGGGAGAGTTCATTCCATTCACATTCAAAGTTACAATTATTAACTATTTTTGCCCTCCATGGTATTTTCCCTCTGTTTGTATTTTTCCCCTTTTCCCCCTTTATCCATATTCAATAGCATTTTGTTTGAACTCCTATATCAACCCACTCCCCTTTCTTTCCCCCTTTTCCTTTTCCCCTTCTTCTCTTGCTTCCTCTGTTTCCCTTTTTCTCCCCCTCCCAGTCCACTCACTCCCCTGTTCCCCTTTTGATACTTGAAAGGTAAGATAAGTTTCTTAACTTAACTGAGTTTGTATAAGTTAAGCCAAGTCTGATGAGATGAAGATTCAGGTGGTTCTCAGCTCCTCCCTTCTTCCCCACCTCTTAATGTAATGAGATTTATCCCACTCAATCATCTCCATCTTCCCATTTACTTACTGTTCCCCTTTTTAAGGAGGTATTGCTTTTGAATCATTCTGAATCACAGAAATGTAATGGGTGTCCATCACTTCTGGCTGAGTATATTCTCTCCAATAGAGTTAGAATTCTCAAGAGTTATAGAATCTTTTGTTTAGGAGGGGATATAGTCAGTTTCATCTTATTGGACAGCAGTTTTTTTTTCTTTACCTTTTCATGTATTTCTTGATTCTCCTGTTTGATGTAAAAATTTTCTAATAAGATCCCTTTTTTTCATCACAAAGTGTTGGAAGTCTCCCATTTCCTTAAATGTCCATCTTTTCCCCTGGAAGAGAAGGCTCAGCTTTGCTGGGTAGTATATTCTTGGCTGCATTCCAAGCTTCCTTGCTCTTCAGAATATCTTATTCTAGTCCATTCAATCCCTTAATGTTGATGCAACCAGGTTCTTGGTATCTAAATTATCTCTTTCTGGCAGTTTGCAGGATTTTTCTCTTTTATCTGATAGTTCTGGTATTTGGTCACAACATTACTTGTTGTTTTCATTTTAGGATCTCTTTCTGGAGGGGATCAATGTATTCTTTCAATTACCATTATGCCCTCTGGTTCCATCATATCAGGGGAGTTTTCCATCACTATATCCTGTAATATTAAGTCCAGGTTTTTTTTCCTCTTCAGTGTTTTCAGGAAGTCCTATAATTCTCAGATTCTCTTTCCTCATTCTATTCTCAAGGTCACTGGTTTTGCTGATGAGGTATTTTACATTTTCTTCTATTTTTTCAGTTTTTGTTTTTTTTTTTTTAACATACTCTTGCTGTCTCATGAAATCATTAGTTTCCAAAGACTCCATTTGTTTTTCTTTAGAGAAGATTTTTCTTCATTTGCACTTTGCAGCTCCTTTTCCAATTGGTCAATTCTATTTTTGAAAGAGTTTTCCATTTGACCAGTTGAAGTTTTGAGACAATTATTTTCTTTTTGCAATTGTCCAGTTGTATTTTCTTGTTTCAAGGTGTTAATTGCCTCTCCCTGATTTTCCAATTGATTTTTAAACTCCTTCTGTATTTCTTCAAGGAAGTCTTTCTGTGATGGAGACCAGATCATATTCTTGTCATGGGTTCTAGGTCTGTCCGAGTTAGGGTCTTTTCCTTCTAGAAATTTCTGTATGAACACACCTTTTCCTGACCATTATTCATTTTCCTAAGATCTTATGTTGGTGAGGGGCTGGTTCACAGAGGTTTGGTGTTGAGATCCCTAGAGGCTTTATTCATTGGGTTTAGTAACTCCAAGTAGGCTGGCCGGTAGGTTGGTTGCTTTGTCTGGAGTGTCTGTGACCTTCATTTGAGGCCTTTCCCTTAGCCTGGAGGGGAGTGGATGAGGCTGTTAAGTACTTTTTTCTTTGTCCAATGGTGGGTTTTGCCCTAGGGTAAGGTATTTGCTCTCCCTATTCACAGCTGAGGAGGTCTACTGCTCTTAGCAGGGGCAGAGGTCAGATGTAATTGTGTTTGTTCTGGGAAGAGGTTTCAGCTGAAATGCAGCTCTCCACCACTGGAACTCACCCTCCAGCTCTTCAGGCAAGTTCCAAATTGTCAATGCCACAACCAATGCCTCTGCTCCCTAGTTGCCTCTGTGACCAATCAGACTTGCACCCACTTTTAGGCTTCCAGACCCTAGTCTGCTCCACTGATCAGGCTAGTGGAGCTCTCTGACTCTGACCCTGTCCTGTGATCCTGGCAGTGTCTGCCCTCTGCACTAGGACTCACCCATGATCCCAGAGGAAAAACCTTGTGGTAGATCTTCTCCTAGTTCTCTTTCTTGGTTTTGTAGATCGAATTTCTGTTAAGAGGTTTGTTTCATATTATATAACGTGGGAAGATCAGAAGAGAAGATCAGGAAATTTGCATCTGTCTTCTCTCTGCCATCTTGGCCTGAAGCTATGTTCACTTAAAAATTTTTTTTCTTAAATTTTTCCTTCCTATCCTATGATTTTCTTTCCTTTCCTTACTCTAATTTCCTCATACAGAAAAATGACTAATATGTAAACATGTTAAACACAAATATTCACCAGACTGTTCACCACTGAGAGCAGGGAGTGGGAAGGGAGGGCAGGGTGGGTGGAAGAAAATTGTATAACTTGTAAATATGAATGTTGAAAAACTTTCATAAGATAAAATTGGAAAAAATAAAATTTCGATTAAAAAAAGAAAAAGGGTTGGAAACCATCTCTTTTGTTGTTCTTAGCATATAAATGCTTTAGACTCTAAGGTCAGTCTCATAAAAACCAGAGAAAGGCATGCCTCTTCCATTGTAGACTGGCATTCTACTGAATGTCAATAGACAATGTAGGCAGAATTTGCAAATAATCTCAGCTGTTCCCTTGTTTTGGATATTCAAGACTTATTTTCTAGCTCAGGAAACAGCCCAGTGCTGAAATTTCAAATATATTTTAAAAAGTATAGGTATAGGGGGAGAGGGAAGAGAGAAAGGGGAAGAGAGAAAATTGGCAGAAAGAGGGTACCTACATGTGTGTTGGGGGGAAAAGAATTCAAAAGGAGTAATTTATATCCCCCAAATTTAACCAAGTAATTATTTTATTGCCCCAACTCAAAGGTATAAAAGATAAAGTTAAGAAAATATATTTTTCCTCTGGTTCTGGGAGTGATAATGTGTCATTGAATAACATCTCTGATATATGTTTAGTATTGGCTTGGATAAGTGGGTTTATTCATTTTAATATTTGTGGTAGCCTTTATATAATTAGAAGGTTGTGGAAAGGAAGTCCAGCCTGCAGATATAGTTTGGACCACTCCTTCCCTTTTAAGGGACAGAGTCCAGAAAAGTATACAGAATCTAAGAATCACTTCCCCTAAACAAGCAGTAATAAATCTAGGGGGTCGGGAGCAGCAATATATAGATTTAAGGCTTGTCTGGCTTCTCTTCTTTAAGGATAGTGGCCAGATTAGTGGTCCAAATCTGCTGTCCTTCATAAAGGATCAATTTCCATTGGAAATGAGTATATGAACTCAGAAAATATCCATTCATGCCTCCTTGTGAGCTGCATTTATGCAAACCCATGAACTTACTCTTAATCTCCATAGACCACAGAAACTTATATTTAAAAATTCAATATGAATATGAATAATAAGAGCAAAAGCTAGAAGCAATGGGAACAAGGAATTTTGGGGGTAGAAGGAGGGCTTGGGCAGAGTACAATTTAATTCTAAACAGAAAGGAATAATATGTGATAAGATTTCAAAGGTAAGGATATTTGACCAGTATCTATATGGATAAACTGTGCATGATAGCTCTCCAAACTGATTGATAATTTCATTCTTCATTATGCAGGATTCTTGAGAAGAATTTCTGTTCTCTGTGTCAACTGAGTAATGGCCAGGATCCTTCCATCCCAATGATCTCAAAGCATTATATATTTTTATAATTAAGAATTGAACCTAGGGAGGGGAGTGAAGATAGACTGCCAAGCTCTGTCCTCTGCCCCTGGAACAGGATGCTGGGGTTCTGACCACATTCAGATCCTGATCGCAGTCGCCCCCCCCCCCCCATAGAACAGCAAGGCCCCCCCACCTCAGCCCCATGGCAGAGGGGAGCACTTATGGTCATTCACAGACCAGGAGGGAGGACAGAGCCTCACACACTGAGATCCTTATAGGAGTGTCCCAAAAGCTCAGGAAGCACCACCAAAACAGGCTTAGGCTGGGAAAATGAGCAAGCAGAGAAAAAAAGAGGAACACTATTGAGAAATATTTTGCCTGTGAGCCCAAGAAGGATCAAAACACTCAGTCTGAAGATGAGGAAGTACACGCTCCTGCATCTAAAGACTCCAAGAAAAAACAGAAATTGGGTTCAGGTTATGACAGAGCTCAAAAAAGACTTTGAAAATCAAATGTGGGAGTTAGAAGAAAAACTGGGAAAAGAAAGGAGAGAGATGCAGGAAAAACATGAAAATGAAGTCAGCAGCTTAGTCAAGGAAATCCAAAAAAATGGTGAAGAAAGTAGCATGCTAAAAACCAGCTTAGGTCAAATAGATCAAACAGTTCAAAAAGTTTTTGAGGAGAGGAATGCTTTAAAAAGCAGAATTGGCCAGATGGAAAAAGAGATAAGAAAGCTCTCTGAGGAAAATAAATCCTTCAGACAAAGAATAGAACTCAGGGGGATTGATGAATTTATGAGAAATCATGAATCAATACTTCAAAACCAAAAGAATGAAAAATTAGAAGAAAATGTGAAACACCTCATTGAAAAAACAACTGATATGGAAAACAGATTTAGGAAAGATAGTTTACAAATTATTGGAATACCTGAAAGTCATGATAAGGGAAAGAGCCTTGCCCTCATTTTCAAAGAATTGCCGCAGGAAAATTTCCCTGATATCCTAGAAGCAGAGGGCAAAATAAAAATGGAGAGAATCCACTGATCCCCCTGAGAAAGAGATCCCAAAAAACCAATCCCAAGGAATATAATAGCCAAGTTCCAGAACTCCCAAGTCAAAGAGAAAATATTACAAGCAACCAGAAGGACACAATTCAAATACTGTGGAGCTGCAATCAGGATACCACAGGACTTAGCAGCAACTACATTAAAAGCTTGTAGGGCTTGGAATATAATATACTGGAAAACAAAAGAGCTTAGAATGCAACTGAGAATCAATTACCCAGCAAAACCGAATGTCCTCTTCCAGGGAAAAAAGATGGACTTTCACTGACCAGGGGAATTTCAAATGTTCCTTTTGGAATGGCCAGAGCTGAACAGAAGGTTTGATCTTCAAATACAAGACTCAGGTGAAGCATAGAGATTGGAGGAGAAGGGTAAAATATGAGGGATTTAATGATGATGAATTGCATGTATTCCTGTATAGAAAAATGACACTGATAATACACTGATAATACCTTCTCAATTAACAGAGCAGGTAGAAGGAGCTTTTGTAGATGAAGCACAGGAGAAAGCTGAATTTGAAGATAAATTATGGTGTAAAAATGGAGTCAATAGAAAAAAGGGAAATATAATTGTAGAAAGAAAAAGGAGAGGGGGAATAGGCCAAGATATTTCATATAATACAATTTTACTTTATTACAATGAGCTATTGCAATGATATGGGAGGGTGGAAGGCAAGAGAGAATGAGGGAATCTTCGCTCTCATCAGAGGTGGCTAGGAGAGGAAACAGCATATATACTTAATGGGGTATAGATATCAGGAGTAAGAAGGAGAGGGGGGGTGGACAGGGGGAAGGGGTGGGGATTTGAATGAAGGAGGAGAGGATGGACCATGGAAGGAGAGTGGTTAGATATAACACATTTTCTTTTTTACTTCTTGCAAGGGGCTGGGATTGGATGTCCTTTCCAGGACTATAGGGCCAGGTGGATACTGGGTCTAAGGGGTGGTATGGGGCTCGGGGCCTCTTGGCCCCAGGGAAAGGGATCTGTCTGCTACACCACTCAGGTACACTACAGCAGAGTCAGAGTGAAAGGAGAGAGAAAATACAGTACATGGTAGTGGAGAAATACAAAAGGAAGGAGTTGTGATCAGCAATGGCAACGGTAGAAAAATATGGAAGTAACCTTTGTGATGGACTTATCATAAAGAATGTGATTCACCCGTGACAGAGTTGGTAGTGTTGGAACACAGACTGAAGCATATTATTATTATTATTATTATTATTATTATTATTATTATTTGGGGGCAGGGCAAATGGGGCTGGGTTACCTGCCTTGGGGGGCATAGCAGGGTGATCCTTGGGTGTCTGAGGCTGGATATGGACCCGGGTACTCCTGGCTCAATGGCCAGTGCTCTGTCCACCACCCAGATACCCCTACTATTATTACTATTTGATTTTATTTGGGGTCTTTTTTTTCTTTTATTTTTGATTTTTGCATGGTAGTGGTGTTGGGGTGGCTTGCATGTCACACAGCTGGGTGATTGTTGGGTGTATGGGGCCGGATATGGCTTTGGGTGCTCCTGGCTCCAGGGCTGGTGCTCCGTCCACTTCGCCACTTGGCCATATCTACAATTATTACTATTATTTTTTAATTTTTTTCTCTCCCCTTTACTTTATTGCTCAAGCATGTCTATTTTTGGGGGGTAGGGGTTATTTTGTTTACTCTTAAACAAGAATATTTTATTAATGTATAAAAAACATTTGTACAAAATGAGAATAAATAAATATTAAATAATAAAAAATATTTATATAATTAGCAATATAGTAACTTATAAAATTATCCTACAGATAATGAGATGAATCATGCACCACTATATCCTCCTATATTTACATATATGTACATAAATGTATTACAGTAAATATATATATATAATATAAATATATTATATATATATAATATATATATATATATATATATATATATATATATATATATATATATATATATATGATTATCATAGAGCATGCCTTTGGGAATAAAAGACAAGGGTACAAGGACATATAAATCACTATGAAAAGGAAAGGAAGAGGAACCCAGCTGTAAGGATGCTAAGAATTTATAACTCCTGGGTCAGGAGTGAAGTCAGATAATTTTGAGGTCTTATTGGATAGCACATGCAAATGTGTCAGGTCTTTGGGATGGTTAAAGTATATCAATGATATACTGACCTTTAGCTTTCTCCTTGCTTTACCTGCCTCCAATTCCTAAGCCTTATCCAAAGAGAGTCATAGTGCTAGAGTTGAAGGGGCTGCAGCTGCCGTCCCTTTGCTTGGAACGGCACCTGCAACTGGGCTGATGAAATTGGCATTCCTTCCTTTTTTTTTGTTCTGGGGTTAGGAAGCAAATGAGTTACAGTTCTCAAGGTGCTAAAATAAACCATTTATGGAAAATTAACTGGTAATTACTATATCATTTTCAGATTCTCAAATATTGGGGAAAAGTGATTCTAATTAAGATGAATTTAATATATACAAATGGCTTTAGTTTTTACATTTTGATTCGATTCATTGAATGATTCTATTAGCTAGCAAGTTGAAAGAGCAGAACCCAATTGTAATTCAAAGTAGAAAGGGAGAGAAGAATGTTTAAATAAGTCATTCAAGGACACACTAGTTACTCCCAGAACCAGAGGAGAAATAGATTTTCTTAACTTTATCTTTTATACCTTTGATTTTGGGCAGGAAAATAATTGCTTGATTGACTTTGGGAGGGTGTAAATTACTCTTTTTGACTTCTTTTCTCCCCTTGTCACCAACACACATATAGGTACCCTCTTTTCCCCAATTTCTCTCTTCCCTCTTCCCCCACACCTATACTTTTAAAAATATATTTGAAATTTCAGAACTTGATTGATCCCTGAGCTAGAAAATAAGAGCCTTGAATACCCAAAACAAGGGAGCAGCTAAGACTATTTGCAAATTCTGCCTACATTTTCTATTGACATTCAGTAGAATGCCAGTCTACAATGGAAGAGGCATGCCTTTCTCTGGTCTTTATGAAACTGACCTTAGAGTCTAAAGCATTTATATGCTAAGAACAATAAAAAGAGATAGTTTCATCTCCATTAAGATGTGTTTGACAGTGGAAAAGCATTTTTTCAGCTGTTTGGACCCAGATGTTCTCCCTCTTTTAAAATTTTACTAATGTAAAGAAACCACTGGTAAAAAAGTCAGGTAAAAAATGTATGTATGTTTCCCAATATGTCAGATGCCTTAGACACTGTGAACACTCTTGGTATAGGTCATAGGAACTTGGGGTACAACTTCAAAGTAGAAGGGAACCTCTGGTGAGTCTCTTATTCAGATTCAACAGCTGGACCATAGTTAATTAATCACCTGTATTCTTCTAAGGGCTACAGTCTAATGGGGTCTCAGTCATGACAGAGGTAGTTCCGTCAGGTTCAATTCTACCTAGATTCTCTCTCATCATCTGCTGATGGGGGAAGTCAGCTATTCAATGAGTACCGAACACTATTCAGGTATGGAGGTAAAAGGTTAACAAGAAGGGTTTCAACAACAATTTCGTTAAACAGACACATATCACAGAGGAGATAGGACTAGAGTGGTCTGCTTTCTCTTTTGAGACTTCATTGTAGACTTGCTTGATAACAGTTTGCCTGGGCTTCAGTAAAGTAAAGAAGTTATTTCATTCTGGTAGTTATTTCGTCCTGCTTTTTGATCACTTGGGACACTCAGGACAAACTACAACACTGAGAAGTTACACAAATTGGTTATTGGTATCCCTTCCTCTAATCTCTCCTCTCTCACCTCATTTTTCTGTCTTCTTTCTTTCTTTCTTTCTTTCTTTCTTTCTTTCTTTCTGTCTGTCTGTCTGTCTGTCTGTCTACCTCTACTTTCCCCAAGGACTAAAATTCTGATTCCTATCAAGGGGCAGTTAAAGGATTCAGTGGGCCTGGAGTCAGGAAAACTGAGTACAAACCCAACCTATTATATTTACTAGCTGTTTGACCCTGGGCAAGACATTTAACTTCTGTTTGCTTCAACCTCCTAAATTGTAAAATGAGCATGATATTTAAGTCACCCAAGGGCACAGTCTCTCCCAGAACCATAGGAGAAACAGATTTTCCTTAACTCTATCTTTGATACATTTGATTTAGGGCAGCAAAATATTTGCTTGGTGGTCTATGGGATAAAAGATAATGGATAATAGATAATAGAATCTACTTGCCAGGCTTGTTATGAAGATCAAAGCACATAATAAAATAGAGAGTGCCCAGCTAAGCTCATTTCTTTATCAATTAATATTTTATTAATGTCATGATTCCTATATCCTAAAGCATTTCTGTAGGTATCCTAGATCCATGGAAAGTATTAATTGAGAGAAAATTAAGATTAGCATTCTCTTTTCTAAGGGCATTTGCATTTATGTTGAGGACACAAAGGCATGCCAACAGAATCAGAGATTATGTATATGAGTAGGGCCAGGGCTTTCTACTTGTCAAAAAAGTTGTACTTCAAATCATCTATTTGTTGCTCTTAGAATAGATAAGCTCTAGGGCTTAGGTAACTGCCAACTCAACCAATGTGTGAAGTTAACCTTGGTGAGCCTTGTTTTATACATGTAATTGTGTGTTTGGAAGAAATAACAGGGTGTGTCCGATCAATAAATACTGATTTATTGAGTGATAGATTGATTGTTTCTGGGGGAAGGAGAATTATGGACCTATGATATTACTGATACAGGGAACTTTCTGTAAGAAAAATGCCTCTACTGACAGATCTGCTCTGCATCATACAATCACAATCTATAGAAATAAAAGTTTAAATATTTTGCCAGGCTCACATAGTCAATATGTGTGTGAGAGGTTGGAACAGAACATTGATCTAAGGTAAGATTAACTCTTGTCAGATTGCCTCTTTCCTTTCAGTCAACAACATTCTATGATTCTTGTGGCTCACACTTATATGTTACTTTATAGGTGTGATGGATGATATCTTCAATGTGAGGATTCCCTACACCAATAGTAAGCTTGGTCCTTCATGACTTGATAAGGAATTCTTAGAGTTGTTTGAGTCACATATCAGTAAAATGACTTGTTCAGGATTACACAGATAATAAGGGCCATAGTTTACCAAAAACCCCTTTTATCACAACAATTCTGTGCAATGGCTGGTATAAAAAAGAATAAACCCATTTTATAGATGAAGTTCAGGGAAGTTAAGGCAGCTGGGTGGTAGATTGGATAGAGTGCCAGGCCAGAAGGTCAGGAAGATTCATCTCATGATTTCAAATATATTCTTATTTTCTGTGTGATTCTGGGCAAATAATTTAGCCCTATTTCTCATCTGCAAAAAATGAGATGGAGCAGGAAAGGCAAAACATTTTAGTATCTTTGCCCAAAAAAACTCCAAATGGGGTAATGAAGAGTTAGACATAACTGAAATGACCAATCAATAACAGGGAGGTTACAGATACTTCCTATGGTTACAAAATTGATAAATAAATGGTAGAACCAAGACCTGAAGTCAGGTCTTTAGGTTCCCATTCCAGGACTCTTTCCTTTAAGTGATGCTGCAATGGAACTGAACTAAAAAGGACTCCTCTTATTGAATTTCCTACAATTCATCTGAAAAAGTTACCCCCTTACTACCTTTTGGGGTTGGGAACCAGGAATATTTAAATCTGATCAGAGTGAAGAGTTGAGGGAATTAACTGAGGAGCCCCTGTCTATGTAGCAAAGGGGTTTTTAATGCTATGTAGCAAAGGGGGTTTTATCCTTTACTCTTTCCTCTAAATTCTCAACTATTTCCTCCAGGCCAAACAAACTCTGTAGACCAAAGATCACTGACAGATTGCATCCCTGCACTCAAGAATTTCAAATAGATTTCCAATTTGTCCAGGTCTGAGTCTGCCATCCCTAATAGATAGGCAGCTTTGTGACAAAGAGTGGAGGGGAAGTGCTCAATCATAAGCATTTACCAAAGGCATCTGTGCCTGTGACAGTGGTTTTCTTGAACAAAATACAAGGCACCTGACTAATAAATTGCTCTTGGATGGTTCCTCAGCAGACATATAACAGCATGCTTGCTGTTTGTCCACCCCAAGGAAGATCATTATCTTCTATTACCTTTCATGTGGCCAGTGAAACCTAGATTACTGGATGGGTTTTCTCAGGCATGACTAAGTTTTGAATTCACAAACTTACTGTGCTTTACCTTTCTGAGTATTGAGAGCGACTGATATATTATTAATAAACCATTAAAACATTTCTGCAAGGGAGTTTAATGTAATGACTACTCAATATATGTCTCCTTGTTATACAATGATATCCCTTGGTCTTTGACAATATTATATAATAATTATAGAGTTAAGTGATATTCCCTTTTATTTTTAGCTTTAATCCATATCAACCACAATTGCTGCTCAAAGAAATCATTTAAGATTTCCTGCCTCCATTTTATTTATTCTGCTACATCTATTTATTTTTTTTACCTTGAATTAGCATAGTTTTACTCTATTCCTTTCAATTTTGATGACAATTTCTTCATGGTTCATTCTGCAATATCAGTGTCTATGCCTAAGAAAACAATCTCTTGATCCTTGTTAATGAACCTCCTTCCCACTGAAATGTTCTGCAATTTAATGAAGATTGCAAGAGTCTCACTGTTCGAATTCTTTAATACACAGTAGTGTATTTTGGCAGAGTGTAACCAACAATTCACAATCATATAAGTTCATTTTTGAAAATGGGGTTTAATCATGATCTCAGAAGACTAATAAAGAACCCTATTAAACTCTGATAGAGAGCTGAAGGACTAACATGAAAAATTAGATGGATTTTTGGATATATAGCTAATATGGGAATTTGTTTTATTTGATTACATGTATTTGTTGCAAATGTTTTATTTTCATTTTTCTTTGTACGGGGGGGAAGTATAAGAAGGAGAAAAATATGTGTTTTAAAATTGGGGAAGATAATGAAAAAGAAAATGTGGCTTTAGAACCAGTCACTTCCCCCTTTTTGGAGTAACCCTGGTGCTACATTCCTAAGATTGCTTGGCAATAATTCTTATTGTTCTTAAGTTTTTAGATGACACCATTTCAGTAGGCAGATGCAACAATTTAATTGGTCTTTACTATGGTTTTGGAATGTCTTGAACAAATAACCTATAAAAAGTATACATACACCATAGGACAAAAGTAATTTTAGGCTTGAAATTTCTTTTCCAAATTAACAAGAAAGAAAAATGTGGCTCCAAATATCTGAAAGTTTATATTTTAAAAGACCGGTAGCAGAATGAATAAATTTTAATTTTGAACAATTTTGTAGATAATTTTGCTAGTTTTTCAGTTCTTATCATCTCAAGCTCACATTGAATCCAATGGTTTATTGTCATGTAACACTTATCTATATATCTATATGTATATATCTCTGTGTATGCTTATATAAGTATATGTCTTTCCTATTGGACCCAGTTCTAACATCATCATGACTTCTCAAGTAAGTACTTTGCTTTAGTCAAGTCCATTTGCTTTTCATTCTTATGCACGACTTGGCAATACTCACCTTTAATTCACTGACTATATTGTTCCACATCTTGATGCTGCTGCTTTATCTTTTCTGTCAATCTATGTCTTTTATTAAATTAATATTACTTTGATTTCTTTTTTTCTTCCAGAATGCATAGTGAAAAGTTTGAGCAGAGTTTGTAGGCAGATATAATTAGGGTAAGATAGAGGAGGATAAGGATCAGAGAAGGAGAAGTAGGGATTGGGAATAGCCAATATTTGGCAAGAAAATACCAAATGAGGTCATAAAGAGTCAGAAATGACTGAAACAACTGAACAACAAAAGTAGGTAATTAAGTAATACAAGGTTAAGGAAAGTAACAGATATTAGGAGTTTGTTAACTATAGGGGTAGTATTTGGGTGGAATGAATTATAATGGTCACAGTTTCCAGTGCCTGCAGTGTGGTATTTCAAAGAAAATGCCAGGGGCATTGAGTCTTGGTCACTCTCACTATTCAGGACCTGAAGGACTGTTGTTTAAGGATAAGAGAGGGGGTGGCTAGGTGGTGTAGTGAATACAGCCCTGGCCATGGAGTCAGGAGTTCAGGAGTACCTGGGTTCAAATCTGGTCTCAGACACTTAATAATTACTTAGCCGTGTAGCCTTGGGCAAGCCACTTAAACCCATCTGCCTTGCAAAAACCTAAAAAAAAGGATAAAAAGAGGACACTTCTATTTTGGCAGAGGAGTGTTAATCCTTAGTCATATGCCATATACACATATGCAACATGTAATAAAAATTATTTTAGGAACCATAATTAATGCATCAATAACAGCCTATGACAGGTTAACCTTAACTACATTTCTTTTTTTTCTTTTAAATTATAATAATCACTTGTCTCATAGAAATGCTAAAATACAATTGATTTGATATATCTGGAATTCATAAAAGATTTGACAAAGTATATCACATTTTTATGAATATACTTAAACAGTTATATATATTGTATGGGAGTATGGTTACTAGATTCACATATGGTTAAATGACTTGGGCCAAGGAGTTAATAAAGGCTAGCAGATAAGCTAATTTGAGTCTTTAGTGGATTGCTGTGAGGATTTTCCTTGATCCTGCTCAGTTAAAATTTGATATGAATAATTTGAATGTAGTCATAAATAATCTGCTAATCAAAGAGAAGAACTAAATGAATCTATTAGGGGTAGCACCTATGTGTCACAGAATTAAAATGAAAAAGGATCTTGATAAATTAGAAGTTTGGGTCTGTACTGGACAGAATTTCCTGTGATCAAAGATAGCAAGTCAAGGCCTCCCTTCTGCCCACATCTGTTATCTGGCTTCAGAAATCATAACATTGGAATTGGGCATGGTAATAGTTATGTTTCTCCAAATATGTGATAAATGGGTTGGATTAGAAGTATAAGACAATTAGGAAATAATAGAATGTGGAATTTTTCTAATCATTCACTATTTGTTATATTATGTTTTTTTCCTTCTACCTGTCTTTTGAATACTACTAGTAAATATGCATTTTTAAAAGTTATTTTTTCTTCAGAAACATGAAGGAAGTTGAAAGAATAAAACTTGCATGAGAAAATTGTCCATATGTCCTATCTTTTTTTGCTGTTGTTTTGTTTTTAAAATGCATTTATTTATTTATTTATTATGATTTTTGTACCAATGATGTTTTTTATACATTACTAAAATATTCTTGTTTAAGAGTATCATAATACCCTTTCCTCCTAAAAAATATAGACCATCATGAGAAATAAAGAGAAAAAAATGTGTTTCAGTCTGTGTTCCAACACCACCAGCTCTGTCTCAGATGGATCACATTCTTTATAATAAGTCCATCACAAAAGCTACTTCCATATTTTTCCACCATTGCCATTGCTGATCGCAACTCCCTCCATTCATACCTCCCCACTATAACATACTATATTTTCTCTCTCCTTTCACTCTGCCCCTCTTCTAATGTGCTAAAATGTGCTGTAGGGTAGCTGAGTGGTGCAGCAGACTGATCACTGTCCTTGGGACCAAGAAGCCCCAAGCCCACATACCACCTCTAAAGACCATCAACCACCCAGCCCCCATGGTTGGACAGGCCACCTAATCCCAGCCCCTTGCAAGACCTAAAAATATGTGTTATATCTAACCACTCTCCCCCACAATCCACCCTCTCTTCCATCACTCACCCTGTCCCCTTCTCTCCTTTTTACTCTAGATGTCCATACCCCATTCAGTGTATATGCTGTTTCCACTCTGAGCCACCTCTGATGAGAAAAAAGGTTCCCTCATTCCCCCCCCCTTCTCCCCTTCCACATCATTGCAATATCTCATTGCAATTAAAAGAAAATTCTTATTATATGAAATATCTTAACCTATTCCACCTCTTCTTTCTCTTACTCCCATTACATTTCCCTTTTAGCCATTGACTCCATTTTTTCAATATATTATATTTTCTAATTCAGCTCTCTCCTGTTCTTCATCTATAAAAGTGACTTCTACCTGAATTATTAAATGAGAAGTTTCATACGAATATTATCAGTATCACTTTTTCTGTGCAGGAATACATGTAGTTCATCGTCATTAAGTCCCTCATATTTTACCCTTCTCCTCCACTCTATGCTTCACCTGAGTCCTGTATTTGAAGGTCAAACTTTCTGTGCAGATCTGGTTGTTTCAACAGGAACTGAAATTCTCCTGGTTCATTGAAAGTCCATCTTTTTCCCTGGAAGCGGATACTCTGTTTTGCTGGATAGTTGATTCTCGGTTGCATTCCAAGCTCTTTTGCCTTCCAGAATATTATATTCTTAGCCCTATGAGCCCTTAATGTAGTTGCTGCTAAATCCTGTGTGATCCTGACTGCAACTCCACTATATTTGAATTGTGTCCTTCAGGCTGCTTGTAATATTTTCTCTTTGACTTGGGAGTTCTGGAACTTGGCTATAATATTACTGGGGGTCGTTTTGGATGTTTTCGGTTCTCCTTCCTGAGGAGATTGACAGATTCACTCAATTT
Organism: Macrotis lagotis; assembly: GCF_037893015.1. Classification (NCBI taxonomy): domain Eukaryota; kingdom Metazoa; phylum Chordata; class Mammalia; order Peramelemorphia; family Peramelidae; genus Macrotis; species Macrotis lagotis. The sequence continues at coordinate 282,175,473 of NC_133659.1, forward strand.
CTATTTTGCCCACTTCTAGGATATATGGGCAATTTTCCTGTAGGAATTCTTTAAAAATGAGGTTGAAGGGGTGGCTAGGTGGCACAGTGGATAGAACACTGGCCCTGCAGTCAGGAGTACCTGAGTCTGAAGAAACTAATGACTTCATGAGATAGCAAGAGCCTGTTAAACAAAATCAAAAAATAGAAAAAATAGAAGAAAATTTAAAATACCTCATCAGCAAAACCACTGACCATGAGAATAGATTGAGGAGGGGCAACCCAAGTATTATTGGACTTCCTGAAAATACTGAAGAGAATAAAAGCCTGGACTTAATATTACAGGATCTAGTGATGAAAAATTTCCCTGATATCATGGAACCAGAGAGCAGAGTAGTTATTGGAAGAATACACTGATCCCCTCCAGAAAGAAATCCTAAAATGAAAACACCAAGGAATGTTGTGGCCAAATTCCAGAACTATCAAATGGAAGAGAAAATCCTGCAAGCAGGAAGAAAGAAACAATTTAAATACCAAAGAGCCACAGTAAGGATTATGCAAGACCTGGCTGCATCTACATTAAGGGATTGAAGGGTCTGGAATGAGATATTCTGAAGAGCAAGGGAGCTTGTAATGCAGCCAAGAATAAACTATCCTACAAAGCTGAGCCTTTATTTTCAGGAGAAAAGATGGATATTTAACAAAATGGAAGAATTCCAAAAATTCCTGATGAAAAGACCAGAGCTAAATAGAAAATTTGGACATCAAACAGGGGGTTCAAAAGACACATGAAAAGGTTAAAAATAAAGCAGGGGGGGGAGATTAAAGGAAAAAACCTGCTATCCAATAAGTTGAAACTGGCTATATCCCAGCTTGGGAAAAAGACTCTCATAATTCTTGAGAATTGTAACTCTAACAGAAAGAATATACCTAGCCAGAAGTAATGGACTTATCCATGAGACTGCTGTCCAGTGGGATGAAACTGGCTACAACCCTACTTGAGAGAAAGATGCTAATAACTCTCAAGAACTGTAACTCTATTAGATGGAATGTACTTAGCTAGAAGTGATAAATACTCAGAATTTTCTACGATTCAGATAGAATTATTTAAACACAGTTTCCCCTTAAAAAGGGGGACAGGAAGAAGATGGGAGGAGGGAGGGGATTGAATGGGGGTAAATCTCATTATACTAAGAGGTACAAAATACCTATGGTAATAGAGGGGAAGAAGGGAGGAGATGACAAACACCTGAATTTTCTTCTTATCAGATTTGGCTTAAAGTCAACTTACACACATACTCAGTAAAGTTAAAAAAAATCTAACCTGTCAAGTATTAAAAGGGGAAAAGGGGAGGGGGGCAGAAAAAGGGAGGGGGAGGGAAAAAAGGGGAACTAACAAAAGGAAGGGAAAAGGGAAAAAGAAAAAGGTGAAAGAAAGGGGAGGGGTGGATATAGAAGGTCAAACACACTGAAAGGGGTGGTATTCAGAAATAAAATACTGGGGAATACAGATAAAGGGGATTAAAATGGGAAACATACAAACAGAGGGAATAGAGCATGGAGGGAAATAAAGAATTAGTAATTATATCTTTGAATGTGAATGGGATGAACTCTCCCTTAAAATATAAACAAATAGCAGAGTGGATTAAAAATCAGAATCCTAAAATATGCTATTTACAAGAAACTCATTTGAAACAGAGAGATACATATAGAGGAAAGGTAAAAAGTTGGAGCAAAATGAATTTTTCTTCAGCTGAAGTAAAAAAATCAGGGGTAGCAATTCTTATCTCAAAGCAGCTGCAAAAATAGATATCGTTAAAAGAGATAAGGAAGGAAACTATATCCTTCTAAAAGGTACTATAGAGAATAAAGTGATTTCAGTACTGAATATATATGCACCCAATGCAATAGCAACCAAACTTTTAGAGGAGAAGTTGAAAGAACTACAAGAATATATAGACAGAAAAACTCTACTAGTGGGAGACCTCAACCTCCCACTCTCAGATCTAGATAAATCAAATCATAAAATAAACATGAAAGAAGTTAAGGAGGTAAATAGATTGCTAGGCAGAGTTCCATCTTCCCCTATTTTTCCAGAGTTTATATAGAAGTGGAAACAATTCTTCCTTAAATGTTTAGTAGAATTCATTTGTGAATCTATCAGGCCCAGGAGATTTTTTTCTTAGGGAGTTCAATGATGGCTTGTAGAATTTCTTTTTTATGACACAGGGTTGTTTAGGTATTTAATCTTCTCTTCATTTAACCTGGGCAACTTATATTTTTGTAAATATTTGTCTATTTCACTTAGATTGCCAAATTTATTGGCATAGAGTTGGTAAAAATAATTCCAAATTATTACATTAATTTCCTCCTGATTGGTAATGAGTTCATCTTTTTCATTTATTATACTAGCAATTTGATTTTCTTCTTTCCTTCTTTAAATCAAAGTGACCAGAGATTTATCAATTTTATTGTTTTTTCATAAAATAAACTCTTGGTTTTATTTATTAGTTCAATAATGGGTTTTTTTTGCTTTCAACTTTATTAATTTATCCTTTAACTTTTAGAATTTCTAATTTGGTATTTAATTGAGGATTTTTAATTTGATCTTTCTTTAATTTTTTTAGTTGCATATTTACTTCATTGATTTTCTCTTCTTCTAATTTATTCATTTAAGTATTTAAAGATATAATATATCCCCTCACAGCCACATTGAATTAATCCCATAGGTTTTGGTGTGTTGTTTCATTATTGTCATTATCTAGGACAAAATAATTAATTCTTTCTATAATTTGTTGTATGATCCACTCATTCTTTAAAATGAGGTTATTCAGTTTCTGATTAGTTCTGGGTCTATATCTCCCTTGCCCAGGATATCAAATCATTTTCAGTGCACTGTGATCTGAGAAAAGATGTATTCACTATTTCTGCCTTTTTGCAGTTGATCATTAGATTTTTATGCCCAAGTATATGGTGAGTTTTTGTATAAGTACCATGTACTGCCGAGAAAAAAGTTGTATTCCTTTCTATCTCCATTGAATTTCCTCCATAAGTCTATCATATCTAGTCTCAATCAAGATCACAGACACTCCAGAGAAAGCATACAGCACCCCCTACAGACCAGCTGGAGGAATTACACTCAGTGAGTAAATGATCTAGGGATCCCAAACCTCTGTGAACCAGCCCCTCCCCAACTCAAGGTCTTAGCAAAATGAAGAAACGTCTGTGGAAAGGTGGATCCATAGAAAAATTCTTGGAAGAAAAAGAACCTAACTCAGAGCGACCTAGAACCTCTGAGGAGAAAATGAGCTGGTCTCCAGCACAGAAAGACTTCCTTGAAGAAATAAGGATGGAGTTTAAAAATGAATTGGAAAATTTGGGGAAAGAAACCCATGAGAAGATTCACACCATGCAATAAGAAAACAAATTACTGGAAAATACAATTGGACAAATATGAAATGAGAATAAGTCACTCAAATCCTCAATGGGCAAAATACAAAATAAGAATAACTCTCTCAGATCCTCATTTGGACAAATACAAAATGAGAATAATTCTTGCAGATACTCAATTGGGCAAATGCAAAAAGAAATAATTCTCTCAAAAAGCTCAATTGGTCAAATGGAAAGCTCTTTCAAAAATAGTATTGACCAATTGGAAAAGGAATTACAAAAAAAAAGGTAATTAAAGAAAACTCCTCTCTAAAAAAAATGGAGTCCACAGAAACTAATGCCTTCAGGAAACATCAAGAGCCTGTTAAGCAAAACCAAAAAATAGAAAAAAATAGAAGAAAATGTAAAATACCTCATCATCAAAACCACTGACCCTGAGAATAGATTAAGAAGGTACAACCTGAGAATTATTGGTCTACCTGAAAACATTGAAGAAAAAAAAAAAGCCTGGATATACTATTTCAGGATGTAGTCATGGAAAACTGACCTGATATCATGGAATGAGAGGGCAAAATAGTTATTGAAAAGATAGATCAATCCCCTCTGGAAAGAGATCCTAAAATGAAAGCACTGAGGAATGTTGTGGCCAAATTCCAAGAGACACAGGAAAAGGTTAAAAAAAGGGGAGGATGAAAGAAAAAAAGAATGCTATCCAATAAGAGGAAACTGGCTATATCCCAGCATGGGAAAAAAGATTCTGCCTAACTCCTTCTATGACAATAATATGGTGCTGATACCTAAGCCAGGAAGAGATAAAACAGAGAATGAAAATTATGTATCTATCTCCCTGATGATTATAGATGCAAAAGTCTTAAATAAAATTTTAGCAACATGATTGCAACAAGTTATCACTGGGATAATATATTTTCATCAAGTAGGATTCATCCCAGGAATGTAGGGTTGGTACAATGTTAGGAAAACTGTTAGTATAACGAATTATATCAACAGCAAACCTATCATAAATTAAGTGATCATATCAATAGATGCTGAAAAAGCTTCTGACAAAATACAGCACCCAGTTCTACTTAGAATACTAGAGAGTGCAGGAATAAATGAACTGTTCCTTAGAATAATTAGCAGTATCTATCTGAAACCATCAACAAATATTATATTCAATGGGGAGAGGCTAGAGGCATTCCCAATAAGATCAGGGTGAAAAAAGGATGCCCATTATCACTACTACTATTCAATATCATATTAGAAAAGTAAGCTTCAGCAATTAGAGAAGAAAAAGTAATTGAAGGAATTTAGAATTGGGAAGGAAGAGAGACAAAACTCCCACTCTTTGCAGATGACATGATTCTATACCTAGAGAATTCCAAGAAATCATCCCAAAAACTACTGGAAACCATTAGCAATTTTAGCATAGTTTCAGGATATTAAAAAACCCTCATAAATCCTCAACCTTTTTATATATGGCTAGCAAGATACAACAGGAAGAGCTAGAAAGAGAAATCCCATTCAAAGTAACCTCAGACAATATAAAATACCTTGGAGTCTATTTGCCAAGGCAGAATCAGAAACTTTTTGAAAACCATTATAAAACACTTCTCACACAAAGTAAATTGGATTAAATAACTGGGCAAATATCAATTGCTCATGGTTAGGTGGAGCTAATATAATAAAAATGACAATTCTACCAAAACTAAACTACCTGTTTAGTGCCCTACCAATCAAAATTCCAAAAAATTACTTTCATGAATTAGAAAAAGTTGTAAGTAAATTCATGTGGAGAAATAAGAAGTCAGGAATTTCCAGATTTAATGAAAAGAACTGCAAAATGAGGTGGCTTAGCCTTATGAGATCTAAAATTATATTATAAAGCATCTGAAATCAAAACTGTCTGATATTGGCTAAGAAATAGATGGACTAGTGGAATAGACTAGGTGCAAGAGCAGGGAATGATTATTGCTTGATAAACCCTAACAGTCCAGCTATTGTGATAAAAACACTCCCTTTGATAAAAAGTGCTGGAGGTTAGTATGGAACAACTTAGATTACATCAACACCTTACACACTACACCAAGATAAGATTCAAATGGATACAGGATTTAGACATAAAAAAACAATACTATAAGCAAATTAGAAGATCAAGGACTAGTTTACCTGTCAGATCTATGGAAAGGGGAGCAGTTTATGACTAAGGAAGAGATGGGGAACAACACTAAAAACAAACTAGATTATTTTGATTACATTAAATTAAAAAGATTTGCACAGACAAAACCAATGTTTAAGATATGTAGTAAACTGGGAAACAGTATTTTCATATAATATTTCTGACAAAGGACTGATTTCTAAAATATATAGAGAAATGAGTCATATTTCTTTAAAAAAAATCCATTCCCCAATTGACAAATGGCCAAAGGATATGAAAAAGCAATTTACAGATGAGGAGATGAAAGTAATCCATAGCCATATGAAAAAATGCTATAAATCATTAATTATTAGAGAAATGCAAATCAAAACTTCTTTGAGGTACCACTTCCCACCTCTCAGACTGGCCAATATAACCAGGAAAGGATAATGATCATTGTTAAAAGGGTTGTGTGAAATCTGGGACACTATTACACTGTTGGTGGAGCTGTGAACTCATCCAACCTTTCTGGACAGAAATTTGGAACTACGCCCAAAGAGCAACAAAAAAGACCATGCCCTTTGATCCAGCAATACCACTACCGGGTCTATACCCTGAAGAGATGATGAAAAAGGGTAAAAACATCACTTGTACAAAAATATTCATAGCAGTCCTATTTGTTGTGGCAAAGAATTGGAAATCAAGTAAATATCCTTCAATTGGGGAATGGTCTAGCAAACTTTGGTATATGTATATCATGGAACATTATTGCTCTATTAGAAACCAGGAGGGATAGGAATTCAGGGAAGCCTGGAGCGATTTGCATGAACTGATGCTGAAAGAGATGAGCAGAACCAGAAAAACACTGTATACCCTAACAGCAATACGGGGGCGATGATCAACCTTGATGGACTCGCTCATTTCCTCAGTGCAACAATCAGGGACAATTTTGGCTGTCTGCAATGAAGAATACCATCTATATTCAGAAAAATAACTATGAAGTTTGAACAAAAATCCAAGGACTATTTCCTTTAAATTAGGGGGAAAAAACTGATATCGTATTGTCAGATCTTGTTATCTCTTTTAATTTATGTTTCTTCCTTAAGGATTTTATTTCTCTCTCATCACACTCAATTTGGATCAATGCATAACATGGAAACAATGTAACAACTGGCAAATTGCCTTCTGTGGGGAGGTGGGGAGAGGAAAGTGAGATTGGGGGAAAATTGTAAAACTCAAAATAAATAAAATCTTTAATAAAAATGAAAAAAAAGAAATACACTGTTTTTCTGCAGTACATGGCACTTACACAAAAATTGATCATGGACTACAGCATAAAACTTACTGATCAACTGCAGAAAGGAAGAAATAGTGAATCCATTTTCTGAGATCATAATGCAATAAAATTTCTATGCAATATTGGACCAGGGTGCTATAGACCCAGGACTAATTGGAAACTAATCAACCTCATTATAAAGAATGAGTTGCGAAGCAACGAATTAGAGAAAGAATTAATTATTTCATTCCAGATAATGACAATAATGAAACAACATGCCAAAACCTATGAGAAACACTTAAGTCAGTTGTCATTGGATATATTATATCTTTAAATGCTTACATGAAGAAATTAGAGAATGAGGAAATCAATGAACTCAATATGCAACTAAAAATTAGAGAAAGAACAAACTTAAAACCCCTATTAAATACTAAATTGGATATTCTAAATTTAAAGGAGAAAACAATAAATTTGAAAGCAAGAAAACTATTGAACTGATAAATAAAACCAAGAGTTGGTTTTATTAAAAAAAAACAATAAAACTGATAAACCTCTGGTCAATTTGATTTAAAAAAGGCAAGAAGAAAACCAAATTTCTAGTATCATAAATGATGTGCTGAAATCACCACCAATGAGGAAGAAATTAATGTAATAATTTGGAATTATTTTTCCCAACTCTATGTGAATAAATCTGACAATCCAAGTGAAATGGACAAATATTTATGAAAATGTAAGTTCCTCAGATTAAAGGAAGAGGAAATTAAAAACCCAAATAATCTTATTTCAGAAAAAGAAATTCAACAAGCCATTACTGAACTCTCTAAGAAAAAATCTCCAGGGCCAGATGGATTCAGAAGTGAATTCTTTCCAACATTTAAAAAACAACTGGTACCAAATTTATATAAATTCTTTGAAAAAACAAATGAAGACAGAACTCTGCCTAACTCTTTCTTTGACACCAATATGGTGCTGATACCTAAACCAGGAAGAGATAAAACAGAGAAAGAAAATTGCAGACCTGTCTCCTTGATGAATATAGATGCAAAAATCTTAAATAAAATCTTAGCAAAATGTTTGCAACAAGTTATTACTAGGATAATACATTATGATCAAGTAGGATTTATTCCAGGAATGCAGGGTTGGTTCAATATTAGGAAAACTGTAATTACAATTAATTATTTCAATAACTATCAGAAATCATATAATCATATCAATTGATGCTGAAAAAGCTTTTGATGAATACAGCACCCATTCCTACTAAAAACACTAGAGTGTAGGAATAAATGGACTGTCCCGTAGAATAATTAGCAGTATCTATCTGAAACCATCAACAAGCATTATATTCAATGGGGAGAGGTTAGAGTCATTCCCAATAAGATCAGGGGTGAAACAAGGATGCCTGTGGCCACCAATATTATTCAATAGTTTATTAGAAATGTTAGCTTCAGCACTAAGAGAAGAAAAAGAAATCGAAGGAATTAGAATTTGGAAGGAAGAGACAAAACTCTGATTTGTTGCAAATGACATGATGGCTTACTTAGAGAATCCCAAAAAAATCTTCTACCAAACTACTGGAATTAATTAGCAACTTTAGCAAAGTCACAGAATATAAAATAAACCCTCATAAATCCTCAGCATCTCTATATATGCCTAGCAAGATACAGCAGAAATAGTTTGATAGAGAAATCCCATTAAAAGTATCCTCAGACAATATAAAATACCTGGGAATCTACCTGCCAAGGCAGACTCAGAAACTTTTTGAAAACAATTACAAAACACTCCTCACACAAACAAAATCAGATTTAAATAACTGTGTGAACATCAACTGCTCATGAATAGGTCGAACTAACATAATAAAAATGACAATTCTACCAAAACTAAACTACTTGTTTAGTGCCCTAACAATCAAAATTCCAAAAGATTACTTTAATGAATTCAGATAAAATTGTAAGTAAATTCGTATGGAGAAATAAAAAGTCAAGAATGTCCAGTGATTCAATGAAAAAGCTGTAAAAGCAGGTGGCTTAGCCTTACAAGATCTAAAATTATATTATAAAGCATCAGTCATCAACACTTTCTGATATTGACTAAGAAATAGAGTGGTGAATCAGTGGAAAAGACTAGATGCAGTAGCTGGAAATGATTATAGTAATCTATTGTTTGATAAACCCACAGAGTCTAGCTATGGGGATAAAAACTCTCTTTGATAAAATCTATTGTGAAAATTGGAAATTAGTATGGAAGAAACTTGGATTAGTCCAACACTTCACATCCTATACCCAGATAAACTAAAAAATGGATATAAGATTTAGACATAAAAACAATAAAAAACAAACTAGGAGTTCAAGGAGTAGATCTATGTCAGATCTATGGAAAGGTAAGCAGTTTATAACCAAGGAAGAGATGGAGAATATCATTAAAAACAAACAAGATACTTTTGATTACATTAAATTAAAACTTTTGTGCAGACAAAACCACTGTAACCAAGATCAAAAGAAATGTAGCAAATTGAAAAACAATTTTTTACGGCTAGGATTTCTGACAAAAGCATCATTTCTAAAATATACAGAGACCTGAGTCAAATTTGAAAAAAAAACTAGCCATTCCCCACTTGAGAAATCATTATATGATATGCAAAGGCAATGTATAGATGAGGAAATTAAAGCAATCCATAATCATATGAAAAATTGCTCTAAATCACTAATTATTAGAGAAATGCAAATTAAAGTTCCTCTGAGGTAACACCTCACATCTCTCAGACTGGCCAATGTGACCAGAAAGGACAATGATCAATGTTGGAAGGATTTGGGAAATCTAGGACATGAATGCGCTGTTGGTGGAACTGTGAACTCATCCAATCTTTCTGGAGAGCAATTTGGAATTATGCCTAAAGGGCAACAAAAATGTGCATACCCTTTGTTCCAACAATATTACTACTGGGTCTATACCCTGAAGACATTATGAAAATGGGTAAAAACATCACTTGTACAAAAATATTCATAGTAGCCCTGTTTGTGTTAGCAAAAAATTAGAAATTAAGTGAATGTGCTCCAAATGGGGAAATGGCTTAACAAATTGTGGCATATGTATGTCATGGAACACTATTGTTCTATTAGAAACCAGGATGGATGGGAATTCAGGGAAGCCTAGAGTGATTTGCATAAACTGATGCTGAGCAAGATGAGCAGAATCAGAAAACCACTGTACACTCTAACAGCAACATAGTAATGATGATCAACTTTGATGGACTTGCTCATTCCATCAGTGCAACAATCAGGTACAATTTTGGGCTATCTGTGATGGATATCTGTGTCCAGATAAAGAATTGTGGGGTTTGAACAAAGACTAAAGACTATTACCTTCAATTTAGGAAAAAAAACCCATTATCTTATTATGTAATTTTGCTATCTCTTATACTTTATTTTTCTTCCTGAAGAATATGATTTTTCTCTCTTCACATTCAACTTAGATCAATAGATACCATGGAAAAATGTAAAGACTAACAAACTGATTTCTGTGGGGGGTGGGGGGGGAGAAAATTGTAAAACTCTAAATAAAATATTTAAAAATGAATTTACATTTTATATAAATTTTATATTTAACACTCATTTACAAAGAATTTGTCCCTCCCTCTACCTTCTCTTCAACTCATGGAGAAGGAAAGAAATATCCTATTATTTATACATCTAAAATTATATAAAAATAGTTAAATATCGTTTATGTTGCAAAATAGAAAAATTAAGTGAAAAAATATTCTTCATCATGCTCTTTGACTTCCTCAGTTCCCTCTTTGAAGTATGATAATAACATTTTTCATTATGAGTTCTTCAGAATTTTTTTGGGACATTTTATTGATCAGAAGGGCTGGTTTCATAGTCTATTATTCTGAGATATTCCTGTTATTGTGTATTGCTTCTGATTTTTCTTCTGGTTCTTCACTTTGCATTATTACATGTAAATATTCCCAGGTTTTGCTAATACCATCTCCCTTGTCCTTTTTTAAAATTTTACAACATTTTTTTATAACAAACATATATCACATTTTTTCAGTCATTTTTTAATTTTTTGGCATCACCTCAAATTGCAAATCTTAGCCACTACAAAAAGAGCTGCTATAAGTATTTTGTATACATTATTCCTTTTCTTTTTCCTTTGATTTTTTTGAGGATACAGACTGATTAATGATCAAAGGGTATGCACATGATATAGCTCTTTGGGCATAGTTTCACATTGTTGTCCAGAATGTTTGGCCCAGTTCAAAATTCTACTACAGTGTATTAGTACCTGATTTTTCCACATCCCATCCAACATTTGTTTTTTCTGTCATGTTAACCAATCAGATAGTTTGAAGTGGTACTTCAGAATTATTTTAATTTGCATTTTCCTTATCAATATTGATTAAGAATATTTTACATGACCATTTATCAATTGGAGAATGACTCATCTTTTATAAATTTGATCAGTTTCTATTATTTGTAAAATGAGGCCTTCATCAGAGAAATTTATCTTAATTCTCCCCCAAATTTTCTTTTTCCTTCTAATTTTGCTTGAATTATTTTTAGTTTGTGCAAAATATTTTGAATTTCACATAATCAAAATTACCTGTTAAATTTCTCTGTTTCTCTCTGTCTTTTTACTTGGTCAAAAAAACTTTCCTTTTTCATAGATCTGAAAGGTAATATTTTCCCATGCTCCCCTAATTTTCTTATAATGTCTCAATTATGTCTAAATAATGTATCAGTTTTGATGTACATTGTGACATACTGGCCTTAAAGAAAGAGTTTTTAGCCTGAAGTTTTTATTCTTGTTTTAAAAATATTTTGAAAACATATTTCAATGAAATTGATTTCTGTTTAATCATATATATATATATATATATATCTTTATGCATTTTATATTATTCTGAGACGAGGTTCATAGACTTCACCATACTTCCAAATATAACTTCCAAGTACAAAAAGACTTCCCAAAACAGACAAAATGTTTAACTGGAGCTGATTAGATGCTACATAGTAATTAGAAATTAAGTAGGAGCCACATAGATTTCTAACTCTAAGTCAAAAAATGTCCAGGGTTACAGGATTTAGACATAAAAGATAGTATTATAAAGCAAACCAGGAGATCAAGGAATAGGTTACCTGTAAGATCTATGGAAAAGAATGTAGCTTATGACAAAGGAAGGGATGGAGAACATAATTAAAAACAAACTAGATACTTTTGAATACATTAAATTAAAAAGCTTTTGCACAGGCAAAACCATTATAACCAAGATCAAATGAAATGTAATAAATTGGGAAATAATTTTTACAACTAGTATTTCTGATAAAGGACTCATTTCTAAAATATATAGAGAACTGAGTCAAATTTATAAAAAAAAATACCCAAGCCATTACCCAATTGACAAATGGTCACAGGATTTGCAAAGGCAATTTACAGATGACAAAGTCAAAGCAATCCATAATCATATGAAAAATTGCTCTAAATCATTACTGATTAGAGAAATGCAAATTAAAGCACCTCTGAGGTACACCTCATACTTTTCAGACTGGCCAATATGACCAGAAAGAACAATGATCAACATTGGAAGGGTTGTGGGAAATCTGGGACATTATTACCTTGTTGGTTGGGGTGTGTACTCATCTAGGGTTCTATTCGAAACCAGGAGGGATGGGAATTTAGGGAAGCCTGGAAGGATTTGCATGAACTGATGCTGAGTGAGATAAGAAGAACAAGAAAAAGACTGTATGCCCTAACAGCTACATGGGAGTGCTGATCAACCTTGATGGACATGCTCATTTCATCAGTGCAACAATCAGGGCCAATTTTGGGCTGTCTGCAATGGAGAACACCTTCTATATCTAGCTAAAGAACCATGGAGTTTGAAGAAAAGTCCAAGGACTATTTCCTTTAATTTAGGGGAAAAAAAACCTAATTTTGTGTTGTCTGATCTTTTTATCTCTTAGACTTTATGTTTCTTCCTTATGATTTCTCTTTCATCACACTCAATTTGGATCAATGTATAACATGGAAACAATTTAAAGACTGACAAATTGCCTTTGGTGAGGGGTGGGGGGGAGGGAAGCAAGATTAGGGGGAAAATAGTAAAAGTGAAAATAAATAAAATCTTTAATGGAAAAGAAAAGAAACCAGGATGGATGGGAATTCAGGGAAGCCTGCAGTTTATATATGACTAGCAAGATCCATCATAAAGAGCTAGAAACAGAAATTCCATTCAAAGTAATTTCAGACAGTATAAAATACTTGGGAGTCTTCCTGCCAAGGCTGACTCAGGAAATTTTTAAAAACAATTACAAGGTGCTTCTCACATAAATAAAATCAGATTTAAATAACTGGGCAACTATCCACTGATGCTGAGGGAGATAAACTGAACCAGAAGAACATTGTACACCCTAATAGTAACATGGGGGTGATGATCAAGCTTAATGGTCTTGCTCATTCCATCAGAGCAACAATCAGGCCCAGTTTGGGGTTATCTGCAATGGAGAATACCATCTACATCCAGAGAAAGAATTTTGGTGTTTAAACAAAGACCAAAGACTATTATTACCTTTAATTCAAAAAAACTCATCTTCTTTTGTAATTTGGTATCTCTTATACTTTCTTTTCCCCTAAGGATATGATTTCTCTCTTATCACATTCAACTTAAAGTATACTATAGAAACAATGGAAACACTAACAGACTACCTTCTGTGGGTGTTGGAGGGAGGGAAGCAAGACTGGGGGGGGAATTGTAAAATTCAATATAAATAAATAAATTTATAAAAAAGTTGTCTTATGTAATACACAATTTTGCTCTCTCTAATATTTTATTTTTTCCTTAAGGATATGATTTCTTCTCTCAACACATCCAATTTTGATCAATGTTAGCTTGGAAACAAGACAAAGACTATGAGATTGCCTTCTGTGGTGGGGAAGGGAAGGGAGGGTGGGGGAAAATTGTAAAATTGAAAACCTTACCAAAAAAAGATAGGTAAAAAATCCTATTGTATATAATTGGAAATCAAATAGAATATTTATTTTAAAAATGAACACAGATGATACACTGCTCTTAGGGACCATGAATCAAAGTTTAAAATAAATTACCCTTTAAACATCTATGGACAATAACATTATCTATGGATTTCCTGGAGAAAATAATTTTCTTGTAGAGAGAAAAAGGTCATTTCAGTTAAAATTTTGAAATGCAGAAGTAGAAAAGTTAATGAAGGTTTGTTTTTTCCCTAGTTCAATAATAAGGAAATAACTATGAGAAATTTCTGACTTTCCAAATAAATAATGCTAGTACTTCCTCCTTCCCTTATGATAAAGAGGGGGTATCTCAGCTGATATCTATGACTGAAGCCAGAAAATATAAGTACAGAAACTCAGTAGCACAGTGAAACTTTATAATGACAATGAGAACATTAGATTCCAATTAAGTAGTTGTCAGCTCTTACCACAGGGTCCAGGCTACAGTAGATGTTCAACAAATGTTTGTTGTTTGATGAAAACAGAGAGTCAGCAGCTTACAAGACTAGTAAATAAATATAATTTCTTCACTTGAAGACAGTGGTGGTTCTGCAGTTCCTGACATTTCCTTCTCTAATGCCTTGGTAATAAACAAGCTAAATATGATGATGGAAGAACTAAACCATCTTTTGATGGTGTAATAAGGAATAACCCTCCAATGCAACTTTATTGGAGGAGTTCTATTTGACTATTATTGTGACTTAATTGAAGATTTTCCTAAAGACAGAGATGGGATTTCTCAATATATAAGAAACATTTCAAAATGATTACTTGCATTGAGGAAATAGCTTATAAATATTCAGCATTTTCATGTGAAGTTTGGAAGACAAAATAATTTAAAAACACCCCAAAATAAATAGCAAACAGATCCTATTTTGGTAGGACTAGAAGAATAAAAAAACCCTAGCTGAATTGATGATTGTAATTGAATCAAAAACATAGGGTTTAACTTCTTAGTATATGAATCCACTACTTATAGATTAAACCCAAGAAACCTGACTTCATCAAATGTCACATTGACATTACCACTAAAAATCTTGTTGCCCAAATGCCTTACCCAGCTTCATTTATTAGAAGAAAAGTTATATATATATATATATATATATATATATATATATATATATATATATATATATATATATATATATATTGGAATGTTAAAAGAGGAAATTATTTACTGAGCATCTTCACTTTATTAATACTTATTTTCTGATGAGTTTGGACAGTAGGAAATTAAAGGATAGCTTTCAAGAACAGTATATTTGATTTATCTTACTGACTCCTTAGACTCCCTTGTACCCTCTAAATCAAACTAGGTATATTAGCATTGTAGTTTTGTCCAACAAGTGACTGGGAAATATTGACAACAAATTTAAAATTGCCATTATATAGAACAAATAAATTAATCATTTTAAAGTCATGTTCTTTAATTCACCTGCAGTGTAACAGAGATTATTGAGCCATGTTGCAAATATTTTCATTGATAAAATCCATGTTTTCTATTTAGGTGACTTAATGGAAAGCAATAGCAGTTTTGGCATGATTTAGAAATACTCAATAAAATAAGAAGAGTAGTTGTTCTTCTTAAAGTTCAGAAATGTCAATTGTATTTCTCAGTCTGCAAAAGAAGAGTAAATAGTAAGCAAAGATTTCCAGGTATTTAATTATAATAGCTAATGAGATGAAAAGATAAATTAGGGGAATGTGGTCATTTTGGGGTATAACTGGTAATTGAACTGTTTGGTTTATTCCTCCTGCCAAATCTAGTTTTTCAAATACCCTATGCCAAATTCTGGGTTATTTGTGCATATGTTATCTGAATATAATTTTAAAAGGGTGGAGGGGAACACCATAGCTTTCTTTTGAGGTCTGGTAAGTTACGCAAACACATACACACACACACACACACACACACACACACACACACACACATGCTGTCATTCTTTTTTCTGAGCATTCAGATGGATATTATCATTAAAAAGGGTTAAAGGGGAATTAATGTGAAAGGGAAATAGGAAGAATAAAGAAGAAAGAAAGGAAGGAAGGATGGAAGGAAGAAATGAAGGGGAAAAGGGATGAACTATAATAAGAATAATTGCAACCACTCATGATTCCTTCCTTAACTTAATCTCTTCTATTCTAAGAGGTGAAAGTTCATGTGATGCTATTTGTCATATATTTAGTGAATTGGAACAGATTTAACATATTGTTTCTTCCCCAAAGGACCTTCCAATCAATGAGCACTGTAACCCTGAGTCAACTGGTTCCCAGGTTCAATAGCAAATTACTTAGTATCGTCTAGAATATATAAATAAACTCAATACTCAAAATAAATTTAAAATCTCTCTTTTCCATCATTTGTAGCAATGATTTCCCTATGGACTCCCTTTACTCATGTCTCCTCCCTCCATCTCCTTCCATTTAGAGATTAGACAATCAACACTTAGAGATTAGACAATGACTAAAAAGTAATTTTAAAACTCAGCATAGAAAACAAAAATAAAAAAAAGAAAAGAGAAAAAAAGAGGAAGAGAAGGCCTTTGAAAATGAGGAAATATTTATAAGGCAAGAAAGAAACATTAAAGGGAAGGAAGAAGGGAAAGAAGGAAGGGAGAAGAATGTAATAAAGAGAACTATTGTAGTTATAATGCTATAGTAGGAGAAAACCAAAACCAAACCACTTTACCCTGGGTAAGCCACATTCCTTCTTTGATCCTCAGTTTCTTTATTTGTAAGAGAATGTCAGAAGAGATTACCTCTAAATGACCTTCTGCCTCTAATGTTCTATTACTCTAGGATCAAATTAAAAGCCCTCATGTCCCTAAACATCATTTTCTTCAACTGTCAGGATAATTGCCTTATCATTCTACTTTTCTATTAAGTTCTAGAAATCTTGTGGAACAAAATCTATTAAGTAGTAAGTTTTAAAATATTTTAATGACCAGTTTATATCTATTTCCTATGCTAGATAGTCAGAATATATGATAAGACATCTTAACCTAATACAAAAATGAAATGGAGGAATATATGATCAGTATGTGCATTGTCCTTTCATTTTTTCAATGGATGTTGTAGATTCCCAGTTCCCAAGAGACAGGGATTTGAGCATAACTTGGGTTTCTATCAACTGAGCAGCTATTCTGATTTACAATTCCCAGAGCAGTGTGTGCTCAGGAAATTTGTTTAAACAACTGTTTCTTAAAACAAGTTGACACTAAATTAATGAAGCTGAAATCATCACTGATGGCTTTTGGGAATTATGGCAAAAGGTAATTGAATTCCATGTAAATCAAGATGACCCAAGACTGTCAGACTCAAGGATCCCCATCCTTTGGACCACTAGATTCATTCAAGATTTCATTTTGCAGCTGTTTCAAGTCAACTTATGAAATAAAAAAACCTTTCTTTTCTTCTTCAAAGTGAAAATGAATCTAGAAGTTTAGAGTCTCTGAAAGGAGAGAAAGGTTGTTTTGGATTCAAGGCACATGGATTTTAATCCAAACTTATTTTCTAGTTCTGCACTTCTGAATAAAGTTCCTTATCTGGAAAATGGTGATATTATTACTTATGCTTCTTAAATCACAGGATTATTGTAGAGTGGGTGTTTCATGAACATTACATTGATTCAAAACTATCATTGATTAATGGAAGGCAATGGGTACCAATGATAGATTTGTAGTTAGAGGACTTGATTTGAATCCCAGAAGCATTGTCATGATATCACCTTAGGCAAGTCATTTAATCTCTCCAAACCTCAGATTGCTAATACATAAAATGAGATTGTCAGACTAGTTGACTTCTGTGGAGTTCCTTCTTTGGGAAAAATTTATAATGTAATAATATATGTGATCTATGTTCCAATTCATTCATGTCTACTCATTTTGTCTGAGTTCATTCCATTCAAAATGAGAAGTTGGGAGTACTTCTTAGGGATACTTTCTCTAAGTATCTTCTGGAGGTCACCTTTCATATCCATCCCTTTATTTTATGCCATTGTTATTATCATCAACATCATAATCATAATCATCATCATCACCATTATCTCATTGTTCCTATCATCATAATCATTGTTTTCATCATCCTATAAATAATAATGATAGTAATGACTGACACATATACTTAATTTAATATTGGATAAGTAACATGACATATTAGAGTGATCTCAAACCTGGGAGGACCTGACTTTCCATTAACCTCTTGGAACTATAGACTATTTTCTAAGACTATAAGTCAAAGAGATGTCCATCGGCATTAGTAGAGGGAGTTTGCTTAACTGGAAATTCCCTACAACTATCAAATTATAGATTCAGTTTTTATTCCTAACATTTATCCCTAAACTGTAGGCTTACAAAGCATTTTTATATATTATCCCTCTTGACTATAATGATATTAAAATAAATAATAATTTATTCAGTGTTGTGACAGGCTAGCTAACAAATCAAAATAAGCAAGACAGTTCTGACCCTTCCATTATAATCAGGGAAGACAACACAAATAATAACTGAAGGCAGGGTGGAGAGGTATAGTACCATATTGGGAGCAATGTGACAAGTGAGGAGATGGAGTATTCTGAGGAGAATGAGAGGGAGGTGAAGTAGCATGGTTGGGGTCTTCCCTAAAATTGCTTGTGGAGGATGAAATGGAGGGAAGACTCCATCTTGAGTACTGGAAGCAAACTCTCACCCTATATACTTAACTGGAATGCTAACTGAGAATGCTCCAAAGTAGTTGTATGTGTTGCTTCACAAAGGTAAGAGAACACCTACTCTCAAGGAGCTTACAGTAGAATAAAGAGGGAAATATCAAACAAAAATAGTTGTGGTTCAGGTCAGAAAGTAATAAGTGTCAAGGATAATAATTTATTTTCAACATAATGGTTACATGATATTTGAGAAAAGCAGAAAATACTTCCTCCTAGATGGTATGGGGTACAGATTTCCTGGATAAGATAGCATCTTTGTTGAGTCTGGAAGAAAAGAAGGGATTCCAATAGGACAATCTTGTTTGAGGCTAGGGAAAATCAGTCAATAGAAAAGTCTGAGCAAAGGTACTAAGATAGAAAAATGTAGACAGAATGGGGAAAGTGTGTATTAATCTTTGACTACAGTGTTGAGTACCTGAAGTAGAGTAATGTAAGATAAAACTAGAATGGGAGATTGGAGTCTGATTGTAAAGTGCTTTTAATAGTCTTAAATTAGTTTCTTCTGTATTCCATAGATGAAGGGAAGTTACTGAAGGTTTTCAATTCTGACAGTAATTCTATCAGAGAGGCACATTTGGAAGATTACCAGGGCAGCAATGTGAGAGATAGATTGAAAAGGAGATAGACAAGAAACAGAAAGGGCAGTTAGTAAGGCATTTTTATTAGTCCAGAAATTATGATAACTTGAACAAGAATGGTTGTAGTGGGAGTGGAAAGGAAGGAACTGAGGAGAGAGGTTTTTGGAATACATTTGACAATACATTACAGTGAACTGAAAGAAGGGGATGTGGCACAGCTAGGATGGGTAGAGGGATGATGATAAATTCAGCTTAGTTTTGACCTCTATTCTTGGATTACCATAAATCCCTTTAGAGTAAGGACAATAATTTATATAGGTCACATGTACTCTATGACACAAATTTGTAAAGCACATCATAGCTTGTGGAAGACAATCAAGTGTATAAATAAAATCGCTAGCCTGTCTACTTAGCTCTCTAATTTTAAGCTCATCATTATAGTGAGAGAAGAGGCTAAAAATCTATAGTACACTTTTCTTTCCTTCTCTTCAATTCATATCTCTTAGAAATCCTTGTCACTATGTGAGCCTTCATTTTCTTCCATTCCAAACTCCCTCTACACATGCATCCCATTACACCCTCCATAATTCTCATTCTTTTATTCATCAATCCCCAAACACCCTCCACATATAAAGTGCTCCTACCTCACTGCATACCCTCCATTATCCCAATTTTCCCATTCATCTTCAGTCTATCCCTGTTTACTACCTACTTTGGTACTTGGATGTCTAAGAGGAAGATGATTCCAGATGCTTTTTGATTAATCAAAATGAAAAATGTCTTTAAAATAAGACACAAACTGGAAGTTCCCATACTAGCAACAAGATTGTTTGCCCTGGAAGTGTGTTTATGTCTCTCCCATATTAAAAAAACACCCCAAAATCTTTATTTGAGTCTTCCATCATTGCAAGCGGCATCGTATCTTGTATTTCTCTTTTGTGAAGACTCTCTAGGATGGTTTCCTTGTTTTGTGCCTTCTCTTCCTTTCCCCAATTTTTAAATATTCTACAGTCTGACTTTTGATTTAATCATTCAACCAAAACTCATCTCTCTCCAAAGTACTTAAAATCTTAATTGTCAAATCTAATGACGTTTTCTCCATCTTTATGCTTCTTGATCCTCTGCAGGCTTTGATGCTGTTTATCACCCTTGATAATTTTTCTCTCTCTAGGTTTTTGTGATACCATCTTTTACTAGTTCTACTACCTATCTGCTTCTCAGTCTCCTTTTCTGGATTTTCATCTAGGACATGTGGCCACTAACCATAGTGTCCCATAAATATTTGTCAAGGACACTCTTCTTTTACCTCCTATATTATTTCACTTGGTGATTTCATTATTTCATATAAATTAAATTATTATCTCTATGATAATAATAACTACCTCTGACTCTTTATCTGATCTCTGCTGACCTCCAGTCTAACATCTCTAATCATCTATTGGATATCTTGAATTGTATATCCAGTAGACATCTTAAAATCAATATTTATCAAACTGAGCTTTACTATCTTTCCTCTTAATCTAACTTCTTTTCCCTATTTCTATTGTTTTTGTAAGACAATGAAGTTAAATGACTTACTCAAGGTCTCACAGATAGTAAATATTAAATGTCTGAGACTGGATTTGAACCCAGGTCCTCCTAACTCTAGGCCCTGTTTTATATCCCTTAGTTCCCCCCTTTCCTATTACTATTAACATTACCACCATCCTTACAGGTTCTCATGTTGGAAACCTAGGTGTTATCCTTGAATTTTCAGGCTCTCTTGTTTTCTCTCCTCAGTAACATCTTGTGAATATGCCCTTTGGCTCTGATATTTTGACTCTGATACAGGTTTCCTGGTTATTACAATAATCTGTTGATTGGTCTGCCTGCCATGGGTCTTTCTTCATTTCAGTCAATCTTTTATTAAACCACCAAAATGATCTTCCCACAGTGCAGGTCTAGATATATCACATGCCCCATGATCTATTACCTTTGGTTACCTTCATGATTAAATAGAAAACACCTTCATGTTAAAATAAAAAATTAAATAGAAAAAATTCATAACCTTTTCCCACCCTTAACCTTTCTTTCCAGTCTTTATTCCATCCTTTATCACTTCATGTACCTTTTGATCCAGTGACATTGACTTCCTTGCAGTTCCTCAAAGAAGACAGTCCATCCCTTGACTTAATACTGTCATTGCTATCCCCCATGCCTCTGCATCATCATCTCTATCTCATGAATACTCTGGTTTCATTCAAGTCCCAGCTAAAATCTTATCTTCTCTATAGGAAGCCTTTCCCTGTTATTCATTAATTCTGGTGTCTTCCCTCAATAGCCTCTTTCCAAAACATTCTGTACATAGCTTGTTTATACATACATATTTACATATCGTCTTCATCATAGACTGAGTTCCTTGAGAACGAATTATTTTTTTTTGCTTTTCTTAGTCTCCCCAGTGATTAACACAGTGCCCAGTATATTATAAGCCCTTAATAAATGCTTATTGACTGACTGACACATTATTCCTAGTTCTCAAAATGAAAATATAAGAGAGATAGTTGTTTCCTCATCAAATGATATCCACCAACATGTGATATCAAATGAATGTGGGAGAGGAACAGAGGTCAGTTTTTTTATATACTATATAATATTGCCTATTTTTGTGATTTGAGGAGATTGTAATCCTTTCCCTTGTCTTAATATCCCCTATTTATCCTGACAAGAATGTTGGAAATTTCTACTTTTTGTAGTCCTTTGGGTAAAAACATTGAAGGCTCCTATTAAAAACAATTATAGATGGGAGGGGGAAAAGGAGTGGCAACTTAAATCATGATCAGCCATTTATAATGCAGTAAAATTAGTAGAAAATTAGAAAGTGCTTTAAACTTTAAACTCCAAATGAGTATTATTAGCATCATTAGTATTATTAGTAACACCAGAACTGCTAATAAAATTCAGCACAAGATCTGTGGGAATAGGGTACAGGACCATTAGAGTTTGGTGGGGAAGATTCAAAGAGTAGGGTCAAAGTGATTCTCTACATTGAGATATAATACATTGATATTATAATTGGACAGGACCTTGATGAGGCAGCAAAATGTAAGTAATTAAATAAGATTATTAGTCTTTCAATGAGAAAACCTTGGATACAATATTATTAGCTGTGAAATTTTGGAATGGGAAGGTAATTTCACCTCTCTTAGTCATACTTTTCTTAGCTATAAAATACATATTTTTAGCATTTTGTTTTAAGGTCAAATAACATATAAGATCTGTTTTTGTAACAACTAACTTGTGACTTTGTGATTCAATCAAACCCCTTCTCTCTAAAAAGAGGCTCAGAAATGTGTGATATTTCCAAAATCATACAGGTATTGGGTAGAATTAAAACTCAGATCCTTAGAATGTAGCACCTTATTAAATTACCATAGTGATAGTCAGGCAATGAATATATTTTTTTATAATTCAATACTTTCTTTCCCCCAATTACAAAGAAATTTTTATAAAACCAATTTTAACAATTGATATACATATTAGAATTTGAGTTCCAAATTCTCTACTTCCCTCCTTCCTCTCCCCTATTGAGAAGGCAAGTAATTTTATATAAATTATATATGAGCAGTCTTGCAAAACATATTCCAGTATTACTCATGTAATAAAAGAAAATACAAGAAAAAAACAAGGAAAAATAAAGAATATCAAGGAAAAAGTATTCATCAATTCTTTCTATGGAGAAGGATAGAAGTTTTCATTTTAAGTTCTTTGGGATTATTTTAGATCACTGTACTGATCAGAATAGTAAATCATTCCCAATTGATCATCATACAATATTGCTCCATGAAACTGGAGAAGGAAATATCAAACCACTCTAGTATTTTGCCAAGAAAATCCCAAATGGAGTTATAAGGAATCAGATGTGACTGAAATGACTGAATAGTATTATTAGAATTAAGGGATTGGAAAAGGTTTCCTGAAGAAAGCATTTTAAGTTGGGACTTGAAATAAATAAAAAAAAGGTGAAGATGAGGAGGAAAAAAATTCCAGTCACTTGGAATGGACAGAAAAAATGTCAAGTGATGAGACCATACAAGGAACAACAAGAGTTCAGTATCACTGGTTTGATGAGAACCTAGAGAAGAAGTAGGGTATAAAAAGACTGGAAAGGTAGAAGAAGGCAAGACTATGAAGGACTTTGAATGCCAAACTGTATTTGTTCCTCTCAGCAATAGAGAACTACTGGAATTATTGATAGGAAATTGATATGGCCAGTCTTGTGCTTTAGAAAATCTTTTTTTTAATATATAGGGGATGTACTGGAGTGGGGAAATACTTGACTAAGGCAGACCCAGCAGCAGGCTATTGCAATAGTTAATGTGTAAACTCTCAGAGAGAGCAAGACCATTGTCAAGGTTGGCTTCTGCATTGATGGTAAACTATTTAACTTAAAAAAACTGCAAGCTAAGACTAGTCAAGAGGTGGTCCATGACTTTTTTTTGTTTGGAGATAATTGTTTATTCAATACAGCCTCTGAAGCAGAGATGTAAAAAAGTAGGATTTGATTCTCTGCTTCTTGTGCTCATTTTGGCCTAACAATTAATGCCAAGAAAGCACAGGTTCTTCAACAGATAACACAGCACCATCCTTATGTGAAATCACAAAGTCACTTACCTTGGCATTATATTTCCAGGGATGTACACATAGATGATAAGGTTGACATATGCATTGCCAGAACTATCTCAGTTTTGGAAGGCTGCAAAGAAAAATGTGGGAGAGAAATGGTATCAGTCTGACTACCAAATTGAGAGTCTACAGAGCCATTGTGCTGATATTATTGTTGTATCCCTGGGAAACCTGGACAGTGTACCAGTGTCATGCCAGGAAACTGAATCACTTCAATTTGAATTGTATTAGGAAAATTCTGAAGATGATCTGGCAAGATAAGGTATGAAATACCTCAATTCTGATTACCTGGTTATTTTGTTTGAATGCTAAATGTACATTTGGCTAAAAGAATATTTTTCAGAGAACTCATGGAAAGCAAGTATTTACATGGTGGTTAAAAAAATGATACAAAAATCCTCTTAAGATATCGCTGAAGAATTTTGGAATCAATCAAGAGAAATTGGCACAGGTTTGGTCAGCATGGTGTTCTCACATCAAAGAAGGCTCTATGGTCTAGGAATAAAGTCAAATTTAGCAAATTTAGAGACATCTCCACTCCAAATGTGCTCTTAGACTATTTTTGTCTGACTTATGTTAGAGCCTTCTGTGTTCGTATTGGTCTGATCAACCCACCATTACACTCCCTACCTTGACTCTTATACAGGGATATAATTTTGGTCCTCTTTTTTTTTGGCAAGGCAATGGGGTTAAGTGGCTTGCCCAAGGCCACACAGCTAGGTAATTATTAAGTGTCTGAGGCCGCATTTGAACTCAGGTACTCCTGACTCCAGGGCTGGTGCTTTATCCACTGTGCCACCTAGCTGCCTCTAATTTTGGTTCGCTTTGAGATGGAAGGACAGCAACCAACCAATCAATGAAGGCCTGTATCAGAAGAAAGAAGTATTGATTTCTGAAAATTTTGAGAAGAGGATTCTACTTTCTTACTATCTTCATTGTCATCTCTAGATATCATGAAATTCACTTGAGTATTCCTTCTAAGAAATATATGATGTAGATAGAACACTGGATATCTGGTGAAATGGAGTGGAAGGTCCTTCTAAAGGAAAGGAGATAAGTAACATATAAGAATTAGGAATTGAGTTTGGGGATGGAGGTAGGACTGAAGACAAACTTCATTTCCTTCCCAATTTTGTCTGGGATCAACCCTGGAAAGGAGATTAATGTAATTGGGGTGAGTTCTTGACTTTTTTCCTGCTTCTTAAACAAGACTAACTTAAGACTTTGTATTTTAGAATTACTTGGTATTTGGCAGGCCCAGAGCACTGAAGATTACTTATTCCTGAAGAAAAGAATCACAATGTAGTGAAGAGGGGATACACAAACATTTTTGTTTGAGTATGAAACAGCATATGTGCCAAATGGGAACAGACGCTAAGAAGAATTACAGCTGCACATGTGCTTTCTGGGACATAATAGGGTTGGCATATTTAGTAAATCGGAAAAAAAAATTAAATGTGATTTCAACTCCATTATAGAGCAGCTGTGGCTATTTATTAAACTGCTTGGCTTGTAGGACTTCTTTAGTTTTAACGTTTTATATTTGTTATGATATAAAGTATTTAAATTTTTCACTTTAGCTTTTCTCCCTAATTATACATTACACACACAGACACACACACACACACACACACACACACACACACACACACACACACACAAACACACAAAATCTTTTTGCTTCCCCTTCCCAAAGCTTGAAATGTTCTCCTTCATCTTCACATCCTGACTTCCTTGCTTCCTTTCAAGTCCCAGCTAAAATCTGATCTTTCCAGAAAGTATTTCCTAATCTCTCATGATTCTAATGTATTCTCTCTATGATTATTTGTAATTTTCCTGTATATGACTTATTTATAAGATTGTGAGTTTCCTTACAGTAGGAGCTGTCTTTTATCATTTTAAAAATATTTACAATGCTGAACACAGAGATTGGCACATTAATGCTATTCAGTTGTTTCTGACTCTTTGTGACCAGATGGACTATCTATCGAAGGGATTTTCTTGACTAAGATACTTTAGTGGTTTTCCATTTCCTTGTCCAGAGGATTAATGCAAACAGACATTAAATATCTTGCCCAGGGAAACCCAGTTCAAAAGTGTTCTGAGGTTGGATTTGAACTCAGTTCTTGACTCTAAATTCAGAGCTCTATCCTCTGATCCATCTAGCAGCTCCATTGGCATATAATAGACATTTAATGAATGTTTATTGATTGGTTCCTCTTCTATAAAATAGAGACAATAATTTATTTGGATTAATTCTCTCATCTGGATGTTGTGAAACTCTAATGAAATAATTTACGTGAAGAGATTTTTAAAAATTGTTTACTTAATCATATTGTTAGGTAAAAGAGAATATATCCATGACCTGCTTTTCAATCATCACAATACCATTCAATATTATGTTTGATGAAATGAGGATGGAATGGATAGGGAACAAAACCACCAGAATTATAAAAGAAGTTTGTGCCTCTTGTGAAGGGGAGACTGGTTTTAAGTTAGAAATCTCAAAATTCTTTCTTTAATTGGAGTATTAACCATAACCAAATTAATTTGATGTTAATAGAGTCAACTCTACATATATTTTGTATGTATACATCTATACACATGTACATATATTGATAAATCACATACACACAAATGTATGCATACACACATATTTTATGTAAGCTATTTTATGTAAGCTATAAGCTTGAAAGCCTCTACCCTCCTCCATGAGATTGGATCACTATGATTTGAATTGTCTTCAGACTTCAACCAGGTAGTTCTGTATTCCATTCCTCATAATAAATATTGTGTTTAAAACAGAATCAATTCCCCCTGGGATTTGTGGATGCATTATTCTTTAGGAATCTGCATAGTGGTAGGTAGGTTATTATAGACCTATTTTCCCCTTGTTTCTTAGTACTTCCAAGTCCTGAAGCACTTCTGTGATTTCTTGAAGCTCCCTTTAAAACTCGCCACCTTTTAATTTAGTATGAAAAATGAATTACTTTTCATATCATCCTCAAATGAAATATTTTAATGAACTAATCCTTATGCCCCTACAGGATGCCTTAGTGTAATTTTTCAACACTTTTCCTTGTTTTGCACATGCTGAACGCCACAGACATGGGAGGGCTGTCATGGTCTTTAGCAATTTAATTTACAGTTCTGGAATTCACCCAGTCAACCATAGTGGTTATAAAGTGAACTGGGTGAAATACAGTATGGCAGCAAAAGTAATCTATGTGGTATAATAGGCAGAAGCAGTGGGGCATATTAAAGGACTGAATTTCTACCATCAGTTAAAATGTCTTGCATTAACAGATATCACTTATGTCATGTTACCTCAATTGTAGTAGTAATATTAATGTTTTAAGTCATTAATAATTTGTGAAAATGGAGTGCTGACATAAATTCATAACTGCCAAGATTTATTAATGACTGTATATATTTTTGTGAATTTGAATATGGGCAAGTCAGACACAATTTAGTCAGATCCAATGTGATTGTAGAATAAACCTTCAAAATAAAAGTTTAATTTGTTCTATTCACTTGTGAGATATCTGATACAAAAAGAAAAGAAAAGAAAGAACAGCACCAAAGTATCAAGGGATTATATTGAAATTGATGGATGAAAGATGAAAAGAGCCAGAGTCAGCCTTACTGTCCAGTAGCTATTTAGTGCTAAATCTTGGGGGCACCAACTAGGCTTCTTCCAGAATAATTTAAACATCTCAAAGATTTGGACTATTTTTTTTGTCTTTGGAATATAATAGTCCCTTAAATTTTGTAATCATGTAAATATTTGTTGAATTGAAGAAAACAACCCTTTAGTGTCTGATGAACACTTTATAAAAATTACCTCTTGTGTATTTTTTCATTTAATCCTTATTCCTCATACTGAAAATGACTAATCTGTAAACACGTTTAGCAAAAATATATATTTACAATGCTAACCTGTGTGCTTGCCATTGAGGGGAGGGGGAAGGGATTGTGGAAGGAAATTTTGTAACTTAAAAGTATATATGTGCATATGGATGAAAAAATGAATAAATAAGCAAAAAATAAATATATTTTCCTCAGCTATTATTACCTGAGCTACTATTTCTATAATAAAGTTTAACTAGCACTTCACATTTGTTACCTGCTTTGATTCTCACACTAACCCTGTGACATTTGAAATTTGACATTATTCTTTCCATTAAGCAGATGAGGAAACCTAGGTGAGCATGTGTTAGGAGACTTGCCTAGGGCCATATCTAGCAGTATGTTTCAGATGCCAGAATTGAACTCAGCTCTTCCTGATTTCCAGACTAGTACTCTATCAAAAGCACTACCAAGGTATTGATAGAAGTAGTATGGGATAACAAAAAGAATGTTGAAATGGAGGGTTAGAAGACTTTGGTTAAATTCTAGGCTGTAATAATTACTGTGTAAAATTTAGCAAGGCTTCACCTATAATTTTTTTAAGAAAAATTTTATTTATTTTGAGTTCTGCAATTTTCCCCCTAATCTTGCTTCCCTCCTCCATCATCTGTTAGTCTTACATTTTTCCATGGTATATATACATTGATCCAAGTTGAATGTGATGAAAAAGAAATCATAAAATCATGTCCTTAAGGAAGAAAAATAAAGTAGAAGAGATACCGAAAATACATAACCTAACTTTTTCCCCCTAAATTAAAGGTAATAGACTTTGGTGTTTGTTAAAACTCCACAATTCTTTCTCTGGACACAGAAGGTATTCTTCATTGCAGATAGCCCAAAATTGTCCCAAAATTGTTGCACTGATGGAATGAGCAAGTCCTTCAAGTTTGATCATCACCCGCATGTTGCTGTAGGAGTGTACAATGTATTTCTAGTTCTGCTCATTTCACTCAGCATCAGTTCATGCAAATTCCTCCAGGATTCCCTGAATTCCCATCCCTCCAGCTTGCTTTCTAATAGAACAATAGTGTTCCATCACACACACACACACACACACACACACACACACATACATATATATATATATATACCACATTTTGCCCAATTGAAGAACATTCACTAAATTTCCAGTTCTTTGCTAACACAAACAGGGCTACTATGAATACTTTTGTACAAGTGGTGTTTTTACCATTTTTTATAATCTCTTCAGGGTATAGACCCAGTAGTGGTATTGCTAGATCATAGGTTATGAACAGTTTTGTTACTCTACAGACAGGTTGGATGAATTCACAGCTCCACCAACAATGTATTACTGCCAATGATTTCCCATATCCCTTCCAACATTGATCATTGTCCCTTCTGGTCATATTGGTCAGTCTGAGAGGTATGAGGTGGTACCTCAGAGATACATTAATTTCCATTTCTCTAATAAATAGTGATTTAGAGAAATTTTTCATATGACTATGGATTGCTTTGATTTTGTCATCTGTAAATTGCCTTTGCATATCTTTTGAGCATTTGTCAAGTGGGAAATGACTTGTGTTTTTTTAAATTTGACTCAGTTCTAAGTATATTTTGGAAATGGGTCATTTGTCAGAAATACTAGTTGTAGAAATTGTTTCCCAATTTACTACATTCCTTTTGATCTTGGTTACAGTGATTTTATCTGTGCAAAAGCCTTTTAATTTAATGTAATCAAAATTATCTAGTTTGTTTTTAATGATAGTCTCCATCTCTTTCTTGGTCATAAACCACTTCCCTTTCCATAGATTTGACAGGTATAATACTCCTTGATCTTCTGGGTTGCTTATAATATTGCTTTTTATGTCTAAATACTATATTGATTTTGATCTTATCTTGGTATATGGTGTGAGGTGTTGGTCTAATCCAAGTTGCTTCTATACTAAATTCCAAGTTTCCCAACAGTTTTTATTGAAGAGAGAGGTTCTACGTTGATAGCTGGAACTTTTGGATTTAGCAACCAGCAGATTGCTAAAATCATTTCCTGCTATTGCACCTCAACTATTCCACTGATCCAGCACTCTATTTCTTAACCAATATCAGACAGTTTTTATGACTGATGCTTTATAATATAGTTTTAGATCTGGTAGGGCTAACCCACCTTCTTTTGAACCTTTTTTCTTTGAATCCCTGAAAATTCTTGAGTTTTTAGTTGTCCACATGCATTTACTTCAATTTTTCTAACTCATTAAAGTAATTTTTTGGAATTTGGGAGGTCACTGAACAAATAGTTTAGTTTTGGTAGAATTGTCATTTTTATTATATTAGCTTGACCTGTTCATGACCAGTTGATGTTTGCCCAGTTATTTAAATTTGATTTTATTTTTGTGAGAAGTGTTTTGTAATTTTTTTCAAAAAGTTTCTGAGTCTGCCTTGGCATGCATTTTACATTGTCTGAAGTTACCTTGAATGGGATTTCTCTTTCTAGCTCTTTCTGCTACATCTTGCATAATTCCTCAACATTTATTTTATATTCTGCTAATTTGATAAAGATGCTAAGTATTTCTAGTAGTTTTTTAGATCATTTTTTGGATTCTCTAGGTATACCATTATGTCATCTGCAAAGAGTGAGAGTTTTGTCTCTTCCTTCCCAATTCTAATTCATTCAATTACTTTTTCTTCTCTTATTGCTGAGGCTAACATTCCTAATACCATACTGAATAGTATTGGACATCCTTCTTCACCACTGACATTATTGGGCATGCCTCTAGCCTAATCCCATTGCATATAATGCTTGTTGATGGTTTCAGATAGGTACAACTTATTATTCTAAGGAACCATTCATTTATTCCTATATTCTCGTATTTTTAGTATGAATGGGTGCTCTATTTTGTCAAAAGCTTTTTCATCATATTTTGATATAATCATATGATTTCTGATAGTTTTGTTATTAATGTAAATGATTGTTCTATCTGTTTCCCTAATATTGAACCAACCCTGCATTTCTGGGATAAATACTACTTGGTCATAATGTTTTATCCTATTGATAACTTGTTGTAATTGTTTTGCTATGATTTTATTTAAGATTTTTGCATCTATATTGATCAGGGAGATAGGTCTATAAAAGTCTATGATTTTCTTTCTCTGTTTTAACTCTTCCTGGTTTAGATATCAGCACCATATTGGTATCATAGAGTTAGGCTGAGTTCCTGTGTTCACCTATTTTTTTCCAAAGAGTTTATATAGAATTGGAACTAACTGTTCCTTAAATGTTTGATAGAATTCACTTGTGAATCCACATGGACCTGGAGATATTTTTTAAGGAGTTCAATAATGAATTCTTGAATTTCTTTTTCTGAGATAGGGTTACTTATGTATTTAATTTCCTCTTCATTTAACCTGGGCAACTTATATGTTTGTAAATATTCATCCATTTCACCTAGATTGTCAAATTTATTGGCATAGAATTGTGCAAAATAATTCTGAATTATTACTTTAATTTCCTCCTCATTGGTGATGAGTTCACCTTTTTCATTTTTGATACTAGTAATTTGGCTTTCTTCTTTCTTTTTTTAATCAAATTGACCAGAAGTTTATCAATTTTATTGGTATTTTCATACAACCAACTCTTGCTTTTATTCATTAGTTTAATAGTTTTCTTGCTTTTGATTTTACTAATACCTCCTTTAATTTTTAGAATTTCAAATTTGGTATTCAATTGGGGTTTTTAATTTGTTCTTTCTCTAATTGTTTTGGTTGCAAATATAGCAATATATCCTCTGCCAACCACCTTGAGTGAATAATATAGGTTTTGGTATTTTGTTTCATTACTGTCATTATCTAGGATGAAATTATTAATTATTTCTCTAATGTGTTGTTTGATCCACTCATTTTTTAAAATGAGCTTATTTAGTTTCCAATTAGCTTTGGGTCTATATCTCCCTTGCATATGATTTTTTATTGCTTTATGATCTGAGAAAGAAGTATTAATGATTTCTTCCTTTCAGGAATTGATCATTAGGTTTTTATGCCATAGCACATGGTCAGTTTTTGTGTAAGAGCCTTGTACTGCAGAAAAAAAGTATATTCCTTTCAATTCCCATTCAATTTCCTCCATAAGTCTTCTTTTTTGTTTATTTTATGATTAGATTTATCTAAATCTCAGAGTGGGAGTTTGAGGTCTCTACTAGTAGAGTTTTACTGTCTATGTCTTCCTGTAGCTCTTTCAACTTCTATAAAAATTTGAATACTGTACCATTGGGTGTATACATACATAGTATTGAAATTAATTTAATGTCTAAGGTAAATTTTAGGTACCTTCCTTATCTCCTCCTTTATTATCTCAGCATTATCTATTTTTGGAGATACCTTGTCTGAGATAAGGATTGCTAATCCTGCTTTTTTCACTTCAGCTGAAGCACAATATATTTTTCTCCAAACTTTTACCTTTACCCTATATGCATCTCTCTGCTTCAAATGAGTTTCTTGTAAGCAGCTTATTATAGGATTCTGGTTTTTAATCCAGTCTGCTATTTGCTTATGTTTCAAGGGAGAGTTCATCTCATTCACATTCAAAGTTTTATTTACTAACTCTTTATTGACCTCTATGCTATCTTCCCTCTGTTTGTATTTTCCCCCTTTTCCCCTTTATTCATATTGTGCTGTATTTTGTTTCTGAATACCACCACCTTCACTGTGTTTGCCTATATAAACCCCCTCCCATTTCTTTCCCCTTTCCCTTTTCCCATTCTTACTTCCCTACCTTCTATTAGTCCCCCCTTTTTCTCCCCCTCTCCACCCCACCTCCTCTTTCCCCCTTTTAATACTTGAAGAGTAAGATAAGTTTCTTAACTGAGTGTTTGTGTTAACTTTAAGCCAAGTCGCATGAGCTGAAGATTCTCCTCCCATCTCCTCCATTCTTCCCCTCTATTACAATAGGTCTTTTTTTACCTCTTAATGTAATGCAATTTACCACATTCATTATCCTCCATCCTCCTGTCTCCTTACTGTCCATGTTTTTAAGGAAGTATTGTTTTTAAATTATTCTATCTGAGGCACAGAAAAGTCATGAGTGTCAATCACTTCTGGCTGGCTAAGTATATTCTCTCTAATAGAGTTACAGTTCTCAAGAATTATGAGAATCTTTCTCCCTGGTGGGGATATAGTCAGTTTCATCTCATTGGATATCACTTTTTTCCTTTACCCCTCTTTTTTAACCTTTTCATGTATCTCTTAAGCCTCCTATTTGATGTCCAAATTTTCTATTTATCTCTGGTCTTTTCATCAGGGAATATTGGACCTCTCCCATTTCCTTAAATGTTGATCTTTTTTCCCTGGAAGAGAAGGCTCAGCTTTGCTGGATAGTGGATTCTTGACTGCATTCCAAGTTCCCTTGCTCTTTGGAATATCTCATTCCAGACCCTTCAATCCCTTAATGTTGATGCAGCCAGGTCCTGTGTAAGCTTTACTGTGGCTTCTTGGTATTTAAATTGTTTCTGTTTGGCTGCTTGCAGGATTTTCTCTTTTATCTGACAGTTCTGGAATTTGGCCACAACATTCCTTGGTGTTTTCAATTTAGCTTCTCTTTCTGGAGGGGACCAATGTTTTCTTTCAATTATTATTTTGCCCTCTGGTTCCGTGATATCAGGGCAGATTTCCATCACTAAATCCTGTAATATTTTTCTCTTCAATATTTTCAGAAAGATCTATATTTCTCAGACTGTCCCTTATCGATCTATTCTCATGGTCAATGGTTTTGCTGATGAGCTATTTTTCATTTTCTTCTAGGTTTTCAATCTTTTGCTTTTTGTTTAACAGAATCTGTTGTCTCGTGAAGTCATTAGTTTCCACGGATTCCATTTTTTAGAGAAGAATTTTCTTCATTTATTTACCTTTTGTAACTCTGTTTCCAGTTGGTCAATTCTATTTTTGAAAGAGTTTTCCATTTGCCCAAGTGTAGTTTTGAGATAATTATTTTCTTTTTGTATTTTTCCAATTGTGTTTTTCAAGGATTTGTTTTCTT
Organism: Macrotis lagotis; assembly: GCF_037893015.1. NCBI lineage: Eukaryota > Metazoa > Chordata > Mammalia > Peramelemorphia > Peramelidae > Macrotis > Macrotis lagotis. The sequence continues at coordinate 282,209,117 of NC_133659.1, forward strand.
GTTGAGAGATGTTAATTTTTTCTTGCAACATGTTATTTTTCTCTTGAGTGTCTTTTCCCAATTTTTCCAATTGAATTTTAAATTCCTTCATTATTTCTTCAAGGATGTCTTTTGTGCTGGAGACCAATTCATATTCTCCTCAGAAGTGCTAGATCTCTCTGGGTTAGAATCTTTTTCTTCTAAGTATTACTCCATGGGTCCACCTAATCTCTGGCCTTTCTCCATTTTCCTAGAATCTTGTGTTGAGAGAGGGGCTAGCTCTTAGAGGATTGCTTTTGAAAACCCTAGAGGCTAGGTTCACTTGGTTAGTAACTCCCAGTGGGCCAGACAGTAGGACATGCTGTTTATTTTCTCTGCAGTGTTTGAAGTCTTCTCCCTAATCCTGGAGGGCTTGAGGAGGGGCAACAAGGTCTGGTTGACCTTGAACAATTGACTGGTTCCTGGAAGAGGTAGTTATTCTGCATTTCAGCTGAGTGAACTCTGTTGCCCACACACCTAAGCCTGAGGGGGTGGAGGAGAGGCTTACCATTTGTTTTGAAAAGCATGCTCCTCTTAAAATGTGGACAAGTCCCACTCAGCTGGTTGATATTCAGGAATGCTCTGCAACAGTCTGTGTTGGAATTCACCCTCCTGTCCACTGGGACTCATCAAACCTTCCCCCACCCTGCCCTTACACCTCCAAGGCCAAAGATTCTGCAGCTAAAGTTGGTCCTTGGACCCACCACTCACCAAAATCTCTGTGGCTAAAGCTGATCCTCTGGCTTCACCCTGCTGCTGTCTCTGTACTCGCCCTCTGCTCTCTGTTCTAAGTTCACTCACAGTCCCTGGGACAGATCTTGTTCTTCTTAGGTGTTCTTAGGTGTTCTTTTCCTAGCTTCTTTTTCTGGATTTTTGTTGAGGGCCAGTTCCTGGGAGTGATTTACACATATCCTTGGTGACCTTTGCATCAGAGATATGTATGTATTCTTGATCATTATATGGATTTTCTGGCTCTCCAATGAACCCTGACCTGGGATAATCTGTGGCCTTGGAGGTGATTGTAAAAGGCTTTTCTGGAAAAAAAAAAGCTTTTCTGATAGGGAAGTATGCAGATTTCTAAGAACAAGTATTGTAAATTTACCCAGGAAATTGTGAAATTTGGTCTCCTTTAACCAATCATTCCTAAGATAAGTTTTTGTTATAAAAGTATAATTAAAGATAGTTAAAGAAGGAGACTTGTTAATAACAACAAAACAATTGGAAGAATTTATTGAATGTATACAAAAATATTGTCCTTGGTTTCCAGAAGAAGGAGTGCTAAGTACTGAAAAATGGGAAACTGTGGGGAAACAGATGAGTGAACATTTTAAACAGGAAGGTCAGGAGGCATTTCCTATAGGAGTCTTTTCATTTTGGAATATTTTAAAAATCTGTCTGACACCACCAGATGATGTTCCTTTGGCTCAGAGTATATTAAATGTTGATGTGGATGTTCAAACTATTCAGCAGGAAGATAAGAGTAAAAAAAGTGGTGTGTTTTACTTCCAACACCACTTCTACGTGTATGCCTGTCTTGCAGTGGAAGGAGGGTTGTGGAGTCCAAGGCTGCTGGGCTGTACCATCCCAGGAGAATCCTCCTCAGGGCTCCCACTTTAGGATCTTGTACCAGAAAGTCTCCAGGAGGCCAGGCCCAGCCCCCTCAGATTGCTGACCTGGCTGCTGCTCCTGGGCTTCTGGTGGCAGTGGCTCCCCAGCAAGCTCCAATTCCTCCTAACTTTAATAACTCACCTTCTGCTCCTTTATGGTCTAAAGAAGAAAACACTAACAGAAATAAGGGACATATAAATCCTACTAAAAAAGCAGTGGATAAGAGAGAGGAGATTCCATGGAACATGAGAGAGTTATTGTTCTCTTTTCCTGTGCTTGAGAGACCTGATCAAAAGATTTCATTGACTGTTTCGAGAGAACACAATAATTTATATTTTAAAACATTTAACGAAATAAATCAGTAAAGAACAATAGCCCATATATTTTAAGTATGATAAAATATTAGCTAGACAAATAACAGCCCCAGAAGAATGGACCATGATAGCAAAAACTGCTCTTACGCCAGGAGATAACTTAATATGGAAAACTGAATTTTTTGAGAATTGTACTAGTCAACCTAAGATAAATGAAGCAGCAGGGTTAAGAATAACATTTGAAAAGCTCTCTAGCATTGGTCCATGGGCAGGACTAGATAATTAAATTGGGTATAGTTTACAGGCACAGGAGCAGGCATGGCTAAAATTGCCTGAAAAGGAAGAAGGCAATACTGCATTTACAAAAATAAAACAAGGAGCTAATGAAGATTTTGCAGAATTTCTTGCTAGGCTGCAACAGGCAGTTCAAACGGATGTGAGAAATTATACAGCTTGTTTGCTCATGGCTTGCTTGTCTAGATCTCGAAGTTAACTGAGAGAAGAATTTTAAAAAAGCTCTAGATAAGAGGGAGAATTGTTTCATGAAGACTTGATAAAATAAAATAAAATGTTAAAAAAGGGAATTTGTTTGAAGTTTTAGAAACAGAAAAGTGACAGTGAGTATTTACAAATGAGAAAGGTATGTGTTAAATAAACAATCACAAAAAATGGCATTTAATTTCAGAAAGACAAGATAATTAGGTTCATTTTAAAGTACATAACTTGATTATTGCATAAAAATAATGGGACGACTAAGGATTTAAAAATAGAAGGCTCCTCTCCTAGAAAAGATTTAGGGCTGCTCCTTTACAAAGGAGTTATTTGGTTTACTGTAAGATGAAGGGGGATATTGGATATTCCAATTAGGCTGAGGGATTTTTGAGTGACTGTTTGCCTTCTCAAAAATTATAGTTATTTATAGTTAAAAATCAAGACGTGTTAGATATCAAAACCTTTGAATGCAAAAATGTATTGTGAAAAATGGAATATTCTCTGCATTTTTCCTCTGGTTTCTTGGAAGATTTGTCACCTTTGGTGGTGCTTGTTTTGTTTTGTATTCCTGCCAGATTGTGTGTGTTTATCTGGTATCCTGTTGCTTTTTGTCTTTGTGTAATGTTTAAAGGGACCCTCTAGTGTGAGAACAGAGTGGAGTTTCCCTTGATATAGGGGGCCTTTCTGGTTCTAAATGCTCTGACTCCATTTATGTGTCTATATGTGTTTACTTTAAAATAAAGGCAAGGAGAAGTTCTCAGCTGTCTCTCAGGCTTGCTGTTCTCTGTGTTTGATTGGCCAGTCTTCTTTCCATTCTCTTTTCAAAATTAGATCTTTTTTTCCAAAACTCATGATTGGCCCCCACAAAAGGAGATTTTTTCAGAGAATCATATTGATTTTGGAGGAGAAGGGGTTCTTTTATTTTCTCTTATTTTCTATTGTCTCTTTTCTGGTCTGATAAACTAATAGAATTTTATGTACTGATTTGGCAAATTATACTTATAAGGAACCTAGAAGAAATTGAAATTGTCCTGAAAATTATTTTTGGAATGGTCTTAATTACCATGCTAAAATATATATATATATATATATATATATATATATATATATATATATATACATATACATATACATACACACACACACACACACACACACACACACACACACACACACACACACATATATATATATATATATATATATACACTAAAATTGGGGGGGTAAGCAAGGAATGATAAACGGTAAAGGTAAATAACTAGTGCATACTATCTTGATATCTCAAAAGGTGAGGAATCTCTAATTCCCAGAACATCATTTTGTCAGTGAGGATAGAAAACTCTTTTAAGTTAGAGCATTGAGAAGTTAGAATAGCACTGATATAGATAAGAAGGGTTTGCAAACTTTTATATTTTGAAAATGAAAATAATTTAAGATAATTTTGAATATGAGTTTGGAATTTATAATATTATTAAAAGAACTATAAAGAAAAACTTGTAATCATAAAAAGGAATTTTCGAAACATCTGGTCTCAAGAAATTTTCATGTATTACAGAGTTTTAGGTAGTAAATGGAATATACATTAAATTGAAATGTGTTATGTACAATTAGTAAACTTTGTATAAGAACAGATTCAGATAATTTTTTGAAACTAATATTGTGTTACAATAAGAAACAATGAATGAATCAAAGTATCATCCATCACCTTTGTAAAGATTTGTTATAAAAAAATGGAGAATACCTTGCCAACGAGGTTATATCTCTCAAGGTTTTATTGGCTCAGAGAGATTGTGAAAAGCTGTGTTCTTCAACCTAGTGTTTCTTTTCTTTCCTTTTTTTATGTTTTTTGCAAGGCAAATGGGGTTTAAGTGGCTTGCCCAAGGCTACACAGCTAGGTAATTATTAACTGTCTCAGACCGGATTTGAAGCCAGGTACTCCTGACTCCAAGGCCGGTGCTTTATCCACTATGCCACCTAGCCACCCCAACTTAGTGTTTCTTAAAGGGAATATTTCTTACTTAATGTTTGTTATTTATTTTTATTTTTCAAAATGTATCAATGTCTGTTATTTAAGAAGAAATTATATATTTATCCTGTAACCTTAGCAGGGGTAAAATTTTACACTCCACTTTTTGAAATTATTATATATAAAATTAAATTCATAGAGAATCTTATTTTCTTTTTGAAAATAGGAGTTTATTTGAACAGGAGGAAAATAAGCTTATAAAACAGAGATGTGAAATAAGTTTATGTGTAACAGATATTTCATTATAAGGTTAACTTTAAGAAAATGAAATGTCAGCATGGAAACATGCTACATGTAAGTTAAGAATTTTTTTTAGGATTTTTGCAAGGCAAATGGAGTTAAGTGGCTTGCCCAAGTCCACACAGCTAGGTAATTTTTAAGTGTCTGAGACCAGATTTGAACTCAGAGACTCCTGACTCCAGGGCTGGTGCTCTATCCACTGTGCCACCTAGCTGCCCCAAGTTTAAGAATTTAATATTTAATTTTAAAGAAGCAAAAATGGTAAACTTAGAAGAAGATTGTATTAGAAATTGGGAAGTTATAACTTAACTTCAATTATTGCCAATAATAATGAATAAATGTGAGAGACTTTGAAAAATGATTGGGAGACTGAAAATGAAGCAATTTACTGATGAGGAAGATGTCGTTAAGTTCTATGATCTAGTTTTTTCAACATAAGCTATTTTACTGTAATGATGTCAAAGTCTGGAGTTAATGACTGATTGCTCTGTAGAGATAATGAGGGAAAATATCTGAAGTTATGACACTCTGGGCTCCAGAAATTTGTAAAAAATATGATGGACCTTATTCTAGACCTGTAGGTCCAAGCATAAATGCAATAATAAAAAAATTATTTTTAATCAAAACAAAAGAATGAATTATATGCCCAATTAATGGCATTAATAGGACAGCCACAAACCCTTAACATTTTTACAGATAGTAAGTATACTTATAATGTGGTAAGATACATAGAAACAACTTTTATTAAGCATAGAACTAATGAAGAACTATATTAACTCTTTAAAGAGTTATGAGAAGTTATAAGAGATAGATATAATCTTTTTTTTTATTATTGAACACATATATTCCCACACAGGATTGCCTGGGCCCATATATGAAGGCAATAATAGGGCTGATCAATTAACCCTTCCACTTTTTATAAGCTTAGTAGAAGAGCAAGCTAGGCAGTGTCACAAAAAGTTTCACCAGAATGTCTCTTTATTAAAGAAAAATTTAAAATCACCAGAGAACAAGTGAGGAATATAGTAATATTCTGTCAACTATGTATTCCATATTTACCTACCCCTCCAAATTATTTTAAGAATCTTAGAGACCAGGTTCCTAATGAATTGTGTGGCAGATGGATGTGACTCTTTATGCACCTTTTGGAAAAATGAAATTCATTCATATTCCTGTAGATATATTTAATTCATATACAATGGCAACAGCACAAAGTTCAGAGGATACACAGGGTATAATTGATCATTTATTCCATTGTTTTGCTATTGCAGGGATACTAAAATCCATAAACATATATCATGACCCTGGATATACTTCTATGGCATTTAAACAATTCTATTACAATATAAAACATATTTCAGGTATTCTCTTTAACTCCACTGGTCAAGCTTTAATAGAAAGAAAACATAAAGATCTTAGGAGATTTCTGGAATTGTAAAATAAGGGGGAATACCTGCAATATGTTTTATATCCCTGTAATTTTTATGGTTTAAATACTGTGACACCTATATGTATTTGTAAAACATGTACTGTTGAACCATGTGTTAAATTAAGTAAAACTAATCGTTCAACTCATCCAAATATTTATAACATGGAGCATTTTGGACCTTAGAAATATCAGGAATTCATTTTGTAAAAACTATTAAAGGTAGAAAGATATTTCCTACAGAACCACCTTGTTTAAATTTCCATGCTTGCGATTTCAAAAATGACTGTTTTCCACCCCGGGCTGCCTGTCATAAACCAAATAGAAGAATTTATGATCATTTTATTTTCCAACGAGCATGGAATTCTCCTGATAGAGTCACTCCATGGGGACTCTTTCTATATAAACCAATTATATACCCAGAAATAGGATTAGCTAATTCATAGATATGGAAGGCTATGGCAGCTATAGAGGAGATAAGGTATATACAATGCAATAAGACATTGGACAAAATATCTTATGCAGAAAAGAAATTATCTGTGACTGCATTCCCAGGACCAGATATTGCCTTCATGATAGGATCTTTAAAAAATGTCAGTATTATCAGAGAAAAAAGGGGGGCGGTATAATATTAACTATGAAAATTGCACTATTCGAGCATGTATAACTAAGGAAGTGATGAATCATGATGTTGCTTTCATTATAAGACAACCAAAATTTGCTATAATATCCACCAAAGTAGAAGGCCGGTATATGTCTCCTGCTGATGAGTTCTTAGAAAAAGCATTAAAGAGAATTAGGCAAAAGATATGTGTTAGTTGCCTAGTGTTTGGAAAATTATGTATCATAGCAGCCATTGTAGCAGCCACTTCAGTGACTATTTCTGTACAAGTAGGGAATAAGGAAAAAATAGAAGTTAAATATATTCAAGAATTATCAGAAAGTGTTGCTAGAGTGTTGAAGGCTTAGGAGAGAATTAGTGAAGATCTTTATTGTTTGATTAATGCATTACAAACTTCTGTAATGAATATAGGTGATCACGTGGATGCAATCGAAATGAGATTACAATAGCAATGTGATTACAGAATTTTTGCTATTTGTGTTACTCCTTTGAAATATAATAATTCACTTATTCCATGGGATAATATAAAAGGTTATTTGAATAGAATATGGTACAATGATTCTATAACTATGGATATGAATCAATTGCATATAATTGTTAGTGACATTGCATAGGCACCAAGAATGGACATGCACTTGGGTATTGATAATTTAACTTTGTTAATAGGTTTCATCCTTTTCATTTTATGAACCTATTAGTGAGGATGCTTCCTGGTATCTTTGCATTATTATTGATTTTGTGTATTATTCCCATTTGTCTTAAGCATCTTTTGTCACTGGGACAAGAGATAGATATTCTAACACACCATCTAAAGATTCCGCATGTCTAAGGAGGAATCTTTTGAGGTTAAGCTCCTGGGAGTGATTTACACATATCCTTGGTGACCTTTGCTATCAGAGATATGTATGTATTCTTGCTCATATGGATTTGTTGGCTCTCCAGTGAACACTGACCTGGGATGATCTGTGACTCCAGAGGTGGTTGTAAAAGGCTTTTCTGATAGAGAAGTATGCAGATTTCTAAGAACAAATATTGAAATTTACCCAGGAAATTGTGAAACTGGGTTTCCTTTAACCGGTCATTTCTGAGATAAGTTTTTGTTATAAAAAGTATGAGTTTCCAAAAATAAATCCAGTAGATTCTTGCATCATGACTTTTTGTGTGTGTGTATGTGTGTGTGTGTGTGTGTGTGTTGTGTATGTTTCTACTTGACCTGACTCTCCTTTAATGTCCAGACCCACACCAGAGCTATCAAGGGTGGTAGGTTTTGTCAATTGAATTTCTGTTTAGAGTTTTCTTTCATTGTATTTTTGAGGGGGAACCAGGAGTACTTTGTATAGTGCTGCCTTCTCTCTGACATCTTGGCCAGAAACTGCCTGTATTTGTTTAAAGAATGGACTTGATGGCCTCTAAACTTTTTTCTTGTTTTCCACACTGCTGCTAATTCTTCATTTGTTTAGAGGTTTGATTAATGTTTCTGAGAGAAGCTCAGGAGAACTTAAGACAACTCCTGGCTTCTCTCTGCACCCATCTCTGGCTCTTGAAAAGTCTAGATTGACAAGATAGGACAAGTAGTGATAGGACTTCAAATCTAGATGAGGATAGTATCGTTGAATCTCATGGATTGCAGAGACATTGTTGGAAAATATCTTACCCCCACATATAGATCTTTTTCAATTTTGTTGTAGCTAGATTTCTGTGATGGTTTAGAAGTTTGAAAGTAAAAAAGTAAGCAAGTTACTGCTTCTTAACTTCTCCCCTTTAGAATGTGATTATAGCTGACCTTTTTCTTCCTACTGGGGATACCCCTCAGTCTTGTTACTATCCTCAGTTCTAATCCATATATGCAAGGTTGAAAAATCATAAAGAAGTATCATAATTGAAATCATCCCTCTCACACAAGACCTCCAATGGCTATTTTTGGTTTCTTGGAGAAAAGACTAGGATTTGACTTACTTTGGTAAACTTGTAAAAGAAGAAATAATAATGAGTTCTCACATTCAGCCTTTCAATATTCAGTGAGGAAGGGAAACTCTCTATGTCTCTGTTCTGTCTCTCTGTCTCTTTGCCTCTCTCATTCATAAATAATGAAGAATAGGATTAATTCTTACTCTAGCCAACCTTGGTGCTAATAAAGATAGGAGTAAATGTAACTTTAAAGAACAAGAACCTACTCTGTTAGGTAGGATCCCATTTGCTCCTGTCTCAAAAGTGACCTTGTTCCATCAACCATCCTTTCACTTTTATGCACTTTCTGTCCCCAATGTACTGAATGTACTGAAATTGTCCTCCCAAAGATCATTCATGACATGTTCATTGCTAAATCCAATGACTTCCCCTCTTCCCCAAACCTTATCCTCTAGAGGATCAACAAAATTAATTCTTGTGAATCCTTGACTTTTCCTATCACAATAGCCTCCTGCCCTCATCTCTGGTGAAAGTTACTTCTTGTCTCTAAGTTCTCATTGTACTTTGCCTGGTTGTTTCCTTCTTGTCTTCATATTTCCCTGGAATCATGAATATTTTATATATGTATTTCCTTCTTCTACCCTCCCCACACTCCATCTTAATATTTTAAGCTTGAAAGCAAGGTCACTATAATATCCATTTAACTGAAACACTAACAAGGAATTCTTCCATATAGAGTGATTAATAAAAATTTGCTGAATCAAGATAATATTTAAATCTTTTTTCAAGGAGTCTTGTGAGCCCTATGTAAATCCTGGTTCTAGTGAGACTAAAGCTGTTGTACCAATATATCAAGAAGATGACCTGCTATCACTAACTATATTTCAATGAAAGCAATATAAAACAGGATAATTTTTAATTGATGGGATAGTCATTTCAGTAATACCTTGAATTTTAGTAACTCCTTTCCTTCAACCAGAATAGACACAAAAAAATAGAGCTAATAAAATAAAAAAGATTTGGGACCTGGGTTCAGATACCAGATATGCCACTTACTATGCATTACCTTAAAGAAACCATTCAGTTTCCATAGTTTCTTTATCTGTAAAGTAAGGGAATTGAGTGATAATTGAATGATAAAAACAATACATAATATAGCATTATATATGTACACATAAGAAACATTAATAATAATAATAAAAAACATTATTTATATAACCCTTTACGTTTTGCAAAGTTTTGATCTTCACAATAATCCTATAGTGTAGATGATATTATCATCTCCATTTTACAGAGAAGGATGCAGAATGAGAGTTTAAGAAAAATATCAAGGGACACAAAGTGGGTATGTGAGAAAGGATTCAAATTCAGATCTTCTGAACCTCTGATTCTGAGCTGCATAGATCAAATTCTATAGTTCTAAAGTTTTGATAATGAAAGAGTATCACTTAGAAAGGAATTAAATTTCTTTGGATTGCCCCAGGGGCAAAACTTGGCAGAGTGGGCTAAAGTTGGGCACATTTAAGCTGCAGCTCTCCCAGTGGGTTTTCCAGATTGGAGGACTTTAAGAAAAGACTGGATAATCATTTTGCTAATAATGGTAGACAAGGAATTCTCTTTCAGATCTATGTTGGGCTACATTGGCTATAAGATCCATCTAGATATTCTGTGACTCTACTAAAGTCTCTTGACTTTGTCTCTGAAGTCAAATGAAAACTTCCAACCTGTTTCACCTGATGTTGCTTACAAGAGGTTTTAGAAACTGCAAGTAGTGTTCACTGAAGTAGAAACATCATATGTTAATTATGAGGTGCAGAAATATAGCTCAAGAAGCTGTTTTTCATATCCTAAGGCTTTGATTTCTCCTCCTCCCCCTTAAAGTTTTAATGAATTGTTATAAAGGGTGAGGTGCCCTATATCTTAGGCAGGATGAAATAATTTTGCTCCAAGAAAAAAGAAACAGGTGGCATGACAAAGCAATTTTTCCTTTTATATTTCAATTATTCAAAAGTGCTTTTTAGAAAGATGCTGTCTACCTTGTAAAAAGGAGTTTGCACAGTGGAGAAGAAACTAAAGGAGTTGGGGGAAAGCAGGTTAAAATGCTTAAGGGATTTTTTTATTGCATCTGAAAGATTTTTAATTAGTTATTTATAATCTTTATGGGCTAGAACTTGCTCTACATTCTAATTCTCACTTTTCCATAAAATTTTCCCAATTATTTTAAAACTGGACTTGTTTCTTTGCTATTTCCCTCATTTTGAAAGACATTTAAAACATTTTATTGAATTAAAAATGTCTGTTGGGAGTTTTAGAGCAATATATTCAGTTAATAATTTCAAATGGTTTAATGTACTTTCTAATGTACTAAATCTTAAACATTCATTAAGTCTCACATTTGCAAGCATCAACAATTTTTTAAAATGCTTCTTACCTACTAAGTTACAAGCTTCATTTGGAGGAGGAGGAAGAAGGAATCAAAACAGAGAAACATATCTTCTGTTCTAAATTCTAGGTGGAAAGATCAGACATTAAGAGAAAGAACAGAAGACCTGAGTTCAAATCTAGCCTCAGATATTTAGTAACTGTGTGACCCTGGGCAAGTTACTTTGAATTTGTCTACCTCAGTTTCCTAATTTGTGAAAATGGGATAAGAACAACACTTACCACCTTGTATTGTTAGGATCAAATCAGATAATATTCATAAATCATTTTGCAAATCTTAAAGTGTTAGGTAAATGCTTCTGATTACTACTGCTATTGCTACTGCTACTAACACCATCACCACCACCACTTCTACTACTACTGCTACTACTACTACTGCTACTACTACTACTCTCTACTACTATCATTACCTAGAAAATTGCTTAGATAAATACCAAATAAGTACCATAGATGAAAAATGTGATGTTTTTGTAGAGGAGAGTTTTTTTTAGGAAATCAGAAAAGGAAGTCTCATATTTTTTAAAACATTTTGCTGAAAGTAAAGAATAACAATTTTTGAAGAGTCATAAAGAACCAAAACCAATCAAATAAAAAGAAAACAGAGACAATGTAATATCTCAGAAGTTTTTCATTTTCTCTTAATTAAATATAATCTTTCATCTTTCTTTTATAGTTTTTTTTGGCTTTCATTATTCACCTGAATGATTGAACATATGATTACATTAATAGATTCTATCTGTTATTAAGGTATGATTTTTACTATAATATTACGGTCAACTAACTTGTTGAATAGGGTAGCTAGGTGGCACAGGAGGTAGAGCACAGTCCTGGAATCAAGAAGCATCATCTTTCTGTACACACATTTACTGATTGTGTGACCTTGAGCAAGTCACAGAACTCTATTTGTCTTACTTTCACCATCTGTAAAATAATCTGGAGAAGAGAATGACAATCCACTCTAGTATTTTTTACCAATAAAATCCCAAACAGTATCACAGTCAGACATTACTAAAATGACTGAACAACAACTTATTGAATGATCACCATCTTTCTTACATGTTATTTCCTAGGAAATAAAACATAAATTTTTACACATTCAAATTGGACTGTGGCAGAGATTATTCAATCATTTTAGCCGTAATAAGGATGAATATAATTTGCCACAAGACGACTTCAACAAAAGGTGGTTTGCAATATATGTAGAGATCAGAAGTAAGTAAGATGTCTACTGTCTACCCTATAAGTCTGAGTTCAATTTTCCATTTCTTTCCCTGGAAAACATTTTAAACAATTGTGGAATGAGAAATGAAATGGTGACCAGAAGCATTTATTGAAATGAGGTTGTCATTTTAATAAGGAGGTTCATTATTATTTATTTAATTTATATTATTTAATTTAATATTATTATTATATTTAATAAGGAGGTTCATTATTATATTTCATTATATTTCAGATCTCTACTAAAAAAGGTATTGTCTGTTTTTCTCTATTTAATTTCCATAGAAGCATTTCTTTCAGGATCTCAGACAGTTAAAAAATAAAACAAACAACCCTTGAACTGAAGTCTAAAGAAATAACTATGAAACAGAGCACTCCACAAAATGTCAGACAAAAATGGTTCTCACAGCCTTCTTGTTAAGTATGTTTTCTCTATTTTTTTGTGTGTGCTTATAATCACATCATATCCTCCTCTTAGTAATCTAAGTGTTTATTATTGAGACACACAATGTGGGCTAAAGTATTATAGGGGTCTCTAGCTAACTCTCACAAATATAAGATTCTCAAGTGGTATGATTGACCCTCTGTGGTGTGTTGGGGGCAAGCGAAACCCCTTCAGCCAGAACTTGAGGCTTCAGTACTGCTCTTATCAAATGTGCTGAGCACAGGAGTGGATCCTCCTGTGAGTAGTCACTGATGATAAATGTGGAAGTCAGTTTGGGTCCCATTTCCAATTACCTGTGGTCTCCCAGATGTTTTGAGATTTTTGGAACTTTTTACATTGTTTTTCCTGTACTGAATCCCTAGCCCATGATTTTAGGGTTGAGCCTGGAACTGATGAAACATATAAATTAAACATGTCTTCTATAACAACACATGATGAATGCCATCATGCAGAGCTGTGACAAACAGGTCTTTGTACCCAGGGCAGTGATATGAGGAGGTGGTTGGGCAGCTGAGAGGCTTGCATCCCCAGAATGTGTATTGTCGTCACTGCCTGGCTATGAAACTCCCTGTTCACTTGTGGCATTTTGCAGTACAATCAACCTTAAACTATCATACCTAGGATCTTGTTGCTAAAGTGCCCCTCTCCTGGGGCTTGTGGATTCCCTAATTACTCTAGGTATAGGCCAACAGTGTCAAAATAAAATAGAAATCAACCCCATATCATGTGTATTGACATGCAAATGTTGAATATTACCAAAATATTTGAATATATTTTGTATTTTCATTAATTTTGTTAAAACATTTTACCATTATATTTTAATCTGGTTCTTGCCACTATTATATTCATGAGTCAAGAATCTGATACTATTCTAGAGGAAAAAAAATATTTTTTTTCCATTCCTAAAATGACCACAACCAGAGGCTGTTTCTTAACATTGTAGTTACCATGCTTATTCTTCCCCTCAAATATTTTGGTTTTCCTTCATGAAGAAGAAATCCATTCATTCACTGTAACCAAACTCATCATAGAAATTTCAAGTTGGAAACAATCTTAGAAAGCCTTTTGTTTAATTGCTTCATTTTTAATTTGAGGGAACTGAGACCTGGGAAATGAAATGACCTACCCAAGGACATAACCAACATTTTGGCAAACCCAGGATTCAAAAATAGATCTGTCACTTTTCAGTTAATGTACTTTTTTTTTTTGCCAGGCAATGGGGTTAAGTGACTTGCCCAAGGTCACACAGCTAGGTAATTATTAAGTGTCTGAGGTTGGATTTGAACTCAGGTCCTCCTGACTCCAGGCTCTATCCACTGTACCACCTAGCTGCCCCCATTTAGTGTAATTTTCACTGGTCATGTGCCAGTTGTTATGAAGATAATCCCAGTGACCATTTTGAATGAATAAAAATGGCATGATTTTAATACTTACCCTGGTGTCTGACATCTCTAAATACCCAAATCCATTATCTCAATTAGGCATTTTTCCAAATTTATTAAAACAGTTGTTTCAACTTTCTTCTTCCTTTTGATTATGTATATTATAGGCATCTTGGGACTGATGCAAAATGATAACTTCTTATGATCAGATTTCTGCAATAGAAATTTCATTTCAACAGTCAAGCAACTGGTTCACATCTATTTGTATATCTTCCCTGTCTTTCTCACAGGGCTACTTGCCTTGTCTTAAGGCCACAGCTGACCTCTAAAAAGGGGACTGCTTTTAATTGGATCTGTTTCTGTAATTTTTTCATTCCACTGAGATCACTGACCTATGCCAGAAGCTCCTCTGCCTGGTGGCTTGCCCCAGATTGATACGGTTCTTGACCTGTTCCACTCCATTTCCTGAGCCACAGTAGTGATAGACTCTATTTCCATAACCTTAGGAATTTTGACATGACAAATAGAAAATTGCAGTGGCAGTCTCTTCCTCTAATGATTGTATTTCCCAAAACAATTTTTCAACAACACTACTCAGCTATTAGCAGTGTCTTTCTTACTAACAATAAAAGCATATTGTAATATAATGTCTGAATATTTCCTTTCAAGAGACCTTTACTTGCAAACTGTCATTCCTCTTGGACATATGCAGTGATGAGTGACAGCAATTGATTTTTGGTTTTTTTGCTTATTTAATCCTCTTATTTTTCTTGATGGCCCTTGATCACATTTTCATGAATGGGAAGATCAATGGAAATTTTGTGAAATATTTGGAAAGTCTCAAATGAATGAGGCACTAATAGAATTTCATTCCCTGAATATCAGCTGGTTAAAAAGTTGGTTTCTGAAAAGCTAGTGTTTAAAACATGTTACAGGGGATTATATATTTTGAAGTCTAGCTTGTGCCTTGTCATTCTGTTTGAATACCTGGGAAACTAGGATAATGATGGCACCCATTATAAGCAATGTCAAAATTCAAATTTTAATTTTAAAACTTTACTTTTTCATTCTATGAAAGGGGTAAAAGGATGGTAGTGCTAAAAATCTAATTCTTAATTTTAAGGACTGATATGGAGTTAGAAAACCTGGATTTAAGTCTTAGATTCTCTACTTGTTAGATGTTAGATTTTAGCTTTACCTCTTTCATAGTAAGCTTTTTTCATCTAAAAAATAAGCATAATCACATCTATAAAACCATGCCACAGTTGTGAAAATTAAATATGTTAAGAAGTACACAAAACATTGTCAGCATTGTGGTAAAATGACAAAATATACATGGTGTCCTCTTCAATATGATGATATTATAGGCAAAAACGTAGTTTCTAAATCCCTATGGGTAGGAATGATTTAAACTCAATAATATTTAGTGATTTCAGAATATGATTTCTATTTAAATCTTTTCACTTAATTTACTTGATATCTGCTCTATGGTATCTACCTGCCCTGATTGAGGGCAATGAACATTCCTTCAGTTTCTAATTCATTGCTACCTCAAAAATGAGTTTCTATAAATATAATTGTACATATATATTTTTCCTTTTTGTTGGGGATACAGGCCGATTAGAGTTGTATCAAATAGTATGCAAAGTTTTATAGCCCTTTGGGCATAATTCTAAATTGTCTTCTAGAACAGGTGGAATAGTCCACAACTCCACCAACCTGTTTTCCTACATTGCATCCAGTATTTGCCTTTTCCCACAGGTGAGATGTAGCACCACAGACTTGCTTTAATTTGCATTTCTCTAATCAATAGTGATTTATAGCATTTTTTGTTATGACTATAGATAGCAATGGTATCTTCTTTTGAAAAAAAACGCTAGTTTTCATGTCCTGTGACCATTTATCAATTGAGGAATGGCACTTATTTTTTAAATTTGACTTAGTTCCCTTCATAGCTGAAAAATATGTTCTTTATCAAAGAAAGTTGCTGCATATTTTATAGTTTCATTATAAATGATATCTTTTAAGAAGTGTAGGTTCTTTGGTTATTTATTTTAATTAGAACTATTTTTCCTTGCTTTATCTGGGGTCATGCTCACTACCTCCTTGCTGGTTTTGATTCAGCTGAAGCATACTCGTTTCTGCTTCAGCCTTTTAGTTTAACTCTTTTTGTCTTTCTATTTCAATGTGTTAAATTCTGGTTTCAAATTCATTCAGCAATCTATTTTTGTTTTATGGGTCACTTCTTCCAGTTCACATGATTATGTCATACATTAAAATTATTTACTTTTTCATTTTTTAAAAATGTTGTATTCCAAATTCCCTCCCTCCTTAACCACTGGGAAGGCATTTATATCAATATAAATGCAAAGATATCAATTATATATGTGAAAATATGCAAAACAATTCTCTATTAGACCTATGGTAAAAAGTAAGAAAAATTAAATTAGAAAATTATACCTCAACTTGAACTCAAAATTTATTATTTCTTGGATATTGATAGCATCTTTTCATCATGGAACTTTTGAAACTTTCTTAAATCATTGCAGTGATCAGAGTAGCCAAATCTTTCATAGCTTAATCATCATTAGAATTGCTTTTAATAATGATCTCCCAGTTCTTCTTTTGTTTTGCATCCATTCATGTAGGTCTTATGTTTTTCTGGAACTTCTCACTTTATCTTTTCTTATGGCACAATAGTAGTCAATCATAATCATGTCACACTTTGTTTAGACATACCCCAATTGATGAGCATGCCCAGTTCTTTGACACCACAAAAAGAACTTCTATAAATATTTTTGTACTTATAGGACCTGTTCTTTCTTTCTTTTGTAATAATCTCTTTGTTCTATAAAACTAGTAGGGCTATTGCTATATTACAGTTTTATTATATTTTGGGTATAGCTCTAAATTCTTCTCCAAAATGGTTGGACCAGTTTACTACTCCACTAATAGTTCATCAGTGTACCTATTTTTCCTCATCTCTTCAAGAATTTGTCATTTCTGATAGATGTAAGGTAGTGCTTCAAAGTTTTTCTCTTTTGTCCTCCCAATTGTTAAACAGACTTCTTTGTTAATTAAAATATATTTTAAATATTCTTTTCTTTTTAAATTTTGAGTTCCAGATTTTTCCTCTTACCCACTATACCAGCCCCTAAGAAGACAAATGCTATATTAACTAAACATGTGAAGTCATGTAAAACATAGCTTCAAATTAGCCATTTCTCAAAACAAAGAAAGCAGTACTTCAACTTGCACTGTCTTCATCTGTTCTCTCTCTCTCAAGGTAGATAGAATTTTTCATCATGAATCCTCTCTGATTGTCTTGAATTATTATATTTATCAGAGTAGTCAAGTTTCATAATTGATCATCATTACAAAATTGCTGTTAATGTGCTTAATGATGTCTCAGTTCCTCTCTTATCACTTTGCTGCACTTCATATAGGTCTTGTCACAACTTTTCTGAAACAACTCATCGTATTATTTTCTATAGCACTATTGTACCCCACCACAATAGTATGCCAGAACTTTTTTCAGGAATTATCTAATTGATGAACATACCCTCAATTTCCAATTCTTCTCTACCATAGAGCTACAATAATATTTTTGTACATCAAGGTCCTTTCCTTTTGATTTGATCCTTTTTTGTAGTAAAGACCTTGTAGTAGTATTGCTAGGTTGAAGGGTTTGCATAATTTTATAACACTCTGGGAGTATTTCCAGATTGTTCTGCAGAATGCCCGACACTACTCCTGAATTTATTTTTGCCTCCTTTTCTCTAGTATTTTTCATTTCTGATAGGTGGGAGGTGGTGCCTCAGAGTTGTTCCAGTTTTCCTTTCTCTAATCAATAGTGATTTGCAGCATTTTTTTCATTATGACTTTAAATAACTATGATTTCAATTTATGAAAACCATTTGTTCATATGCTTTGGTCATTTATCATTTCAGAACTGGCTTCTAATGTATTTCTATTGCAGATAAAATTTGCCAAAGGTTTTAAACAAATACTTCTTATCATTTTAATGTAAGTTCCATTAATTCCTATACTCTCTAGTGTTTTAATAAAAATGGGTATTGTATTTTGTCTAAAACCTTTTTCTGCATTTACTGAGATTATCACATTTTTTGTTGGTTTTTTTATTAATATGGTCAATTGTTCTGATAGTTTTCCTAATATTGAACCATCTTTGAATTCCTGGTATAAATCCTACCTGTTATAATGTATGATCCTTGGATATATTGCTGTAATCTTCTTGTATTTTTTAAAATTTTTGAATCAAAAATTGGAAACTGAAGGGATGCTCATATGTTGAGTGATGATTGAAAAAGTTGTAGTATATGAATATAATGAAATATAATTTTACTGTAAGAAATGCTGAGTAGGCAGATTTCAGAAAAAAACCTGTAAAGCCTTACATGAACCTCTGCTGAGTGAAGTGAGCAGAATCAAGAGAACATTTTACACAGTAACTGCAACATTGTGATCAACTATCATTGGCTTAGCTCTTTTCAACAATGTAGTGATCCAAGACAATTTCAAAAGCCTGTGATGGAAAATGTCATTTACATCAAAAGAAAGACCTATGGAGGCTGAATGCAGATTATAATAATGTACTGAAGGCACACTATTTTCATTTTTTTTTCTTTCTAATTTTTTCTCTTTTGTTCTGATTCTTCTTTTTCAACATGACTAATGTGGGAACATATTTAACAAGATGGTACATGTGAATGTATAGATTGCTTACTGTCTTAGGTATGGGGAAGAGAAGAGAGGTAGGAAAAAATTTGGAATTCTAAATCTTACAAAAATGAATGTTGAAAGCTCTTCATATGTAATTGGAAACAATAAAATACTATTTAAAAATTGCATTGATATTCATTAGGGAAATTGATTTATTGATTTTTTCCCCTCTGCTTTAACTCTTCTTAGTTTAGCTATCGAACTCATATTTATGACATAAATAGAATTTGGTATTTTTCCAAAAAGTATTGGAATTAATTCTTAGTTAAATGTTTGGTAGCATTCATTTGTCAACTCATCTGGTCCAGAGAATTTTTTTCTTAGTAAGTTCCTTAATGGTTTATTTGATTTCTTTTTTTTCTAAAATGAAGTTATTTTGGCATTCTGTTTTCTCATCTGTTAATTTGGGTAATTTATATTTTTGCAAATATTCATCAGTTTTTTTCGCATTGATTGTCATTTAACTAGGCAAAATATTTCTTAATTCTTGCTTTAATTTCTTGTTCACTGGTGGTAATTTCATTTTTGATACTGGATGTTTAGTTTTCTTCTTTTTAAAAATCAAATTAACAAATAGTTTATCTATTTTAATTGTTCTTTTTTCATAAAAAAACAGTTCCTAGTTTTATTTATCTGTTCAAATATTTTTTTTTTAGGTCTTTGCAAGGCAAATGGGGTTAAGTGGCTTGCCAAGGCCACACAGCTAGGTAATTATTAAGTGTCTGAGACCGGATTTGAACCCAGGTACTCCTGACTCCAGGGCCGGTGCTTTATCCCCTGTGCCATCTAGCCGCCCCTAAATATTTTTACTTTCAATTTTATTGATCTCACTTTTGATTTGAAGGATTTCCAATTTGATAATCAATTGCAAATTTTTAATTTCTTCTTTTTTCTATTTTTTGTTAGTTGCATTTCCAATTCATTGACATGTTCTTTCCCTATTTTGTTTATATAAGAATTTAGAGAAATATATTTTCCCATAAGTACTGCTTTGGCAGCATCCTATAAATTTTAGCATGTTATCTTATTTTTAATCTCTAATGAAATTATTGTTTCTATGATTTGTTCTTTGGTCTACTTATGCTTTAGGATTAGATTATTCAGTTTCCAGATAGTTTAATCTATTTTTCCACTGCCCTCTGTTGATTCTAATTTTTATTGCATTATAACTGCCTACCTTCCTACCTTCCCCTTCACTATAATGTCTTTCATGTCTCTTAATGTCAAATAATTTATCCCCATTCTACTTTTACCTTCTACATCCAGTGTACTCCTCTTTCTCATCCCTTAATTATTGTTTATGTAATTTCCTCAAATTCACCTTAGGCCCATATCCATCCATACTTTTAGTTACACTGTTAGGTACAATTCTTTAAGTCTTATGAGTATCATCTTCCCATGTAGGGATGTAAACAGTTTAGCCCTATAGAATTCCTTATGTTTTGTTTTTCCTTTTTTCCTTTTTATGTTTTTCTTGGGTCTTGATATTAGAATCAAAATTTGTGTCTATTTCTATTTTTCTTATAAATTGGAAATCCTTCTATTTCATTGAATGACTATTGTTCAGTTTTGCTGGATATGTGATTCTTGAGTGTAATCCTAGCTCTTTTGTCTTCCAGAATATCATATCCCCTGACCTCTTTAAAGTTGAAGTTGCTAAGTACTATATCATACTAATTGTGGTTCTACATTATTTAAATTATTTCTTTCTGGCTGTTTGTAATACATGTGTGTGTATGTGTGTGTGTGTATGTGTGTGTGTGTGTGTAAATAGACATATGTATATATTTTACTTGACTTGGTAGTTCTGAAATTTGATATAATATAATATTCCTTGTAGTTTTTACTTTGGAATCTTTTCCCAAAGATGATTGGAGAATTATTTCAATGTCTATTTTGCTTTTTGGTACCAGTATATCAAGACAGTTTACTGTGATAATATCTTGGAGTAGGATTAGTAGTTCTCTGTCTCTAATTTTCATTAATTTCTAGAATATCATTTTTGATCTTCAGTTGTTTCACTGAATTCTGATACCATTTGGGATTTTCTTAGCAAAGATACTAAAGTGGTTTACCATTTCCTTCTCCAGATCACTTTATAGATGAGAAAATTGAGGAAAAGAAAATTAAATGACTTGCCTAAGATCACACAGTTAGAAAATCTCTGAGTCTAGATAAATTTTCTTGACTCCAGGCTAGGCACTCTATTCATTCTGCCATCTAGCTACTCTAAAATACTATATTCTGATTCAAAATACTCAGCTAAATATCCTTAAAGTAGCTTTGTTCTGAATCTGTCATTTTCTGATTTAAACTTGCTATGACCCTCTTGGGGGAAAAAAAAAACCCAATACAACGATTTAAAAAGTTCCTTGTATACAAAGAGTGAATGTGAGTTTTGGCTATCTGTCTACTTAACTTAGCATACATGACCATATGTTGTCAAATGCTATAGCTCTTCATAGTTTTATGCATTTTTCTTATGACAATCTGTCATACTACCTTATTTTTTAAAATTTCTAATTGTCCATGAACATGACTCATTTGATCTTACTCATGCAAGTGATTGTGACAAATTGGTGGTAGTGAAATTAGCTTCTATATTCCTCATCAGAGTTATTTTAGACACTAGGAAGGAAAATCTTTGCCTGTCTTGTCAACCATCCAAATGTCTAATTTCCATTTTCCCCAGCTCAATATTGATTTTATTATGGTGGCATTGTCTTTATTGTGATATAATCTTTACAATCAAGTCTTTCAGGTTTCCCTTTTTAGTGAATTCATTGAGTTTCCGATGTAATAAGCTGCTTTTTTTTAGCATTATAACCTAGCTGACACCAGCCACATGTGTTGCCTTTTATTGATTAGAGAAAATTTATCAATTATTAGTTCTCCATTGAGTGACCAATATGTGACCACATAGTAGGTGTTATGAGGGATATAATCTATGGCCTCTACTCTTAAGCAACTTAAAGTTTCTAACTAAATGACCAACTTAAAATGAAACAATTAGAAAAGTAAATGGTAATATTCTTCTCTAACTAATTAAATTACAAACAAAACAATGCAAGCTATATGTATAATAAGAGATCAGGGAGGTATGAAGAAAAAATCACTGGGGATTTGAATCCTAGAAGACATCATAGAAAAAACTAGACCTTAAAGAATAGAAAGGAGTTGGAGGGACAGGAAGGAAGCAAAGTGAATCTTAGTCTAAGATCAAAGCAAGCAAAAAGACTTAGTGGTGAATCTAAACAGGAATAGGAAGCTTCCAAGTATAGAGTGATAATAGTGCTCCTGGAGCAGTTGAGGTGGGGAGATCAGAGAGAGACAGTTATAGTTCTTTTAAGTGAGGAAATCACCAGATTCTCTGACTCAGGAGGGTAAGAAAAGGTATAGAATTTAATTCACAGGTAGCAAAGGTTGCTGCAAGAGGTTCACATGTTACTACAAAAAGCTCACAAGGAACTATAAAAAGTCCACAGGTTATGTTGTTCGACAAGGTAAAAAAACAAACAAACAAACAAGTTTTTCTAAGGATAGTGAGTTTAAACAAAAAAGAGCTACCGGCTAGACTGGTGAGAACATCAAGGATAGCTATGGTAGAAAGAGAAACAGCCAGGAGACATGACTTGGCTCATATCAACAAGGATCCAGCCACATGGAGCTGGGACAATATGGTTCTAGCAGCACGGAGCTTGAATGATGGCATGAAGAAAGGAAGGGTAAAGGAAAGAATCATGATCTCATGACTAGGATTAGATCAATATGGTTCCAGCATGAAGAAGGGGGTTGTCTAAACCATTATAGAGAGCCTAACCTACCTCCTGTGCAGGGAGGAGTAGAGGGAGGAGATCAAGGAGTGTCTCACCTGGATGAAACTGGAATTGGTCATACACCTTGGAAGACTAAGATCCCAGACAGGTGGAAGAAGGGGGAAGGATCTGAAGTAACTCTCTTATCTTAGTGAATTTACATTTGAGAAGAGGGTTGAATTGAAAAGGAGAGGGAGTCAGAGGCTCACAAAATTGTCAGACAAGCACACATTCCTTAATTTTTCAGGAAAGGCTAGACAAATATTTCTTTAATATTTCTCCTTCAACAATTGTACTAGTTAGCATATTATCTTGGTATAGAGACCATATTTACTTAAGTAGGAATTTTTTATTGAGGAGTAGTAGAAAATTAGGTCAGATTGTCAGGGTGAGATAAGAGTTTCTCACTTTTTAAGTGTAAAGGAACCTCATTTATCTTTCAAAGTTATTAGTGGTGAAGGCTGTCGTTTGATTTAAGAACCTTGACTTTTGCCCATGTAAGACTAACAAAGGTGATTTGGCTGATATATGCCAACTTGATGTAAAAGCTACCTATGCTGAAAATCTTCAAAGTCAGCAAATTCTCATTCACTTGATAGCTTGTTTCTCACTTTTGAGTTCTATTTTGTTCTTCCTGACAGGACATTTGAAATAGGCATCTGTTCCTATCTAGTGATTCATCATATCATAAAATCAAGAAGATAAAGACATCAGAGGTTAACTAATCAAACCAGTTTGTAAACAAGAATATTCTCCAAGATGAACCAAGTCATATTGATTCATATAACACTTGTAATCCACTAAAACATACCCAAACAAACTAAAACAAATTAAACAAAGCAAAACTTGCCCCAAGAATTGTTGTAAGGACCTATTGTCTCCTTTCTTATACTTAGTGTTTAGTATTTGTAGTATTTGACATGGATATTTATTAAATGTGATATTACATTGAGCCTATCTATCTAATGTCATTAAATCTTTGGGGATATATATTCTGACACTCAAATATAATTAATTCTTTTTAACTACATACATCTCCAAATTTGATAAGTATGGTATCTATAAGTGTGCCTTCAATTAGTGGTACAAATAAAAGAGGACCAAGAACAAATTCTTCTTTTTTTTTTTTTTGCAAGGCAAATGGGGTTAAGTGGCTTTCCCAAGGCCACACAGCTAGGTAATTATTAAATATCTGAGGCCGGATTTGAACTCCAGTACTCCTGACTCCAGGGCCGGTGCTCTATCCACTGTGCCACCTAGCTGCCCCCAAGAACAAATTCTTACAAATTTTCCTAGAATACACATCCAGTTTGATACTGATCCCTTAATTATATACTCTGGGTAGTTTCATACCCTTTTGAATCCAGTTAACTATGCAACTAAATCTCCAGCTTATTACTAGAGATTCTGAGAGATTTTGTAGAAGACGTCTGATTATTTATGAGAGATTTTGTAGAAGATGTCTGATTATTTCTGTCTTACTTACCTAATGTGGTCCATTGGTCAATTTTTATGTTTTACCAAGTAGTTTTGCTGTGAAATAATATCAAAAAGTTTTGAAAATACCAAATAGTTTTGGTGATTATTTTATGATAAAGTTTAAGTATGGGTAATGTTGGATTTCCTACAATTCTACATTTTTTTTAAACAAAATTTCCTCCCACCCTCCTTTCCCACCCCCCATCAGTGTCAAATAGTCAAGTTAACATCGTATATACATATTTTTGATAAACGTGTTTATAGATTAGTCATTTTTCACTATGAGGAATTAGGATTAAGGGAAAGTTCCATAAGAGATAATTTTTAAAAAGTGGTCAATTCAGACTCTGAAGGTTTTTTGTTTTGTTTTGTTTTGTTTTTCTTCCTCTAGATGGGATAACTTTGTCCATAGCTAGTCTCCTGGGCTTGTCCTAGCTCTCTGAACTGCTGAGAAGAGCTGCTTCCATCAAGGTTGATCATCTCACAATACTGTTATCAATGTGGTCATTGTTCTTTTGATTCTGCTCCCTTAGCTCAGCATCAGATCCTGTAAGACATTCCTTGCTTTTCTAGAGTCTGAGCATTTATGGTTTCTTATAGAACAATAATATTCTATAGTATTCCTGTATCATAACTTGTTTAACCTTTCCCCCAATTAATGGACATACCCTCAATTTCCAATTCTTTGTCACTTCAAAAAGAGCTGCTATGAATATTTTGGAACATGTGGGACTTTTCCCATTTTTTATTATTTCTTCTGGATTTAGTCCCAGAATTAGAATTCTTGGAAATGAACAGTTTTATTGCTCTTAGGACATAGCTCCATATTGATCTACAGAATGGTTGGATCTGTTCACATCTCCACCAGCAATGTATTAATGCCCCAATCTCTCACTTCTACTTTTTTCACAAATTTCTTTGAAATTCTTGATTATTCTTCCCTCTATATGTCTGTTATTTTATAATAATTATTATATTTGTTGTTGAATTAAGCATTCCCCCGTGGTGGTTTAGTGGATAGAATGCTGATCCTGAAGCAAGGGAGACTCATTTTCCTACGTACAAATTTGTTCTCATTTACTTACTAGCTGTGTGAACCTTGACAAGAAATTTGTCTTTCCTCAGAATCTGTGTTTCCTCAGTTCCTCATCTCCAAAATGAATTAGAGAAAGAAATGACAAATCACTCCATATCTTTATCAAACAAACAAAAAAAAAAAAAAACAAAAACCAAACTCCAAATGGGATCATAAAGCATCAAAAAGGACTGAAATGACTGAATAAGTACCCTGTTGGTAGTTTAATTGAAATGATACTCGAATCTGTAAGTTAATTTAGGATGTGTTGTCATCTTAAAAGTGTTGTTGTGATATAATCATAAACAATTGATATCACTGTAATAAAGAAAGTCTTCCTTTATTTCTTTTAGAGATTTTTTACAGTTGTAGTCATATAAGTGGATGGATTCCAGATATTTTATGCACTTTTGAATGGTTTCAAACAGAATTTCTTTTTTCTATGTTTTACTACTTATTAACATACAATATGGAAAAGTGGAAAATTTTGAAGACTTATTTTATATCATTCTAATTTTCCAAAGTTATAAATGCCCTACTCAAGGTAACCTGGAAAAGAGCAGAAAGGCTCTGCTCCCCAGGGTCAGAGGGGCGGCCTGACAGAGCGGTGGCCCACCAGAGCGAAAGAACTTCAGCCTCCTGGAGGCAGCCCCAGGGCGCTGGGAGTCTCAGCTCACAGCAGCAGGGGAGTCTCCTGAGCTGCACCCTGGGGAGCACTGGGCACAAAGTGGGGGAACAGCGGGGGACCTCTGCCAGAGTGAGCAAGTGGAGCCCAGCCTTCAGGGCACACAGCTAGCAGCATGGTCTTTCCCCAGCCCTGATCCAGGAAACAGAAGCAGGCAAAGCTGGTAAGCAGGAGCCCCCAGGGCATGAGCCCATTAAGCTGAGGGAGGGGAGTGAAGAGAGACTGCAGAGCTCTGTCTTATGCCTCTGGAACAGGACTCTGGGGCTCTGACCACATTCAGATCCTGATAGCAGTATAGTCGCCCCCATAGAACAGCAGCCCCCCCCCACCTCAGCCCTGTGGCAGAGGGAGGTGCTTATGGTCATTCACAGACCAGGAGGGAGGACAGAGCCTCACACACTGAGACCCTTATGGGAGTGTCTCAAAAGCTCAGGAAGCACCCCCAAACCAGGCCCAGGCTGGGAAAATGAGCAAGCAAAGAAACAAAAGGAAGACTATTGAGAAATATTTTGCAAATGAACCCAAGAAGGATCAAAATACTCAGTCTGAAGATGAGGAAGCACAAGCTCCTGCATCTAAAGACTACAAGAAAAACAGAAATTGGGCTAAGGCTATGAAAGAGCTCAAAAAAGACTTTGAAAATCGAATGAGGGAGTTGGAAGAAAAACTGGGAAAAGAAAGGAGAGAGATGCAGGAAAAACATGAAAATGAAGTCAGCAGCTTAGTCAAGGAAATCCAAAAAAATGGTGAAGAAAGTAGCATGCTAAAAACCAGCTTAGGTCAAATGGACAAAACAGTTCAAAAAGTTATTGAGGAGAAGAATGCTTTAAAAAGCAAAATTGGCCAGATGGAAAAAGAGATAAGAAAACTCTCTGAGGAGAACAAATCCTTCAGACAAAGAATAGAATTCAGGGAGATTGATGAATTTAACAGAAATCAGGAATCAATAGTTCAAAACAGAAAAAAATGAAAAAATT